>NC_089240.1:101193614-101510311 GCF_963924675.1 Phocoena phocoena | reverse complement strand
CTGCACTGGCAGGTGGATTCTTAACCATTGTGCCACCAGGGAAGTCCCCCACTCCTGTAATTTTAAATACTACCTCTATCACAAGTCTAAGTATTTCCAACTTAGACATCTCTCGTAAACATCAGATACATACGTTTTTATTCCTTTCATATGTAGCTATTGAACACAGAGTAGAGTCACTTGACAAAAAGCAGTGAAAAAAATATTGAAAAGTATCCCATTGATGAAATATTAAATGAAAAAAAAAATAAGCAAGGTAATTATAAATTGATATGTGCTATCAAGTTAATATATAAGTTGGGGCTCCCCCGGTGGTGCAGTGGTTGAGAGTCCACCTGCTGATGCAGGGGACATGGGTTCGTGCCCTGGTCCGGGAAGATCCCACATGCCGCGGAGCGGCTGCGCCCATGAGCCATGGCCGCTGAGCCTGCGCGTCCGGAGCCTGTGCTCCGCAACGGGAGAGGCCACAACAGTGAGAGGCCCACGTATCGCAAAAAAAAAAAAAAAAAAAAAAAATATATATATATATATATATATATATATATATATATATATAGTTGATGTGGGAGGTAGGGACTACACAGGGGTTTAAGGTTGTCCCCTATAAATAAGGAATTTAGGGAAGGTCTCTATGAGAAAGTGACATTTGAACTGAGACCCAGAACTCCAGAGGCAAAAGGCTTGGTGTAGAAAAGCTTCAAACCTTCAAGGAATAGAAAAGATTCCAGTGTGGCGAGAGCATGATAAGTTAGGAAGGGAGTGAACGACATGATGTTGGAAACATAGACAAGAGCGTCATCTTGCATGACCTCAGAAGCAATTATTAAGAAGACTGAATTTTATTCTAGGTATGAGAGGGCAACACTGTAGTGTTTCTAGGGGCAGTGTCCTCAGTTCTGAAAAGTTTTACTCCAGATGTTGCATAGAATAGACTATAAGGCATCAAGTGTATAAACAGGGGTAACAATTTGGAAGCTGTTGCAGTTGACCAAGCAAGAAATGACCATGGGGACTTCCCTGGTGACGCAGTGGTTAAGAATCTGCCTGCCAATGCAGGGGACACGGGCTCGAGCCCTGGTCCGGGAAGATCCCACATGCTGCAGAGCAACTAATCCCGTGCACCACAACTACTGAGCCTGCGCTCTAGAGCCCGAGAGCCACAACTACTGAGCCCATGTGCCACAACTACTGAAGCCACGCGCCTACAGCCCATGCTCACAAGAGAAGCCACTGCAATGAGAAGCCTGTGCACCGCAACGAAGAGTAGCCCCCGCTCGCCACAATTAGAGAAAGCCTGCGCGCAGCAACGAAGACCCAATGCAGCCAAAAATAAATAAATAAAATAAATTTATTTTTAAAAAAGGAATGAATTATGAAGTGATTGGATAAGCCTCACAGAATCCAACTGAAGGAAGTACATCTGGGACTCAAAGGAGTAGAGTTGAATTATAAAGCTTCAACTGAGAATAAACAGGTGATAACTACCAAGAAAGTTTAGAAAAAAATAAATGAGTGATAACTTGTACTGCATTTATTAAGATGTGCTATAAATCTAGGATCAAATGTTAGATGGATATAATAATAGACCAACAATTTAATGGACAACACACACACACACACACACTGTGTATGTATTTGGTATTTGATAAAGATGTTCTTTATCTCCGTAGCCCCCGCTCGCCACAACTAGAGAAAGCCCACGTGCAGCAATGAAGACCCAATGCAGCCAGAAAGAAAGAAAGAATGAATGAATGAATCATGATTTGGCTTAGTCTAAAGTGGTGGTAGTGGACATGGACACAGGGAGATAGATTGAGAATACATTTTGAAAGTAAAATTGACAGGTATTATAGATTGTTTGGATGGGGTTTGTAAAGATTGAGAGAAAGAAAGGAGACAAGGATAACCCCTAGTTTTTAGGCCTGAGCAATTGGGCAGATGGTGGTATCATTTCTGAGACAAAGAAGACTGGGGGAAGAAAGGAAAAGCAAGAGTACTGTTTCAGAGATGTGGTTTGTGATATCTTTTAGTGACCAGAGTAGAGATACCAAGCAGGCCTTCTGGGATATACAGGTCTGGAGCACAAGGGAGAAATTGATGGTGTTTAACAACCATGGACTTGAATGAGATCCCCTAGGGGGAGGGGAGAGTAGAAAACAGAGGACTGAGTCTCAGTGCACTCTAATTGATAGACACATAGTTATAGTATAGTCAGTTATTAAAAGCACAAAAATGATTCTGTGCTAATACCTATTTAACCTTTAAAACCAGATAATTATGATGCATGCCATTTCAGCCATAGAAAAATATGAAAAGCTTCCCAGATCATTTTGTATAGCCTCTATAATATCCAATGAGAAAGAATGCTATTGACCCGTCTCATTTATAAATATAGCTGCAAAGAGATTGTACCAACATTTATATGTTACTTTTGGTTAATATGTGAGAGCAATTCCTTGTTGTGAGATTCTTGTATTACATATGAAGGAGTATAATAACTCTTTTTTTAAAATTAATTAATTAATTTATTTTTGGCTGTGTTGGTTGGGTCTTTCTTGCTGCGTGCAGGCTTTCTTTACTTGCAGCGAGCAGGGGCTACTCTTCGTTGTGGTGCACGGGCTTCTCATTGTGGTGGCTTCTCTTGTTGCGGAGCATGGGCTCTAGGTGTGCGGGCTTCAGTAGTTGTGGCTCTCGGGCCCTAGAGTGCAGGCTCAGTAGTTGTGGTGCACGGGCTTAGTTGCTCCACAGCATGTGGGATCTTCCTGGACCAGGGCTCGAACCCGTGTCCCCTTCATTGGCAGGCGGATTCTTAACCACTGCGCCACCAGGGAAGTTCTATAATAACTCTTAAAGGTATAAAGTTAAAGATGCATATTGTAAGTTAAAGAGGTATATTCCACACCATAAAAAAGATGGACAGCTCCCCAGTTCATTTTGTGAAGCTGATAAATTTAATAGCCAATCAGAAAAATAGTGTACTAATTAATATTGCATAAATACACTGATCCATCTGCAAAAATCCAACATAAAATATCTGAAAAGGGACAGTATCACCATTCATATGACAGATGTTGCTGTTAATAACAGCACATCCTACTTTCTTCCTTGCTAACAGAAACTCTACATTGCTTAGTCAGTGGTATGTGAAGCCCTGGGCAGAGTCTCATGATTGGTTTAGGGGTAGGCATGTAACCCTGTGCTGGTCAGTGAGATGTATCATGAAATTTGCTGGGGATTTCAGGGAAAGATTTTCCTTTGTGATTAGAGAGAGGACCAGTGAAGTGAAAACATTTCACCACAAGCCTTCATCCTTGGGATGCCCGTATAAGGATGTATTGTTTAGAGTTGCAGCAGTTACCTTGAGACCATGAATGACAGACATATGTTGTGACCATCATGTAGGGTGAACCAAATTTGGTTCAGTTGTCAAGACTGATGACATCACATACGCAGTAAGAGGGTATGGAAATTTTTATTACTTATATAAGGGAGTTTTCTGAGGAGAACAGCCAGGCCTCCCAAGTTGGTCCAAAAATGGCTTGAGAGAGCAAGGAAAGGAGACTGGCTGGGGGATTTTAACTGTAGTTAGGGCTGGGGCTGGGGTGACAGTTCCAGTGTGTGGGTGGGGGCTTGTGGCTTGGAACTCTTGCCAGCACCGAAGGAGGAAGCACTGAGGCTTTCTTACTAGCTTTCCCAGATGAGGGACACAAGGTGAGAGTGAGGGTTGAGGCCTAAGGGCTGTCAGCAGCAGTCGAACATCAAAAAGTGGAGTCAGACTCTTCATGATAATTCACCCCTGATGTTTGAGTGATGACAAAAGTGTACCATGCTTCATTTAAGTGAATTTGAGCTTGTTTAAATAAGCGATTATGGCACTCTGAAGCCTGAAGCCTGTAGCCTGTAAGGAAGGTGAAAGTTCCATTGAATGTCTTGTTCAAGGGCCCTGTATTGTGTATTCTGAGAAGTGAAATGAGCATCTTAGTTGCTGTCAGTAATGCCTGGATTCCAAAGGGGAAAAAGAGTGTCTTGGTAAGGTCTTCTATTGTGGTTTCAGTATATGTACAAGAATGTGTGACCTTGATTTATATTTAGGGTATCTATTAGGCAAGAATTCTTTACCCTAAAAGGGGAAACCTTGGACAAGAAATTATTGTTGCTGCCATAGGCTGGATCAGAGAGCCAGACCATTGGCAGCAGTCTTAAGAGTCTGTAAAATGGTGCAGATAGGGCTGATTTTTAGCCAGGGAAAACAGTGCCTAGATACATGCCTGAAGTTTGGCCAGTTGTGTTGACCCCTGGGTCTTATCCTTTATCAGGGGTGTCCTGGTTAAGGGATAAAAAGCAGTAGCTCTCCAGTGAACTTCAGTTACATGTGGTGGTGGCAACAGCATGTGAAAAGTGTACAAGCTCCCACTGCTGTTTACTCAGTTGATTCCAGGGGCTCCCCAGGTAGCTAAGGGGTCTAGTAGAGGGGTTGCCTCCTCCAGTGCCATGACATCTGGTAAGGAAATGAGGACAGGGCAGCCAGTCCTCCTGCAGATGAGATATGGAAGAGGGCCTCAGTCTGGTTCTGTCCTGCAGCAAAGGAGGCCTTGGTGGCCTTGGAAATCTTGTTGGTGCTGTTCCCATGACCCAATGCATAGTGGGAAGCTGGGTATGGAGGGTCATGGGCTCAGGGCCTGTGGGACCTCTGTTTCCAGGAAAGCCCAGGATGTAGTCAGCAATTGCAGCTCTAACAGCACAGGGCTGAGGAGGGCAGTTTTTGCATCAGAAAGCCATAAGTGACTTGTGGCCAGTATGGGTGGTCCGGAGACTCCAGGAGGCATGAAAGAAGGTTGCTAAAGCTTCAATTGTGCAAGGAGTCTAGCTGAGGGGCACTAATGAGACTGGCTGTTGTATTGCAATTTTGACAGAATCTAGAGCCTTTGTTGGAAGGGGCTCCATTCAAGGTGGGCTGATTTGCAAATAATTACGTTAATGGGCTAAAGTAAAATTTGTAAATGAGGAATATATAACCTCCAGAACCCAAAAGGCCTAAAAGGTATTGGGCTTGTTTTAACATTGTGGAAGTTGAGAGGGTTAATAACTGTTTCTTGACAGTGTTAGGTACAGAGGGGCCCTCTGTTTACCAAATAATTTTCAGGAATTTACAGAGGTGGTGGGGTCTTGTACTATGTGTGAGGCAATGGCCCATCCCCTTTTCTGAGCTCCCTTGTGAATATTTGTATTGTCCTGAATAAATGTGCCTGGTGAATATCCTCAGAGGAGGATGTCGTGAATATAAAGCCATACCTGTGCCCCTGGAGAAAGCTGGATGCAGTTAAGATCATGTTTGCAAAGATTGTGTGTGATGGCAAGACTGTTGAGGTGCTCCATAGATAGCCAGGTAAAGGTGTTATGTACCTTAGGAAGTGAAGGCAAACTGTGGGTGAGAGGCTTTTGAAATAGGGACTGAACCGAACGTATTAGTCAAATCTATTACAGAAAAATATTTACCATTTGCTAATTGGATGGAGTCAGTAATTTCAATAATTTTGAATATGGACCCCTTAATGAATGGGACCACAGCATTGAGGTTGCTACAATCTACTGTGAGGCACCATTAATTCTTTCCAACTTTAAGAACAGGCCACATTTCATTTAAAGAAAGATGAAATCTTGCCATTTGCAACAAGGATGGACCTTGAGGGTACTATGCTGAGTGAAATAAGTCAGAAGGAGAAAGACAAATTCCATATGATTTCACTCATATGTACAATATAATAAGCAAACTAAATGAACAATCCAAAGAAAAACAAACTTGTAGATACAGAGAACAGAGTAGTGGTTACTGGAGGGGAAGGGGCGAAGGTAGAGTGGGGAGGGCGAAATGGGTAAAGGGGATCAACTGTGTGGTAATAGATGGAAACTAAATTTTTGATGGTAAGCACACTGTAGGGTATATAGAAGTAGAAATATAATGTTGTACACATGAACCTTATACAATGTTATAAACAAATGTTACCTCAATTTAAAAAATTCAGGCCAAATTGGATTTTTAAAGGGAGGAGCAGTGGTAACAATCACTCCTTCTTTAAATAGGTCCTGTATAATGGGTTTCAATTCTTGAAGCCCCTATTTAAATTTACATTGGACCTTATTAGCTGTTTTAACAGGGATGGGGAGGGGAGAAGGTCCATGTTGTCCCATTTTTAAAAGCCAATTTGTAAGTGCCACAGATTTAGGGTTTTTTTACTTGAAGGATAGTTGATTTACACTGCTGCGTTAATTTCTGCTGTACAGCAAAGTGATTCAGTTATACATATACATATATTATTTTTTATATTCTCTTCCATTACGGTTTATCACAGGATACTGAATATAGTTTCCTGAGCTATGTAGTAGGACCTTGTTGTTTATCCATTCTATATATGCCAGTTTGCATCCACTAATCCTAAACTCCCAATCCTTCCCTCCCCCCTTCCTTGGCAACCACAAGTATGTTCTCAATGTCTGCCACAGATTTAGTTTTAACTTATTACCCATTGGGTCAGTGCATCCATGCCCCCACTATGGGATATTTTAGGGCAATGGGTGCTACCATCATGGAGAATTTAGGAAAGGCTATTTTTCTGACAGTTAAGGTGAGGCATAACTGTCTTCTACTTTATATTACAGTAATTCCCCTAAGATTAGTGGGGTTGTGTTGTTCAAATTTAGAAGGATCCTCAGGTATTACTGTAATTTGAGCCCAACTCTTTTTTTTTAAACTTCTTTATTGGGGTATAATTGCTTTACAAGGGTGTGTTAGTTTCTGCTTTATAACAAAGTGAATCAGTTATACATATACATATGTTCCCATATCTCTTCCCTCTTGTGTCTCCCTCCCTCCCACCCTGAGCCCAACTCTTTTTTTTTTTTTTTGCGGTACGCGGGACTCTCACTGTTGTGGCCTCTCCTGTTGCGGAGCACAGGCTCCGGACACGCAGGCCCAGCGGCCATGGCTCACGGGCCCAGCCGCTCCGCGGCATGTGGGATCCTCCCGGACCGGGGTACGAACCCGTGTCGCCTGCATCGGCAGGCAGACTCTCAACCAGTGCGCCACCAGGGAAGCCCCTGAGCCCAACTCTTGATTAAGGCCATCAAGTTTTGCCAATTTGTGCATTTCAGCAGATGTTAAAATTAATTCAGAAACTATGTTGTAGAGGTGCAAAAGCGAATCAGCACACTTTTGTAAAAATTTTTATTTATTTATTTATTTTTGACTGCGTTGGGTCTTCATTGCTGCACACGGGCTTCTCTAGTTGCCTTGAGCGGGGCTACTCTTACTCGCGGTGCGCAGGCTTCTCATTGCGATGGCTTCTCTTGTTGCAGAGCACAGGCTCTAGGCGCGCAGGCTTCAGTAGTTGTGGCACGCGGGCTCAGTAGTTGTGGCTCATGGGCTCTAGAGCGCAGGCTCAGTAGCTGTGGCACATGGGCTTAGTTGCTCCATGGCATGTGGGATCTTCCCAGACCAGGGCTCGAACCTGTGTCCCCTGCCTTGGCAGGCAGATTCTTAACCATTGTGCCACCAGGGAAGTCCCAATCTTTTTGTTTTATAAATACTTTTAGTAAATTTTGGATTTCCAGTTGGCTCAAATTGTGGACCTCTGTTTCATTATTTTATTTCCTCCCCTGTATCCAGATTCCTCCCTCCCTTCCTTCTTTCCTTCCTTGCTTGCTTTCTGTCTTTCCTTTTTTCATGATTACTGGATATACTTTGGCGAAGTTCTCTCTACCCTGCTTGTATTTATACATTTCTTCCCCCAGAGAGCCTCAGACAAGCATCATCAGTGTTAGGGTCTCTCCCATAGCAAGGGTTACTTTATACAGCTTAAAGACCTCAGGCTTAAGTTGAGCTTTTTTTCTTTTCAAACTGATGAGGATGATTATATTTTTTTTGGCCTGAAACATTACTGATTCTTTAAAATAATTTTTATTGAAGTATAATTGACTTACAATATTTGTTAGTTTCAGGTATACAACATAGTGATTTGATATTTTTATACATTACAAAATGATCACCATGGTAAGTCTAGTTAACATCTGTCACCATACAAAGTTATTACAATATTATTGACTATATTCCCTATGTTGTACATTACATCCCCAAAGTTGACTTTGAATTTACCCCTTTGTCGTGCCATGAGGGTACAATGGGTGATTTTCCCTATAACCCTGTGGATCAGGATCTTTGTTGTGGCATAAGCAGCAGCAGCAGGAGCAACAGCAACAGCAAAAAAAGCATCTTGCAGGGTCCTAGTGAGCCCTCTGCCTTTAGGTATCTGGATTCAATAATTAAAATATTCAAGTGGGACTTCCCTGGTGGTGCAGTGGTTAAGAATCCACCTGCCAATGCAGGGGACACGGGTTCAAGCCCTGGCCCGTGAGGATCCCACATGCCGCGGAGCAACTAAGCCCGTGCGCCACAACTACTGAGCCTGTGCTCTAGAGCCCGCAAGCCACAACTACTGAAGCCTGCGTGCCTAGAGCCCATGCTCTGCAACAAGACAAGCCACCGCGATGAGAAGCCTGCACGCTGCAACGAAGAGTAGCCCCCCCTAGCCGCAACTAGAGAAAGCCCGCGTGCAGCAACGAAGACCCAACGCAGCCAAATATAAATAGATAAATAAATAAATAAAATCTTAAAAAAAAATTCAGGTAGTAACTCCTTTTCAAATAGTGAATGATCTTCCTTCACATGAGCAACCACCCAATGGGCCTGTATATTGCACAGGGTGTAGTCTTTCCCATGACTGCTCTATAGATCAGTAGGTACTGCTGTTGAGACACACAACCAAATGATCTCTTTCCCCTGAGCCTAGCATTAGTCAAAGCTTGTGCTAGAATCAAGACAGATGATTCATTCTAAGACGCACAGATAGGTCTGAGCCAAGACACAACCCAGGGTCACTTTAAGGAGGGCCCTGATCCTATACTTCTATCCCTAAATGCCAATTAATTACTGAAACTTCTGACGTAAGCCAGTTAAATCAGTAACAGAGGCTCAGTAGGACTCAGCAAATGCAGCACAAAGCAGCACAGCTCAAAGGGCAAGCTAGCCAGCAGGCATCAGAGTCAGTTAGCAAGTCAAAGCAAGAGAAGACAGACCCCTGGTGGTGGTGGTCACTGTCTCAGCATTCTGCTCACAGTACCAGTTGTGGACGCCCTACAGAAACAGAATGGACCCCCACCCCAAATATGGTTTTGATGTCAAGACTGACACATATCTAGAGGATATGAAAGGTTTATTGCTTACATAATGAGGCTTTCTGGGGCAACCAGGGCAGGCATCCCAAACTGATCTGAAATGACTTGAGAGAGCAAGGAAAGAAGACTGGCTTGGGGTTTTTATGGTGGTCAGGGGGTGGGCTGGAGTGAAGGTTCCTGTGCATGGGATGGGGCCTGGGGGGTTGAATCTATGGCTGGTGCCAAAGGAAGGAGAACCCAGGCTTTCTTATCAGCTTGCCAAGATGTGAGGCACAAAGGGAAGAGGGAGGGTGAAGCTTAAAAGCTGTCAGCGGTCAAACATTGTAAAAGGGATTCGACTCTATTAGAGCATACTTCTGATGGCAGTATGGAAAAGTGAGATAGCTGGGTCCTTGATGAGTTTATTCAGCCTCTCAAAAGACCTTGTAACCACCTGCTCCAGACTTCTAGTGTTGCTGAATAATTCAATGTCTTTATGGTTGAGGCTATTTTAAATTAAGCTTTCTGTTACTTGCAGTCAAAATAATTCTGAACTGAAGATATAATCCATTATTATCATTTTGGATATATAAAGGGAATACAAAGGTGGTTCAATATAAATAAATCTATACTTGTAATTCATAACAAAATGAATTAAAGAAGAACATCATAGGACATATTAATAATATACTTTAAATGCTTTTATAAAATCCAGTAACTGTCTCTAATAAAAATGCAAGGTAAAAGAGGAATAGAAAGCACCTACCTAAAGGCTCCTTACTAAAAACTAACAACAAATATCATTCTAAAGAATGAAACACTAAAAGCATTTCCCAGATAACCAAGCATTACACAGGAATGCTATTATAATTATTATTCCACATATTCTTAGATATTCTAATAAATGCAATAAAGGAATAAAATGATTTAACACAATAAATATTGAAAAAAGAACCGTAACTTTTTCTGGTGTGAGTATATACCCAGAAAATCCAAGAGACACTAATAAATACTAATACAATTAATAGCATCATTAAGGTTGTTGGATACAAAGTAAATATTTAAAAGTTAAATTTTCTTTATAGTAGGAATAAATGGGTATAAATAGAAATGGAGGAAGTACTTCATTCACCAAAATGACTTAGATTATAAAATACTTCATGGTAGGTTTATAATGCATTAATTTCTTTAGGTTCAGCTACATTTCCCAGAATTCCTTTCCCTTTAAGTTTCCAGCTAGGGTGGGACACAAGAGAGATTATTGTGGGAGACTCAGAGGACAGAAGTGAAGCAGTAGCCATTTTGTAGCTTGATCACGTTGCTGTTTTTCTGCTGACTCACCTCATTGGCACAAGGCAGCAACTGGGTTTGGAACTGCCCCCACCTTCCCCTGGATTCTCCTTTAACTCCTCTGACTCTTGGGTCTGGTGTGTAAGTTTAGTTTTGAGACGGTGTCTTGGCCTCTACTGGATGCCCATTCTATCAGGGTCGGCGTAAACAAGAAACTGACGCAGGTTTCAGTTCGTCCTTGGGAGCGCTAGCTCATGCTTGTGGGTTCCAGTTTGTTTTTGTTCTCTCCCACTTTACATCTATGTCCATCTTGCCTTCCTGACTATCTGCACTGTGGACTTCAAGTTCCAGCATCAGATGTGAAGAAAACAGCCTTACAGAGATTTCTTAACTAGTTCCCACAATTCTGTAAGGTAAAATCTCTGTAACAAATCCCTTAAAAATTACACACATACACTCACATGCACACTCACATGTGTGCACGTGTGCGCACGTACACACACACACACACACACACACATACACAGTGTAGTCCTGCTACTTTGATTGAAGCCTGATTGGCATACTTTGAAATAAAATTTAACAGAAGAGGAGGTAGATTTCCGCTACTGGCCAAGGTGGTAATAGCAGGGACTGGATTTACTCTTACCAGAAAAAGAAAACTACACTTTTACAAATGGACAACAGATATGAAATAATAGTTTTCAAATCACTGGACATCCAGAAATGAAGGACAGTGATCCCTAAGAAATGGGAAACAAATGAGGTGAGCCCCATGTTTGCTCAGCATGCTGTCTGGAGTTTCCAGGACATAGCATAAGGAGAGGGAACCAGGTGGAACCTGAAAAACTCTATGAGTTGAGGAGATGGAGTGAAGAATCTGTGGAGACTAAGGCAGCTATGATTTGGAAGACAGAGTAAGATCTATATCTATATATAGATATAGATACCTATCAATATATATACATATATACATATATATAACTCCAGAGACCTGCAGAGGGTTTCCTCAGGTACTGATGTGCTCACACATGTGAAGAAACTACCCAAAGCTAAGGAATTAATCACACAAAAGGATTGGAACACAAATAGACGTGGAAATAGTGCCTGTTCCCTTTAGCTAGACTGGTAAAACATGGAACATTGGATAGAATACTAAGATTCTTGCCTAGGTAGTGGAGGATATTTAGACTCAGACTGAACACTGCTCTCAATCCACCTAAAATATCATAAAAGCAAGATCCTAAAGGATTCAACTGTTTCCGTGTAACTTAAGTGTTTCTGAGGAAAAAAGTTCAATAATATTTGTAGGATTACAGAAACAACTAGCACTCAACAAGTTAAAATTCTCAGTGTTGTGTATCCAATCAAAAATTTCTAGGCATGCAAAGAAGCAGGAAAACATAACTCATAATGAGATGAAAAAAATCAACCAATCAAAAGCATCCCCCAAATAACACAGATGTTGGAATTAGCAGACAAAGGCATTAAAACAGTTATTATAACTATTAAAACAGTTATAACTCCATATCTTCAAAAGTTAAGACATGTATAATATAAAAAGACAGAAATCAAATATCTGGAGTTGAGAAATATGCAATTTGAAATAAAAATATACTGGATGGGACTAACAGTAAATTAGACATTGTACAAGAAAAAAATTAGTAAACTTGAAACTATAGCAATGGAAACTATCCAAAATGACACACTCAGAAGGGAAAACATCCAAAGAAATGAACCAAGCATCACTGAGCTGTGAGAAAACTGTATTTGTGTAATTGGAGTTCCCAAATGAAGGGAGTACAGAAAATAGTTGAAAATTTCCCCAAATTTCATGAAAACTATAAACCCACAGATCTAAGAAGCTCAAAGAACCTCAAGCACACACAAAAAATTGAAGAACACTACACCAAGGCATGTATGATTTTTTGTTTTGTTTTTATTTTAATTAATTAATTAATTAATTTTGGCTGCGCTGGGTCTTAGTTGCGGTACACAGGATCTTTGTTGTGGCATGTTTTCTTAGTTGTAGCATGCGTGTGGGATCTAGTTCCCCGACCAGGGATCGAACCAGGCCCCCTGCATTGGGAGCACAGAGTCTTACCCACTGGACCACCAAGAAAGTCCCTGTTTTGTTTTTAGTTCTTTAACATTTTATTGGACAAATATTGTGACTCTTTTGAAATGTATGTTATCAACACGTCCTTCCAAATAAAATGTTTAGATTTTGCTAACTAGAGACTCCAAGGTCTACCCTCCCTTCCTCTGCTGAGCATCATGAGGTCTCTCCCTACCTGAATGTCACAAGACTTCCACCTGCTCTACCTCACATATATGATTAAAGGTATATATGATTAAGTTGCTCACAATGAGGAGAAAAAAATATATGTATATTTTTGGCTGCGCTGCGTGGCTTGTGGGAAGTGAGATCTTAGTTCCCCAACCAGGGTTTGAACCCGGGCCATGGCAATGAAAGCGCCAAGTCCTAACCACTGGACCACCAGGGAGTTCCCCAAGAAAATCTTAAAAGCAACCAGAACAAGACATAGGTTACATAAAAGGATGATAGTAGATCTCATATCAGAAATAATGTAAGATGACAGAGGAGCAAAACCTTTAAAGTCTTGAAATTAAAAAATGATTATCAACCTAGAATTTTTTTTTTTAAAGAAGATGTTGGGGGTAGGAGTTTATTAATTAATTTATTTTTGCTGTGTTGGGTCTTCGTTTCTGTGTGAGGGCTTTCTCTAGTTGTGGCAAGCGGGGGCCACTGTTCATCACAGTGTGCGGGTCTCTCACTATTGTGGCCTCTGTTGTTGCAGAGCACAGGCTCCAGACGCGCAGGCTCAGTAGTTGTGGCTCACGGGCCTAGTTGCTCCGTGGCATATGGGATCCTTCCAGACCAGGGCTCGAACCCGTGTCCCCTGCATTAGCAGGCAGATTCTCAAACACTGTGCCACCAGGGAAGCCCCAACCTAGAATTTTATACCAAGTGAAAATATTGTTAAAAAACAAAATTCAACTGAGTAAAATTTAAAGGTCTTATTGGCTTTATTCAATGATTCATGAATTGGGCAGCATCCCATCTAGTAGATAGAAAGGAGATCTGAGGAGCTGTACAAAATGAAAGACTTTTATAGGCAGAAGGGAGCAGGAACAAGGAAATTGGTTGTGGCAAGGTCACTTTCCTTTAGGGGAAGGCAGGGTCTATCAGGAAGATGACCTCACTAGTGCTGATCAGGTAATTCCTGACTGACTGGTTTAAGATTCCATTTCTGGGAAAGCTGAAGCTAATTAAGTCTCGGTTTGGTGACATGGGGCTTAGCATAAGTGACTCCATTTGTGAACTGTTGTCTTGTTTTTAACAATATCAAGAAAGAAGGTGAAATACTTATTCAGCTATACAAAAGCTGAAATAATGCATCATTAGCTGACACATACTATAAGAAGTGTTAAAGGAATTTCTTCAGGCAGAAAGAAAATGATAGATGGAAATGTAGATTTATACAAAGGAATAAAGAACACCTGAAATGGTTACAACAAGGAGATATACATATATATGATTTTTTCTTGTTATTTAAATATCTAAAATTTAATTGACTGTTAAAATAATATTAACAATCTAGTGTAGGGTTTATAATATATGTAAAATAAAATGCATAACAAAAATAACATAAAGGCTAGGAGAGAGGAAATGGAAATGTACTATTGTAAGGTTCTCATATAATATGTGAAATGGTATAATATCACATTAAGGTAGACTGTGATAACTTAAAAATGTATACTGTAAACTCTAAAGCAACCTTAAAATAACAAAAGAAAGCTAATGCTAATAAAAGCAACAAAAGTAAAAAAGTGAAATCATAAACAACATGGAATTAATAAAAAATAAGGCAAAAAAGGAGAAAAAAATAAATGGGGCAAATACACCATTGAGGTTGCACTCCAATTAACTCAGAGATTCTCAGAGAGTAGATTTAAAACCAAGGCCCAGCTTTAAGTTTCCTACAAGAAACACACTTTAAATATAAAAACACAAATAGTTTAAAAGTAAAAGAATGGATTTAGCAATGATTTCTAGGATCTGACACCAAAAATGAAGGCAACAAAATTTTTAAAAAGTATAAATTGCACTATATCAAAATTAAAACTTCTGTGCATGAAAGGACACAAAACAGATTGAAAAGGAATCCCCATGGAAAGGGAGAAATATTTGTAAATCATGTATCTGATAAGGGGTTAATATGTAGAGGATATAATGAACTCCTACAACTGAATGATTAAAAAAACCTGACTAAAAAATGGGCAAAAGGAGGGAGCTTCAAGATGGTGGAAGAGTAAGACGTGGAAATCAACTTCCTTCCCACAAATACATCAGAAATACATCTACATGTGGAAAAACTCCTACAGAACACCTACTGAACACTGGCAGAAGACATCAGACCTCCCAAAAGGCAAGAAACTCCCCACGTACCTGGGTAGGGCAAAAGAAAAAAGAAAACACAGAGACAAAAGAATAGGGACAGGACCTGCACTTCTGGGAGGGAGGTGTGAAGGAGGAAAAGTTTCCACACACTAGGAAGCCCCTTTGCGGGTGGAGACTGTGGGTGGCGGAGGGGGGAAGCTTCGGGGCTGCGGAGGAGAGCACAGCCACAGGGGTGCGGACACTCCAAAACACACACCACCAGAGGTAGTCCTGCCCACCAGAAAGACAAGATCCAGTCTCACCCACCAGAACACAAGCACCAGTCCCCTCCACCACGAAGCCTACACAACCCACTGAACCAACCTTAGCCACTGGGGACAGACACCAAAAACAAGGGGAACTAAGAACCTGCAGCCTGCGAAAAGGAGACCCCAAACACAGTAAGTTAAGCAAAATGAGAAGATAGAGAAAAACACAGCAGATGAAGGAGCAAGATAAAATCCCACCAGACCTAACAAATGAAGAGGAAATAGGCAGTCTACCTGAAAAATAATTCAGAATAATGATAGTAAAGGTGATCCAAAATCTTGGAAATAGAATGGAGAAAATACAAGAAATGTTTAACAAGGACCTAGAAGACCTAAAGAGCAAACAAACAGTGATGAACAACACAATAAATGAAATTTAAAATTCTCTAAAAGGGATCAATAGCAGAATAACTGAGGCTGAAGAATGGATAAGTGACCTGGAAGATAAAAGAGTGGAAATAACTACTGCAGAGCAGAATAAAGAAAAAAAGAATGAAAAGAATTGAGGACAGTCTCAGAGACTTCTGGGACAACATTAAATGCACCAACATTCGAATTATAGGGGTCCCAGAAAAAGAAGGGAAAAAGAAAGGGACTGAGAAAATATTTGAAGAGATTATAGTTGAAAACTTCCCTAATATGGGAAAGGAAATAGTTAATCAAGTCCAGGAAGCACAGAGAGTCCCATACAGGATAAATGCAAGGAGAAACATGCCAAGACACATATTAATCAAACTATCAAAAATTAAATCCAAAGAAAACATATTAAAAGCAGCAAGGGAAAAACAACAAATAACACACAAGGGAATCCCCATAAGGTTAACAGCTGATCTTTCAGCAGAAACTCTGCAAGCCAGAAGAGAGTGGCAGGACATATTTAAAGTGATGAAGGAGAAAAACCTACAACCAAGATTACCCAGCAAGGATCTCATTCAGATTTGACAGAGATATTAAAACCTTTACAGACAAGCAAAAGCTAAGAGAATTCAGCACCACCAGACCAGCTTTACAGCAAATTCTAAAGGAACTTCTCTAGGCAAGAAACACAAGAGAATGAAAAGACCTACAAGAACAAACCCAAAATAATTAAGAAAATGGTAATAGGAAAATACATGTTGATAATTACCTTAAATGTAAATGGATTAAATGCTCAAACCAAAAGACATAGACTGGCTGAATGGATACAAAAACAAGACCCTGTATATATGCTGTCTACAAGAGACCCACCTCAGACCTAGGGACACATACAGACTGAAAGTGAGGGGACAGAAAAAGATATTCCATGCAAATGGAAATCAAAAGAAAGCTGGAGTAGCAATTCTCATATCAGACAAAATAGACTTTAAAACAAAGACTATTACAAGAGACAAAGAAGGACACTACATAATGATCAAGGGATCAATCCAAGAAGAAGATATAACAATTGTAAATATTTATGCACCCAACATAGGAGCACCTCAATACATAAGGCAAATACTAACAGCCATAAAAGGAGAAATTGACGGTAACACAATCATAGTAGGGGACTTTAACACCCCACTTCCACCAATGGACAGATCATCCAAAATGAAAATAAATAAGGAAACACAAGCTTTAAATGATACATTAAACAAGAGGGACTTAATTGATATTTATAAGACATTCCATCCCAAAACAACAGAATACACATTCTTCTCAAGTGCTCTTGGAACATTCTTCAGGATAGATCATATCTTGGGTCACAAATCAAGCCTTGGTAAATTTAAGAAAATTGAAATCGTATCAAGTATCTTTTCCGACCACAACACTATGAAACTAGATATCAATTACAGGAAAAAAATCTGTAAAAAATACAAACACATGGAGGCTAAACAACACACTACTTAATAACCAAGAGATCACTGAAGAAATCAAAGAGGAAAGCAAAAAATACCTAGAAACAAAAGACAATGAAAACACAACGACCCAAAACCTATGGGATGCAGGAAAAGCAGTTCTAAGAGGGAAGTTTATAGCAATAGAATCCTACATCAAGAAACAAGAAACATCTCAAATAAACAACCTAACCTTACACCTAAAGCAATTAGAGAAAGAAGAACCAAAAACCCCAAAGTTAGCAGAAGGAAAGAAATCATAAAGATCAGATCAGAAATAAATGAAAAATAAATGAAGGAAATGATAGCAAAGATCAATAAAACTAAAAGCTGGTTCTTTGAGAAGATAAAATTGATAAACCATTAGCCAGACTCATCAAGAAAAAACGGGAGAAGACTCAAATCAATAGAATTAGAAATGAAAAAGGAGAAATAACAACTGACACTGCAGAAATACAAAGGATCATGAGAGAGTACTACAAGCAACTCTATGCCAATAAAATGGACAACCTGGAAGAAATGGACAAATTTTTAGAAAAGCACAACCTTCTGAGACTGAACCAGGAATAACTAGAAAATATGAACAGACCAATCACAAGCACTGAAATTGAAACTGTGATTAAAAATCTTCCAACAAACAAAAGCCCAGGACCAGATGGCTTCACAGGCGGATTCTATCAAACATTTAGAGAACAGCTAACGCCTATCCTTCTCAAACTCTTCCAAAATATAACAGAGGGAGGAACATTCCCAAACTCATTCTACGAGGCCACCATCACCCTGATACCAAAACAAGACAAAGATGTCACAAAGAACGAAAACTACAGGCCAATATCACTGATGAACATAGATGCAAAAATCCTCAACAAAATACTAGCAAACAGAATCCAACAGCACATTAAAAGGATCATGCACCATGATCAAGTGGGATTAATCCCAGGGATGCAAGGATTCTTCAACATACGCAAATCTGTCAATGTGATACACCATATTAACAAATTGAAGGAGAAAAACCATATGATCATCTCAATAGATGCAGAGAAAGCTTTTGACAAAATTGAATACCCATTTATGATAAAAACCCTGCAGAAAGTAGGCATAGAGGGAACTTTCCTCAACATAATAAAGGCCATATACGACAAACCCACAGCCAACATCGTCCCCAATGGTGAAAAACTGAAACCATTTCCAGTAAGTCAGGAACAAGACAAGGTTGCCCACTCTCACCACTATTATTCAACATAGTTTTGGAAGTTTTAGCCACAGCAATCAGAAGAAAAAGAAATAAAAGGAATCCAAATTGGAAAACAAGAAGTAAAGCTGTCACTGTTTGCAGATGACATGATACTATACACAGAGAATCCTAAAAATGCTACCAGAAAACTACTAGAGCTAATTGATGAATTTGGTAAAGTAGCAGGATACAAAATTAATGCACAGAAATCTCTTGCATGCCTATACACTAATGATGAAAAATCTGAAAGTGAAATTAAGAAAACACTCCCAATTACCACTGCAACAAAAAGAAAAAAATATCTAGGAATAAATCTTCCTAAGGAGACAAAAGACCTGTATGCAGAAAATTATAAGACACTGATGAAAGAAATTAAAGATGATACAAATAGATGGAGAGATATACCATGTTCTTGGATTGGAAGAATCAACATTGTGAAAATGACTCTACTACCCAAAGCAATCTACAGATTCAATGCAATCCCTATCAAACTACCACTGGCATTTTTCACAGAGCTAGAACAAAAAATTTCACAATTTGTATGGAAACCCAAAAGACCCCGAGTAGCCAAAGCAATCTTGAAAAAGAAAAACGGAGCTGGAGGAGTCAGGCTCCCTGACGTCAGACTATACTACAAAGCTACAGTAATCAAGACAGTATGGTACTGGCACAAAAACAGAAATATAGATCAATGGAACAGGATAGAAAGACCAGAGATAAACCCATGCACATATAGTCACCTTATCTTTGACAAAGGAGGCAAGAATATACAGTGGAGAAAAGACAGCATCTTCAATAAGTGGTGCTGGGAAAACTGGACAGCTACATGTAAAAGAATAAAATGAGAACACTCCCTAACACCATACACAAAAATAAACTCAAAATGGATTAAAGACCTAAATGTAAGGCCAGACACTATCAAACTCTTAGAGGAAAACATAGGAGGAACAGTCTATGACATAAATCACAGCAAGATCCTTTTTGACCCACCTCCTAGAGAAATGGAAATAAAAACGAAAATAAACAAATGGGACCTAATGAAACTTAAAAGGTTTTGCACAGCAAAGGAAACCAGAAACAAGATGAGAAGACAACCCTCAGAATGGGAGAAAATATTTGCAAATGAAGCGACTGACAAAGGATTAATCTCCAAAATTTACAAGCAGCTCATGCAGCTCAATATCAAAAAACAAACAAACAACCGAATCCAAAAATGGGCAGAAGACCTAAATAGACATTTCTCCAAAGAAGATATACAGATTGCCAACAAACACATGAAAGAATGCTCAACATCATTAATCATTAGAGAAACACAAGTCAAAAGTACAATGAGATATCATCTCACACCAGTCAGAATGGCCATCATCAAAAAATCTACAAACATTAATTGCTGGAGAGGCTGTGGGGAAAAGGGAACCCTCTTGCACTGTTGGTGGGAATGTAAATTGATACAGCCACTATGGAGAACAGTATAGAGATTCCTTAAAAAACTAAAAATAGAACTACCATACAACCCAGCAATCCCACTACTGGGCATATACCCTGAGAAAACCATAATTCAAAAAGAGTAAAGTACCACAATATTCATTGCAGCTCTATTTACAATAGCCCGGACATGGAAGTGACCTAAGTGTCCATCAACAGATGAATGGATAAAGAAGATGTGGCACATATATACAATGGAATATTACTCAGCCATAAAAAGAAATGAAATTGAGTTATTTGTAGTGAGGTGGATGGACCTAGAGTTTGTCATACAGAGTGAAGTAAGTCAGAAAGAGAAAAACAAATACCATATGCTAACACATATATATGGAATCTAACAAAAAAATGGTCATGAAGAACCTAGGGGCAAGACAGGAATAAAGATGCATACCTGCTAGAGAATGGACTTGAGAATACGGGGAGTGGGAAGGGTAAGCTGGGACAAAGTGAGAGAGTGGCAGGCCCATATATACACTACCAAACATAAAATAGATAGCTACTGGGAAGCAGCCACATAGCACAGGGAGATCAGATTGGTGCTTTTTTTTTTTTTTTTTTCCTTACGCGGGCCTCTCACTGTTGTGGCCTCTCCTGTTGCAGAGCACAGGCTCCAGACGCGCAGGCTCAACGGCCATGGCTCACGGGCCCAGCCGCTCCGTGGCATGTGGGATCTTCCCGGACCAGGGCATGAATCCATGTCCCCTGTATCGGCAGGCGGACTCTCAACCACTGCGCCACCAGGGAAGCCCAGATCGGTGCTTTTTGACCACCTAGAGGGGTGGGATACGGAGGGTGGGAGGGAGGGAAATGCAAGAGGGAAGAGATTTGGGGACATATGTATATGTATAACCGATTCACTTTGTTATACAGCAGAAACTAACATACCATTGTAAAGCAATTATACTCCAATAAAGATGTTTTTTTTTTTTTTTTTTAAAAAAAGGGCAAAGGGAACAAGAGGACTTCCCTGGTGTTCCAGTGGCTAAGACTCCACACTCCCAGTGCAGGGGACCCAGGTTTGATCCCTGGTCAGGGAACTAGTTCCCACATGCTGCAACTAAGAGTTCGCATGCCACAACTAAAGATCCCACATGCCACAACTAATGATCCTATGTGCTGCAACTAAGACCCGGTGCAGCCAAATAAATAAATATTAAAAAAAAACTACCACAGTGATTGTCTCTGCAAAGGGGAACTGAAGGTCTGAGGCAGAAGGGGGACTCACACTTAAAAAAAAATTGGCAAAGGGTACAGGATGGTGGACTAGGAAGCTACAGGCCCTCCTTTCCCCACAGAGACACTGCGTTAACAATAACACACAGACCAGAATACCTCTGTGAGAACTCTAGATACCAGTTGAGAAGCTACAGCAACTAGGCCCTTATAAAAACAAGAGGGATTCCAGTGAAAGGGTAGGAAAATTTGTGGCATTTTTGTTTACTCATTCATGTCACTCTCCCTGTTCTGCATAGTACAGAGTAACCAGGAGGAAACCCTCCATACTGGAGCTCCTCCCTCCAGAAAGAATAAAAATGGACCATATGTCCAACATTCTGACTTGTCTGGGACTGCCAGAGGGACTAGTTTCTCTCTTGCCTGACTCAGAACACTGATGGGACCAGCACCAGAGTTTGGAAGCTTCTGAGAATAGAGAACAGCATATTAGGGCTGTAGTTCTGCAGGTAGACACGGGGGGGAGCAAGAGATCAGAAAAGGTTTGAGAGGTCCTAGAACCTCCTGCAGGGATGCTTGGTGAAGGTCTTCCCTTGCAAGAAGCTAGCACTTAAAGATAGGGAGAAGTGGTTGTTTTTCAAATGCCCAAAGCCCAGCAAAACATTACAAGGTATACAGAGAAACAGGGAAACATGGCCCAATCAAAGAAACAAAATAAAACTCTAGACATCAACCCTAATGAAGCACAGATCTATGAGCTTCCTCACACTCATTGGTATGGCTACTATCACAAAACAGAAAATAACAAGTGATGACAAGGATGTGGAGAAATTGGAACCCTTGTGCACTGTTGGTGGGATTGCAAAATGGTGCAACTGCTATGGAAAGCAATATGGAGGTTCCTTAAAAAATTAAAAATAGAAGTACTATATTATCCAACAATCTCACTTCTGGGTATGTACCCTGAAAAATTGAAAGCAGGGTCTCAAAAAGATATTTGTTCATCCATGTTCATAGCAGCATTATTCATAATGGCCAAAAGGTGGAAATAACCCAAATGTTCATCAACATATGAATGGGTAAACAAAACATGGAATATACATACAATGGAATATTATTCAGCCTTAAAAAGGAAGGAAATTCTGTCACATGCTACAACGCGGATGAACCTTGAGGGCATTATGCTAAGTGAAATAAGCCAGCCACATGAAGACAAATACTGTATGATTTCACTTATATGAGATATCTAAGTTCATAGAAACAGAAAGTAGAATGGTTGTTACCAGAGGCTGGGGGAAATGGGAAAAGAAGCGTTGTTGTTTCATGGGCACAAAGTTTCAGATTTGTAAGATGAAAAAGTTTTGGATATCTGTTTCACAAGAATGTGAATTTACTGAACAGTACTGAACTATACACTTAAAAATGGTTAAGATGGTAAATTTTATGTTGTGTGTATTTTTTTGCCACAGCAAAAAAATAAGAAATAATCAGAAGTGTGCAAAGAGATTTCAGCACACGAATGTTCATTGCTATATAATTTTTAATATCAAGGAAAAAACAGGTAACAACCTTAATGCACAATTTGGAATTGATTAAATAAATTTTGATGCATCCATACTCTGGATAGTACATAATACTATTTAGCTATTAAAAGTCATGTTAAGAACAGAAAAATGATAAAGGTTAAAGCAAACATAATAACAATGAAGTGTGGTGTTTATAACATACATAGAAGAAAAATGTATGATAACACAAAGATGAAATGGAAGTTAATTGTTGTAAAGTTCCTATACGATACATGAAGTGGTGTAATATGACTTGAAGGTAGACAGTGATAAGTTAAAGATATCTACTATGAAACCCTAAAGCAATGTCTAAAAAAACACACAAGAAATAAATGAAGCAATATAGCTATAAGTCAATAAAGTAGAATCATTTAAAAAACTCAGTTAATTCCAATAGAAGACAGAAAAATAGAAAGGGGGAACAATGAACAGATGGGACCAACAGAAAACAAATAGCAAGATGGTAGATTTAAATACAACCAAATCAATAATCACATTGTATATAAATGGCCTAAACAACTCAATTAAATGGTAGAGATTGTCAGGATGAAAAATATGAAAGACCCAACTATGTGTGGTCTACAATAAAGCCCCTGAAATATAAAGACACAAATAAGCTAAAGTATAAGAATAGGAAACAATTACACCATGCTAACACTAATCAAATAAAGCTGAAATGGCTGCATTAATTTCAAGCAGAGTAGATAGCAGAGTAAAGAATATTACCAGGGAAAAACAAAGTCATTTCATAATGATAAAGGGATCAATTCATCAAAAAGACATAACAATCCTCTCTACACCTGAAACTAACACGATATTATAAAGCAATTACACTTCAATAAAAAATAAAGTAAAATAAAAGGAAAAAAAAAGCATAGCATTCCTAGATCTTTATGTAACTAATATCAGAGGTTCAAAATACATGAAGCAAAAACTTAGAACTGAAAGGAAAAATAGACAAATCCAAACAAATTATTGTCAGAGATTTCAACACCACTCTCATAATAACTGAACAATTATTAAATCAATAAACATATAGATGTGAAAAATATGATTAATCAATTTGACTTAATTGATATTCATAGAACTCTACACCCACAAACATCTGAATACATATTTCAAGTGATCATTTGCCAAGATAGACAATATTCTGAGTTATAAAACAAGTCTTAATATATTTTAAATTATTTATTTATTTATTTGCAGGTTTTTTTGGTCAGGTATATTTAATTGAAATTAATTTATTCAACACTTTTATTAATACCTATAATGCAAATTATTTAAATAATATAAAGTATGTTGTCTCACCACAATGGAATTAAATTAGAAATCACAGTAAGATATCTTGAAATCCCCAAGTATCTGGAAACTAAATAGTACACTTCTAAATAATTCATTAGTCAAGGAAGATATCAAAAGGGAAATTAGAAAGTGTTTTGAAGGGAATGAAAATAAAAGCACAATATATTAGAATTTTTGAGGTGTGGCTAAAGCATAACTTACTTAGAGGGAAATGTAAACATGACATGTTTAAGTCTAAACATCCTTGGACGTTCATAGAACTAAGCACTTACACGAGAAAATAATAAAGTTCCCAATTCAGTGATCTAAGCTTCCACTTTAAGAAACCAAAAACATAAGAGCAAATTAAACCCAAAATAATAAGAAAAAAACCCCAATACAAATCAGAACAGAAATCAATGAAGTAGAAAACAGTAAAACAATAGAAGAAAATCAATGAAATTAAAAGCTGGTATTTAAGGAAATCAATGAAACTGATAAACCTCCAGCAAGATTCTAGGGGAAAAAAGCAATAAGACACAAGTTACTAATATCAGGAATGAGAGAAAAGGCATCACTATGGATTCATGCAGACATTAAAAGGATTATAAAGAAATATTATGAACATAATATTGAACATAAAAAGAGAGACATGGAAGATATAAAAAGAACCCAAATCAGACTTGTAGAAATGAAAACTACAATATCTGAGATGAAATAAGCACTGTATTAGCTTAACTATAGGTTACCAGTTGTAAAGGAAAATATTAGTGAAGATATGAAAATAGAAAATATTCAAAATTAATCATGGATAGAAAAAGACTGAGAAAAAGATCAGGGTATCAGTGAGTTGTGGGAAATTATTTTCAGTCCATCTTTTTAAAAATAAATTTATTTATTTTATTTATTTTTGGCTGCCTTGGGTCTTTGTTGCTGCACGAGGGCTTGCTCTAGTTGCAGCAAGTGGGAGCTGCTTTTCGTTTCGGTGAGCATGCTTCTCACTGCGTTGGCTTCTCTTGTTGCGGAGCACAGGCTCTAGGTGCGTGGGCTTCAGTAGTTATGGCACGCGGGCTCAGTAGTTGTGGCTCGTGAGCTCTAGAATGCAGACTCAGTAGTTGTGGTTCGTGGGCTTAGTTGCTCCGTGGCATGTGGGATCTTCCTGGACCAGGGATCGAACCCGTGTCCCCTGCATTGACAGGTGGATTCTTAACCACTGCGCTGAGTTGTGGGAAAATTTTAAGTGACCCAATATATATATGTATTTGGAGTCCCTGAAGGAGAGGATGGGGTGGGAGTGGTAGCTGAAAAAATATTTGAAGGAATAATGGCTGAGTTACTTCAAAATTTAATGAAAACTATAAGCTTATAGATCCAAGAAGATCAATGAACTCCCAGCACAAGGAACATGGAAACTATGCCAGGCACATAATATCAAGTTGCTTAAGAATAGTGATACAGAGAAAATCTCACAAACAGCAGGAGAAAAAATATGTTATGTACAAAGGTTGACATCAGATTTCTTGAAGAAACAAGCCAGGGACTTCCCTGGTGGTGCAGTGGTTAAGAATCCACCTGCCAATGCAGGGGATACGAGTTCGAGCCCTGGTCCGGGAAGATCCCACATGCCATGGAGAAACTAAACCCATGCACCGTAACTATTGAGCCTGTGCTCTAGAGCCCACAAGCCACTACTGAGCCCACGTGCCACAACTACTGAAGCCCTTGCTGAAGCCCGTGCTCCTAGAGCCTGTGCTCCACAAGAGAAGCCACTGCAATGAGAAGCCCGCGCACTGCAACGAAGAGCAGCTCCCACTCGCTGCAACTAGAGAAAGCCTGCATGCAGCAATGAAGACCCAACGCAGCCAAAAATAAATAAATAAATTTATAAAAGAAACAAGCCAGAAGACTGTGAAGCAACATCTTTAAAGTGAAAGCGAGCACTCTTAATCAAGAATTCTATATTCATCAAAATATTTTTCAAAAACAAAGGCAAAAATAAAGACTTTCGGGCATACAAAAGCTGAAACAAACCATCACGAGCAGTTCTGCACTATAAAACACATTAAAGAACATCCTTCAAGCAGCATGAAAATGGAAATCTGGATCTACTCAAAGGAAGAAAGAGAATTGGAAATGGTAACTACATAATTAAATATTAAGAATTTTTCTTATTATTTAAATCTTTAAAAATAGTTTACTGTTTAAATAAAAATAATAACAATGTGTTGTGGGGCTTATGATATATGAATAAGTAAAATGTATGATAACAATAGCAGAAAGGACCACAGGGGAGAAATGGAAGTATACTACGGTAAGGTTCACATACAATATGTGAAGTAGTATAATATAACTTGAAGGTGGATTGTGATGTTAAAGATATATACCCTAAACCAGTGGTTCTCAATCAGGGGTGATTTTGACCCCCGGAAGACATTTAGGAATGTCTGGAGACATTTTTCGTTTCCAAAAGTGAAGGGGATACTACTGATATCTATTAGATAGAGGCCAGGGATGCTGCCAAACATTCCAAAATGCACAGGACAGTCCCCAAAACAAAGAATTACCTGGCCCAAAAAGTTAACAATGCTGAGATTAAGAAAACCTGGTATAAACTCTAAAGCAACCATTGAAATATAACCTTTCTTGCAGAAATTGACAGGCAGATCAAAAAATTTATATGGAAATTAAAGGGATGCAGGAAAGCCAAAAACTATCTTTAAAAAGAAAAAAAAATCTTTAAAAAGAAGAACAAAGTTGGAAGACTTACACTTCCTGAGTTCACAACTTGCTACAAAGCTATAGTAATTAAGAGTGTGGTAACTCAAAATGGTCATAGATCTAAATGTAAAAGCTAGAGCTATAAAACGCTTAGAAAATATAGGAGTAAATTTTCATGACCTTCAGTTAGGAAAGAGTTTCTTAGATATGACACCAAAAACACAGGCAACAAAAGAAAAAAATAGATAAATTGGACTTTATCAAAATTTAAAACTTTTGTACTTCGAAGGATTCCATCAAGAAATTGAAAAGACAGCCCATAAAATGGGAGAAAAATTTTGCAAATCTTATATTTGATAAAGGTCTAGTATCCAGAATATATAAATAACTTTAACAAATCAAGAGTAAAAAGACAACCAAACTAAAAACAAGCACAGGATCTAAATAGACATCTCTCCAAAGAAAATATACAAATGGCCAATGAGCACAAGAAAAAAAAAATACTCTACGTCATTAGTCATCAGGGAAATGCAAATCAAAACCACAATGAGATGCCACTGCACTCCTAGTGGGATGGCTCTAATAAAAAAAAATAGTAAAAGTGTTGCCAAGGGTGTAAAGAAATTGGAACCCTCATACATTGCTGGTGGGACTGTAAAATGGTGCAGCTGCTTTGGAAAACAGTCTGGCAGTTCCTCAGAGTTAAACATGAAATTACCATATGACCCAGAAATTTCTCTTCCTCTCTCTATATATAGATGGATAGATGGACAGATAGATAGATAGATATTCTCATCCCCATTAACAGTCACTCTCCATTCCCCCTCCTTCCAGCCCCTGGCAACCACGGATCTATTTTATGTCTTTACGGATTTGCCTGTTCTGGACATGTCATACAAATGGAATCATACATGTGGCCTTTTGTGTTTGGCTCCTTTCACTTAACATAATGTTTTGAGATTCATCCATGCTGTAGCATTCATCCGTATTTCATTCCTTTTATGACTGAATAATATTCCATTGTATGGATATGTCACACTTTGTTTATCCATTCATCAGTTGGTGGACATTTGGGTTCTTCCCATTTTTTGGTTATTATGAATAATGCTGCTATGAACATTTGTGTACATGTTTTTGAGTGGACATATGTTTTTAATTATCTCTCATGTATATTTAGGAGTGGAATTGCTGGGTCATTTGGTAAACTCTATGTTTGACCTTTTGAAGAATTGCCAAACTGCTTTTCCAAAGTGGCTTCACCATTTTATGGTCTCTCCAACAGTGTATGAAGGTTCTAACTTCTCCATATCCTCAACACTTCTTACTGTTTTTTAAAGAAAAATTATTTTAACCATTGTAGTGGATGTGAAATGGTATCTCATAGTGGTTTTGATTTGCATTTCCCTAATGACTAATGATACTTAACATCTTTTCATATGCTTATTAGCCATTTGTATATCTCCTTTGGAGAAATATCTATTTAGATTCTTTGCACATTTTAAATTGGGTTGTCTTTTTACTGTTGCGTTGTAAGAGTTTTTTATATATTCTGGATACTAGTCCCTTATCACAGCGGTCCCCAACCTTTTTGGCACCAGGGGCTGGTTTTTTGGAAGACAGTTTTTCCACGGACCAGGGGCGGAAGGGGGGGGATCGTTCAGGTAGTAATGCAAGCGATGGGGAGCAGCAGATGAAGCTTTGCTCGCTCGCCCACTGCTCACCTCCTGCTGTACAGCCCAGTTCCTAACAGGCCAAGGACTGGTACCAGTCCACAGCCTGGAGGTTGTGGACCCCTACCTTAACAGATATATAATTTACAAAGATTTTCTTCTATTCTGTGGGTTGTATTTTCACTTTCTTGATAGTGTCCTTTGAAGCACGAAAGTTTTTAATTTTGATGAAGTCAAATTTATCTATTTTTCTTTTGTCACTTGTGCTTTTGGCATTATATTTAAGAAACCATTGTTTAATCCAAGGTCACAAAGATTTAAGTCTAGGTTTTCTTCTAAGAGTTTTATAGTTTTAGCTCTTACATTTATATCTTTGATCCATTTAGGGCCAATTTCTGTATATCGTGTGAGGTAAAGATCCAAATTCATTCTTTTGCATGTATATTGTCCCAGCACCATTTGTTGAAGAGACTATTCTTTGACTATTGAATGGATGTAGCACCATTTTGAAAAATCGATTGGCCATAGACGTGTGGGTTTGTTTCTGGACTCTCAGTTCTATTCCAGTGATCTATATGCCTATCCTTATGACAATACCACACTATTTTAATTACTCTAGTTTTGTAGTAAGTTTTGAAATTGGGATGTATGAGTCTTCCAGATTTTTGTTTTTCAAGATTACTTCGTTTTTTCTGGGTTCCTTACATTTCCATATGAATTTTAGGATCACCTTGTTAATTTCTAAAGAAAAAAGGAAGTTGGAGTTTTGAAAAGTTTGTATTGAATATGTAGATCAATTTGGGGTGTATGACCATTTTAGCACTATTAATCTTCTAATCCATGAACACCAGTGTTTTTCCATTTATTTAGTTCTTTAATTTATTTCAACAATATTATGTAGTTTTCAGTGTACAAGTCTTACACTTCTTTTGTTAATCTTTTTCTAAGTATTTTGTTCCTCTTTTATTCTATCGTAAATGGAATTATTTTGTTAATTTCACTTTGAAATTGTTCACTGCTAGTGTAGAGAAAGAACTGATTTTTTATTTTTAAATTTTTAAAAATCTTATTTTTTTTTTTAATAAATTTATTTATTTTTGGCTGCATTGTGTCTTTGTTGCTGTGCACAGGCATTCTCTAGTTGCGGCTAGTGGGGGCTACTCTTTGTTGTGGTGCACGGGCTTCTCATTGCGGTGGCTTGTCTTGTTGCAGAGCATGGGCTCTAGGCACGCGGGCTTCAGTAGTTGTGGCACGAGGGCTCAGTAGTTGTGGCTCACGGGCTCTAAAGTGCAGGCTCAGTAGTTGTGGCACATGGGCTTAGTTGCTCTGCGGCATGTGGGATTTTCCTGGACCAGGGATGGAACCCATGTCCCCTACATTGGCAGGCAGATTCTTAACCACTGCGCCACCAGGGAAGTCCCACAACTGATTTTTTTATACTGATGTTTTATCTTGAGACCTTAGTGAACTTGTTCTTTAGCTGTAATAGTCTTTTTTTTTAAACATCTTTATTGGAGTATACTTGCTTTACAATGTTGTGTTAGTTTCTGCTGTATAACAAAGTGAATCAGCTATATGTATACATGTATCCCCACATCCCCTCCCTCTTGTGTCTTCCTCCCACCCTCCCTATCCCACCCCTCTAGGTGATCACACAGCACTGAGCTGATCTCCCTGTGCAATACAGCTGCTTCCCACTAGCTCTCTGTTTTACATTTGGTAGTGTATATATGTCAGTGCTACTCTCTTACTTTGTCCCAGCTTACCCTTCCCCCTCCCCGTGTCCTCAAGTCCATTCTCTATGTCTGTGTCTTTATTCCTGTGCTGCCCCTCGGTTCGTCAGAACCTTTTTTTTTTTTTTTTAGATTCCATATATATGTGTTAGCATACGGTATTTGTTTTTCTCTTTCTGACTTACTTCACTCTGTATGACAGACTCTAGGTCCATCCACCTCACTACAAATAACTCAATTTCATTTCTTTTTATGGCTGAGTAATATTCCATTGTATATATGTGACACATCTTCTTTATCCATTCATCCGATGATGGACACTTAGGTTGCTTCCATGTCCTGGCTATTGTAAATAGAGCTGCAATGAACATTGTGGTACTTTACTCTTTTTGAATTATGGTTTTCTCAAGGTATATGCCCAGTAGAGGGATTGCTGGGTCGTATGGTAGTTCTATTTTTAGTTTTTTAAGGAATCTCTATACTGTTCTCCATAGTGGCTGTATCAATTTACATTCCCACCAACAGTGCAAGAGGGTTCCCTTTTCCCACACCCTCTCCAGCAATTACTGTTTGTAGATTTTTTGATGATGGCCATTCTGACCAGTGTGAGATGATATTTCATTGTACTTTTGACTTGCATTTCTCTAATGATTAATGATGTTGAGCATTCTTTCTTGTGTTTGTTGGCAATCTGTATATCTTCTTTGGAGAAATGGCTACTTAGGTCTTCTGCCCATTTTTGGATTGGGTTGTTTGTTCTTTTGATATTGAGCTGCATGAGCTGCTTGTAAATTTTGGAGATTAATTCTTTGTCAGTTGCTTCATTTGCAAATATTTTCTCCCATTCTGAGGGTTGTCTTTTGGTCTTCTTTATGGTTTCCTTTGCTGTGCAAAAGCTTTTAAGTTTCATTAGGTCCCATTTGTTTATTTTTGTTTTTATTTCTATTTCTCTAGGAGGTTAGGATTTTCTATATACAAGATGATATCATCAGCCAGAGGATTGGAGAGGAGGGAAAGGATGTGACCCTCCTCCTGCATCTCATTTGTGAACATGTTTGTTCTGATTCAAGTCAGATACTTTTATGATTCAAGTTAACTGTTTTATGAAGGTTATATCATTCTATTCCGGGAAGAAAATGTTTTATGGAAGCCAGACTCTGAATGCAGATTTAAATTTTGGAATTCTCTTTGGTAAAGACAAAGTAGAACAAATCAAGATGGTTTCTTTCTTTCTCTTTCCACCTTCCTTTTCTTCCAAGCAAAAGGTGTTGACAAAATGCCAGAGTAGAGTGAAAGGACTGTTCTTCGGAGATCTTAATGTTAAAAATTTGAAAAGATTTTAGTCTAAAAGTTCAGATACAACCATAAGTAGGTATAGGATTTGACAGGACACTGACAAAATGTAGTGAACATCTATTCTATCTTCCACTTCCCATCCGTACACCCTTCTTTGGTAACAACACTTCAGTTTTCCTCAGGAGGATCACCTCTCCCTGACTTTCATTCCAGGCAGGTTGAGTGGTATTGATATCACCCCAAGATCCAGGGCTGGGCATGTGACTCAAGCCTGGCCAACTAGAGAAGTTTCCCTCTGTGGCCACAGAGGTTGGTTCAGGGATGGACACAGAGTCCAATTCAAGCCAATGAGAGACTCAGAATTTTTATTTGAACTATCAGGGAAGAGAAGCTATCTTTTCAAAGGGGAATTAGCCTTTAAGGATGTCGGCCTGGCAATGCTGGCAGCCATCATGCATATCTTGATTTGTGGAGCCTGAGAATGAAGCCAATGTGATGGAAAGCAGAATAGATAGATGGAGAGAGACTGGTTCCTAATGACATCTTAGAGTTGCTGGACTTTTCAGTTATGTGATTCAGTAAATTCCTTTTAGATAGTTCCAGCACTGTATCAGGCTCTGAGGAGTCTGTCCTCAGAATCTCAAAATCTTGGTGGCTGTGCTAGGTATTTCGTTTGCCCCTCCAAATGCACTTTCTACCCTTTTCCACCCTGCTTTCTTCCTTGGGAGGCTGACCTGTATGGACCACATCGGTGGGCTTCCTTGCCCTCTGACTTTTGGTTGATTTTGGACAATGGGAATGAAACAACTTTTAGTTTCATTCTCCTGTGGCCAAATCCCAGGAATTGGGAAAAAAAAAAGTGGGAGGGAGAAGAAGAAAAAAAGTCTTAAACTAATAGGCTGTCAGTTGTCGAGTTTTCCACCCACATGTCTGTCCAGTATTCCTATGGGAAAATCAGTGGCACAGTTTAGAAAGAGGAAATCATACACTCCTTTTTAATTTTAATTTATTGCTGTCAACAACTCCCCAAGACAATATTAATGTCTTCTATATGAAGATTCCCAGCAAACAGATGCCTAAGAAAGGTAACTTCAGGATAATAATTTCAGAGGGATAAGAAGTAAAAAATCCTAAGTCTAGCATGGACAAAATCATGAAGGCATTTGAAAGTAGTATTTCTCATTGACAATCAAGTAAAACCAAGTGCACTGCAACAGATGGTATACAAATCAAATCCTGGTACAGCACAGTTTGGGGGACTATTTAAATTAACCCATTAGAAGTTTATTGAATTGTTAGAATTCAATTTTAGTGAATATATTATAATATCCAGTTCTGTATAATAAAGCTATTTTTAAATGTCCCAGCTGACATCCCCAACTGCCGTAGTACTATTCATTACTGCTTTGAAACTGTGGACACGATGGATTCCACTGAATGAGAAATACTGTATGACAAAAGATTCATAATTCCTTGTCTGTCTAATAGTCAACGTATTTAACAGGATAATGTATTATGTATAATATATAGCACCAGTTGAATTCCTGTGAAATGTTAACTATTCTAACTCAAATTTGACATATGTTTTAAAATGTTTGGGATATCATTCATTGATTTTTAAAAAGATGGTACTTCCTGGTAAGCAGCAGCTCAGAGTAGAAAGAGCACTGGACCTGGAGTCAGATGCAACGCAGGTTGTTTTCACTAAACGCTCTAATATCATTTCCAGATCTAATGTTCTATTACCTTTTACTACTAAATCTCGAGAGTTTGGTTATTTGAGGTAATTTTTAGGTGGCTTTAAAGTTGTTATCTTCAAGTTTGTTTCTTTTTAAAGGTTAGCTTTGAAAATGGAATTTGGTAAGGAAAGGCGTTGGGAGGAGACAGTTTCATTATTTTTTGTATTTTCCACAAATCTGCTGTCGCATGTCTTTTAATCACTTGTTAATAGCAGGCAACCCCCCTTTACTCTGTCACTAAAAGTTGGAAAGGTGTCTGGGAAGGAGAGTCCAACGAGCAGCAGCAGTCCTTTCTGCCATAAGCCAAGAGAGAAGCACTACCCGAGAGACTAGATTGCTGTGGTGTCTTTACATAAGTGGCTCAAATTCCCATGATTAAATAGCTTAGACTTTATTAAGAGAGTTCACTTCAGCGAATGCTGCTTTTGTTCTCAGATTTCCTTCTTCCCAACCCCACTTATATTTACATCTCCACATCAATGTCTGACCAATAGAAATCAAAAGCCTAAAATGTCCAGAAGTGATCTCAACATCGTCCTCTCCAATCCTGCTTCACTCGTGTATTTCCAGTCTTAACAATATCACTATCCCACTGGGTGTAGCCAAGCTCAAAACCTTGGCGTCATTCTTGACTCCTTCTTCTCCCTCGTTGCCCATTCCCCAGTCTTGCCCTTCTCCAATCCACCCTTCACACTGTGGCTGCCAAAGTGCTCTTTCTAAAAAGTAAATATGATCACAGAGCTTCCCTGCATAAAATGCTTTCATGACTCCTTTTCACCTACTCGATAAAACTCAAAGTCTTCTTTCAGTACCTGTATACATTTCTAGCCCAATCCACTGCCGCTCCCTGCCATTGCTCTGAGCCCTTTACACTCCAGCTACATGAACTGCTCAGTTACCCAAACACACCATGGTCTTTCGTGATTGTGACTTTGCATGTGAAATTTCCTCTGCTACTTTCTCAGCTTACTTTTCTTCATGTTCCCATAGCATTTCCACATACTAGTATTATAACTCTTGTCACGCTATATTGTAGTTACTTCTTTACTTGTTTTTCTTCACTACCATACTGTCAGTTCCCTGTTTTGGGAGAAGGTAAACATTGTAGAGGAGATTCAGACTCTGGATACTTCTAGGTGGCATTTAACCCTGCTTTGGACCCTGAGACACTATGCTCTTCTCTGATGCTTTCTTTTTCTCCTTGTCCCAGCCCTCCCCCTGGTGGAGGTGTTAAGGAACAGTGGAATGGTCACATGGCCAAAGGTAAGACAAAGCAGCCTGGCTGATCCACAACCTGGATAAACATCTGCCTCTTATCATTTTTTAAGCAACTGCAAAGCTGGCTAATGGGCCTTGAGTTTAGGGTGGCCTGGCAGGAGCTTTCTGTCTTACCACGTATCAGTTGGGAGACCCTGATTTCAATCCCCAGCGCTGTAACGAGGTGTGGGCGGGGACAGTCAACATACCTATCCCTGATGGTCTCAAAGAACATCACACTACTGTCAAACAAAGAGCTCAAGAATTAGTTGGTGGAGATCTTCCTTGTTTTCTTCCTGTGTCTGAAGCTGAGACAAACCTTTCTGCAGGAACATTTGCCTTTGGATTACACCATAAAGCAAGGAATCTAATACCAGTCACGTCCACATGGTAGGTGTTCTCCCCAGTTGCAGTGGGCCTCACCTCCCAAAAAAAGTTATAGGGAAGGTCTATCCCAGGACAATATCCAGTTATCACTGACTTCTGTCCCAGTTTTAGATAACCTAGTCTGTGAATCAGTATTTAGTTGCCCATGTGAGGCAGCCAGTTTCACAAGCACCCCTGGATGTAGAGTTCCCTAGGTATGGTGGCCCTAGGTGTATTCTGGATTGGTCTGGTTGGTGATTCTCAGGGAAGGACCTTGCCAGGCAGGTTAACAAAAATGGTTAGTTATCAGCCTGGTTGGGAGGAATCTTACCTCTAAAAACAACAAATTTTTAGAAAACATGATGAATTTATAATCATTACGGAAATCCTCCTTCATGGCTATTGTGAATTTTATCAGATACTATGTTACACTACAATGAGACTTCTAGCAGCAAGAATGGGTTTTAGTTTTAAGTGGGAGAAAAGGAAATTAATATAAGCTATTTGTCATCAGGAGAGACTACCTTTAAAAATCAAATAGCTCCCACAATGCCATTTCGAACATATGCCAAAGGCAAGGAAAGATGATCTGCTGTCTCAGGTGTCCACTTGGCTGTGTCCCAATTGAAGAAAAAGAATTCAGGTGCTACCAGGGTAACATGAAATAAAACAGAAACAGAACTGGTGGGAGTGGCCCCCTGAAGTTCTTAGGTTTCTATGTTCAGAGTAAAGATTACCCTACCCACAAAACGATCATTGATGACATCATTTATGATGCCTTTGCCCTTCAGTTGGCACTGCACAGGCACCGCTTGGTTCTTCACTACATCTGTAAAGTGCATTGCCACCAGCGGGGAGGTGTAGTTAACCTGTAGGTGGAAGAACAATGAACTCTAAGTGTGAGGAGGGGAGGGTATGTAGGGGAGGGCAATAGGATGGAAGTGATCAGATAATCAGTGCAGGAGGATGGAACAACCTCCACAAAAGGAACTGAGTAAATCCCATGATGCCAAGTCACAAATGGTTAAATCAACTGACATGCTCTCTCTGCCCTGGGACAGTGGAGAAATGACATATTTCTCTCATAAGTCAGTGTCAGTTGTCTGATTGTCCTCTGGGGAAAACCAATTCTAGCTCAGCGTGATATGATTTTCTAGATATCAGACCATGAATCAAACCAGAACTAGTATTTATCAAGTCTCCGTGCTGGAGATGAAGTTTTCACTGCCCCAAGGCTCTAAGTGGGAGAAACAGGAAAGTGATTATTTGGGCATAATTTAGTGCAATGGCAAGTGATTTGTCTGCTCCTGGCTCTGCCACTAATTAGCTATGTGACCTTGGGCAAGTCACTTCCTCTCTCTGAACCCTAATCTCTCCATCTGTAAACTGAAGGAGTTAGGCCAGACCGTGTCTGAGATTCCTCCAGATTTGGAAAGGAGTGGTTGGGATAGGAATTGGTAGAGGGAACTCCTAGTCTGGGCCAGCAGCTATTCACCCCTTTGCTACGACCTGCTGCTCCCTAATTCTCATAGATCCCAGCCAGCCCTTCCTTTGTCTCTGAGCCCTTTCTGACAGCAAAGACTGAAGGGAATACAGACTTACGTGAGTCAGTTTGCCATAGTAAGGGTAGTAACGGAGGTCAAAAGAAGCCGACTCTGGGTAGTAATTGATGGATCGGATGTCGTTTTCATCACCTCTCTGTAAGTAAAAGCAAGTACATATCAGGTGCTGGGTCATTCAGTGAGTTGGAGCCTGAGCTAAAGGGGCTTGTGTCCCAGGTGAAATCACTGTGTGACCCACAACTGTCTCAGGAAGACCACGAAAGCAGAATGGGGCATAGCTCAGCCCAGACTTATCCCCAGAGGAGTGTTTCCAGGGAGAGACTGTGCTTTGGCTTTTCAGTGCAAAGAACACTGAATAGAAGGCCCAGACCACAGAGGCTGAAGGTTCTCAGTATGGCTCTATGCTGGCTCCTAGGGGACCCAGGCAGAAGGGCTCCAAAGGGCTTGCAGTACCCAGTGTTGCTCTGGCAAGAGGGCCTACCATGCCAGCACCTCTCCAAAGAATCACACTGGTCCTGGTACCCAGTCTTGGACTTTGGAGCTGAGGCAGGTGTAAGTTGGAACATGCCTAGTAAATCCCACTCCACAACAACGTGCACATGGTGTGCTCATTTCTGGTTGAAGTCAGACCCAGTGCACAGGGACCTGATGCATAGGGACACAGCCTGTAGTTGGCTCACCTAAATGCACGTCTCTGACCACATTCTCTGAGGTGCTTAATTACAGGAGGTGGGGTCAGGAGGATAAGCAAGGGGGGAAATGATTAAATAAACAAGTCTACCCTCATCATATCATGTCAGGTAGGGGACTGCCCATTCTGCCTATGCGTTAGGCTTGCCCTAAATAGCAGAGGTCTAGAGGTTACTAGGGGGCAAATAGTGCATCACTACTAGCAAATCACTCACTCGGGTCATGTGATTACTTCTATCGATATAGTATAATGGCTCTTAGTATAAACCGAGCTCTCCTTAATTTATTCTAATAATTACCTCATCATGCTTGATTTCCACAAGTGGGTGTGGATTTGACCAGTGTTGATTATTATACAATGTATAATGACTCAGTGTTTCTTTTTTTTTTTTTTAAAGGACAGTTCTCAGCAAGGTTCCCCGTAAGCTGAAAAATGAATGGCTTCCACTAGGGAACTATAAGCAGGACTCAATCCAATTAATATGCTGGTTTAAGACTGAGTTCATCTTTATGGTTTATTTATATATTCTTGTAAAAAGTAATGAAATTCATTTTTTTGTGAATGGTGTGTGGAATCAGTTCCACCAGTTTGCAGTCACACCTCACGTGTGTATGTTTATACATGCTCACATATATGTGACCAGAATGAATGTCCTTCCTACCTTGTTCACCTAGCAAGCACTGCCTGACCTTTCAAAGCTCAACTTCAGTGTCACCACCTCTCATGTGGAACTAACCTTTCCCTCTTTAATGTCCTGACTGCACCTTTTTTTTTTTTTTTTTGCGGTACGCGAGCCTCTCACTGCTGTGGCCTTTCCCGTTGCGGAGCACAGACTCCGGACACGCAGGCTCAGCGGCCATGGCTCACAGGCCCAGCTGCTCCGCAGCATGTGGGATCCTCCCGGACCAGGGCACAAACCCGTGTCCCCTGCATCGGCAGGCGGACTCTCAACCACTGCGCCACCAGGGAAGCCCCACACTGCACCTTTCATAGCACCTGTATTACTTGATGGCCCTGATTTCAGAGATGGAATCATATTTATCTTGGCACCCCCAACACCTAGCAAAGTACCTGGTACTTAATAAGTGATCCATAAATTCTTGCTGAATGTGAACTATTGACTGAATAAATGCTGCCTTTTGCTGCTTTCTGATCTGCCACGATCAAGACTGGAGTTTTGAGCAGCATTTCTGGTACTGAGAATGGGGTTACCCGGCTTCACACATTTGCAAGACAACCGTCCAGGACTGGGGGTGTAGTAGGTGTTACCAAACAGGAGGGAGCTACTGCCAACTTTAAGAAGCAAACCCCAGCAAACCCAAGATCTTTGTAGGCTTTTTCCTACAAAGGAGCTAATTGGCACAGATGAGATAGAAGTTAATGGTCCCTTGAAGGACAGTTAATTAGCATATTAATGGAGTTCTGTTTATACTTCCCTTGTAGTCATTTGTTATTGCAACACCCAGTGCCACTGGTCATTGCTGCAAAAAGTGAAATCAGTTTTATTTATTTATTTATTTTTGTATTGCTATATATGTTATATTGTAAAATATGTCAAAGAGTATGGAGGCTACACACACACACACACACACACACACACACACACACACACACGATTTAAAGAAGAAGAAGAAAATTGACCCCTGAAGACCTCCACCCAAGTTAAGAAACAGATCAGAGCCTGTCTTTCCACAAACACTACCTCACTTTTGTGATATCATTCCCTTGCTTTTCTTTTGTGAAATCAGTTTTAAAAGCAGGGACTAATGACTCTAATGAAAGCTGCTTGTTTAGTTCAAAGAAACAAGTAATTAGAGCAAAAGTGTAAACAGAATTTCCGTTAATGACTTGGCACATTGTTGTTTCCTGCTGTGGCTCTTAGCTGAGGTTCAGTCTTTGGCTTTCACAGGTATAAATCAGCACACACACACACAAACACTACACACACGAATACACATGAATGGAATGCTTTCTGGAAACAGGGAGGCCTGAAGGTATAAATGGAGGTGTAGTTATGAAAAGATTAAACCTTTCCCTAACCCTTAGGCAACCATCCACGGTAAAGCCCTTGGAAGGGATGACCCACCCTTTTGCATGAAACAGACGTGCTAACAGTACTTACTCAAAAGGCACTTTACCTGAACTTTGCAGGAAACCTTCACAGGGTCTCCAGGCTCAGGACGAAAGCCAACAATCTAGCAAAAGAAAACCAGCGTTTTTTTAAAAAACAAAAACCAAAACAGATTGACAGTAAAAATATGGCTTTTCTAAATCCCCCTTGAGTTGTCCTTTCTTTAGGCATAAACATGATCTATTTTGCCCTCTCGGAAATGTTACAGAAAGCAGAAAATGCAAAGTATCTTCTGAGCTGCTCAGCTCAGCTTACTTCTTATTTTATTTGTGCCTGATATTCATACAATGGTAACTGCAGCAGGATTACCCTGAAAATGCAAAGAATGTACTGGGTCAAGAGGAGTGTGCCTGGTAAGGCTCTGCCGCACCTGAGGCATGGCAGGAGAGAAGGAAAATGCATTTCTTGTGATATAGGAATTGTCCCAGGCTTCCCTGGTGGCGCAGTGGTTGAGAGTCCGCCTGCCGGTGCAGGGGACACGGGTTTGTGCCCCAGTCCAGGAAGATCCCACATGCCGCGGAGCGGCTGGGCCCGTGAGCCATGGCCGCTGAGCCTGCGCGTCCGGAGCCTGTGCTCCGCAATGGGAGAGGCCACAACAGTGAGAGGCCCGCGTACCGCAAAAAAAAAATTTTTTTAAATAATAAAATAAATAAATAAGAATTGTCCCCCATGCCACCCCCATGTCAGTCCCCTGTTCCAAACAGCTCAAGATCTCATTCCTGACAGAGCATCAAAGGTTTAGGGGTGCTGGAGAAGAATCAAAATAGAAAGTGTTCAGGGAGAAAAGGAATTATTGCTTGGTAGGTTTGTCTGGTTGTTTGTATTAGTGATGCTCTTGGTAAAAATGGCCAAACTTACAGTGTATGAAGACAGAGCCCAAGAGAAATGTAGCAGCCAGAGCCTTCCTACCCAACTCATCCACTTATCATAGACAGAGTGACAAGGGCCAATATACCCGGTTCATCTTTAGAAGGATGCAGGGCTGTCCAGTAGAGTAGCCAAAAGTAGGGTCCTCCAGGCCAGAGCAGTTCTTCAGGAAGGAGCGCTTAAATTGGCAGGCCTTCTTGTCCTCATCCTCATCACCATCTTGGATGAAGTATTGGCCCGGGGGGCAATCTACGTTCATTTCCTCTTGAAGACTGTCGTTATAACCTAAAGTGTGGGCGGCAAAGGGTCATGTTAGATAGGTACTACAGAGGAAGGCCATGTTTTCAGTAGTTCTCTTCCCTAGTTTCCTTTCTCCAGGAACTTGCTTGTGCTCCTCTGAAAGCCCACTCAGTTTGTCCTAGGGCCTGTGATGTGGCATCAGGTGCCCAAGGCCCTTCATCAGCAACATACCTCCAAGAAGCCTTCTGGGCTGGTCCCCTCAGCCCACTTTGATTGCTTGTCCCCTTGCTTTTCATTCCCTTGAACTTCTTCGATATCTGTCTCTGGATTGTATGTTTATCGCTTTATAACTTTTCTCTATTTTTCATTATTTCTTTTCTGATATGGTAGATTGTAAACTTGGAGGGCTGCCTTTCCTACTTCTGGGAGAGGAATAGGCAAAATAGTAGATGGATTTTGGAAGAAGGATTGAATCATATCGAGGCATGGCATATATAAGGAGGCAAAGCCCCTGGGTTAAATATCTTTAAGTTCAGCCTAGGGAAACATCTCTCTTTGAGGTCAATGAGAGGCACCCGATGCAAGACAGTGAAGAGTGTGTGTTGTGGGACGGGAGGAAGGGGGAGGACAAAGAGGAGGAGATAAACCAGCTCCTCATTCTTTACAGAGGGAAGTTAGCACTGCAAAATAGAAGCTTAGGTTGAAAGACAGAAAACAATGACAACCATAGGGTCTCCACTGAGAGGGTGAGGGGGTGAGATCTTGTCTACTGAGACCTGAGGCACTCAGAGTTAGTGTCCCTTTACACTGGATGGAATTTAACATGTGCCCAAGGAACATATATCAGGGAGAGAGCTGAAAAGGGCTATCTGTGAGCTGACTCTTTGGGCTACTAGATGCCAGAGAACTGGGCTTTAGAAATTACTGCATTATTTCCAGTTTGGTTCTAAATGATGGAATCCAGTTAGTCCTGTTAGATCCAGCCCCCATGCATTCATGTTCCAAGTAGCTCAGTTTTTTAGAGGAGATTGTGCACCTACAATCCACCAGCGTTGAAACTCCAAACGTAACTGGGAATTTTAAATCTATTCTAATTATGGCTAAGCCTTTATTTGTCCTTTGACAAAGCTACATTCAATTCAAGGTTTTGTTTTAATCTCTCTCTCTCTCTCTCTCTTTTTAGAGTAAACTATGTTCAAATAACAACTTTCTAAATAGAAGCTCTAATCATGTGCTCCTTGTTTCTCTTGAGGTAGTTCCATTAAAAATACTGTGACATGGACGTGACCCTTATTGCAAAATCCCTGTCCTCATGGGAATGAAATTGATACTCTGGGATGTCTATTTCAGAGATGTGTTCCTTTTTAACAGGGCATATTATCTACACTTAGGTAGTAAAAAACCCAATGCTTTTCCTAATGTTCCCCACCTGTGTCATCAGGTCAGAATTGATATTTCTGAATCTACTACCTTCTCAGAGGAATTTCCTCAGCAGAGATTCTGGCAGTACATTTGCAATAGCTCACAAACATTTTGAAAGAAAAGAAGATATTGTGCTGCCTATGATGCCCAAAACATTTTGGGGAGCCAAAAGTGGAACTACGTGGATTCAAAAAGAACCCAGCCCCTCTAATTTTACAGGTGAGGAATCTGAAGCTCAGACTTAAGCAAGATGACACTGAGCATTACCAATACAAAGCTGAGTTTCTAACTCCTGGTCATATGGCAGCAACAAAGAATTATGAAAAGCAGAACTTCTCGAGCTTTAATGGACATACAGATCACCTGCGGATCCCCATTCAGCAGGTCTCTGGAGCCTGAGATTCTGCCTTTCCAACAAACTCCCAAGTGATGCTGATGCTGCTGGTACCTGGGTCACATTTTGAGTAGCAAGGGTGTCGAGAACAGAAACAAGGGTTTAAATTTAAACACTACTGCTACTGGGAGACTTTGATCACATTTCTCCTCCTTTCTGAGCCTTAGTTCCCCCAATGGGGATGATAGACTCTGCTATGCAGGGTTAAAGTTCAGTGACAACATTTACACATTTAAATAACATTTCCTATCACATAAGAGAATCCTCTTAATTCAGTGCACATTCTGTTGGCCACCCCCATCACCCCACTTCAGCCAGGCCAGGGAAACCAAACCTGGCTTTTTTTCCACAAATAATAGGTGCAGTAAACCCATGGGGCCTCCTCTTTGACAGCTGAATAAATACAGAGACTGTGTGCTCTGTGTTTAACCTTAACCAAGCTGCTACCTCAGTTTTCACCCTGTGTAAGGGCTTCTCAGAAAGCCATTCGTTCACCCCTGAAAATGTATCTGATGACGCTATAGAAAACACTTGCTATCAAAATGTTGGAGTGAGTGCCACCCAGAGATTCTTCCTCTAACTCCCTTTTGGACTGCTATTTAAATGAAGACACTTTTTCTCCTCCTTTAAGATGGATCATCTCCAAGAAATGAATTCTCTTACCTTGAGAAAACATAGGAGGCAAGAATCTTCCTGTTCTGGAGAACACTCTTCTTTTCTCACCACTACCTCCCCCAGAATTATCTTTTTTTTTTTTTTTTTTTTTGCGGTATGCGGGCCTCTCACTGCTGTGGCCTCTCCCACCGTGGAGCACAGGCTCCGGACGCGCAGGCCAGTGGCCATGGCCCATGGGCCCAGCAGCTCCACAGCATGTGGGATCCTCCCGGACCGGGGCACGAACCCCCGTCCCCTGCATCGGCAGGTGGACTCCCAACCACTGTGCCACCAGGGAAGCCCCCGAATTATCTTTTATAATTGATCATTATTGAGCCATCTGGATGTGCCCAGGACATAACTAGGTGCTATAGGGTGTTCAGGAAGAGAAAACAAGTTCTCTGCCCCAATGAACTTATCATCTTACTGGCTTATATGCTTTCAAGGCAACATACAATCACAAACCACAGCAGTTTTGATTGTATCTGCAGGTGCTGAGGGGGATGCATGGTAAGGAAAAACCAGAATGGGCAGTGCTAGTAAGACTGGGATTTCTGAGCCAAGTGAATTTTGAATTTTGAGTTCCCACCCATCACCTTTCCAAAGAGATTCTCACCATTCAGAGGAACTTACCCTGGAGAAAGCCATTTAGACTAATCACATAATGCTGCCAAGTGTCAGGTTCAGAAACGTTGAAGTTGAAGTTAAGGCTATGGGCGAAGGGTCTGATCATAACTCCTGGCAATGAAAACAGGTCTTGGATATATTAACCCATTCTTGGGATACTTTTTTTGTATCGATTCCCATGAAACCATTTCCCCCCAGGCAATCAAAATGAAAAGGACCATAATTTGCTAAGTACCATTTTACTTTTACTCTTAATAATTGAATCCCTAAGTCATTACCGGGAAGAGCCAAAGTTAATTGGAGCTGAACATGCTGTGCAAGCAGATTTCTGTCCAGCAAATTCTGAGAGCACAGGGTATTTGGGCACTCACCAGGAGGCTTCACCCTCTCAGTGAAGGTCGGCATGTAAGGACTGATGGTCAGAAATAGCGTGTACATGCAGAGGGTGATCACAGCGGCCAGGGAAGCATAGAAGAAGAAGTAAATGACTAAGATCAGGCCTGCAGAACAATCACAGATGAGGGTGGTCAGTGCTGGCCAACAAGCCCTGCCTCTGCATTTGAACTCATGAACCAGAACCAACCCAAACACGTGACATGGCTTTTTGTTTAATTCCCCAGATTCAGTATGTCCTTGCTTATTCAGGTTTCACCAATTTGAAATTGGTGAGAATTGCGTCAGAGGTCTGATTGCAGTTTACCTTTACAGCATCTCCGATGGAAGGGCTTGCTGAGCAAATGATGACCGTGAACGAGATTACAGGGGCGTGGAGTTTAAAGTACTGCAGAGGGCAAATTGCTTGGGAGTCCTCTGGGCAATGGTTGATGTCCTAAGTACAAATCATTCTTCGCTATTCATTAAAGTAGGTGCCCTAAAGAGTCCTAGCAGCTTGGTTCCAGTGATTATATGTATTTGCAAGTGATGAAAACAGCATTTCTTTTCACATAGCCTATAATTCAAACCTTTGATTCGTTTCCACTGGGTGTGCCTCTAATGAAGGCAAAGTGAGGTTTCACTTTACGTATTTCAAATCTTCTTTATCTTTGGCAAAACTCTAAGTGACTCTGCTTTTCAAAAAGAACACTAACGCAGGATGGGGAAGGGAAGAGGGGCAAACTGTACTTAATTACTGACACCTGCTACCTGTGAGCTCAGCCTGTGAGCTATAAGTTATAGAACCTCCTGGCACCCCCGACTTCTCACAGGTAAAATGGGGATAAGTTCAGCACTTACCTCATATTCTGATCAATATCCCTAACACTATTTGAAATTCAGCCTTTCCTTACATCCTGTGCTGACTCTACCACTTCCTAACTGTTTAATCTTAGACATGGTATTTACCTCTCTGGGCCTCAATTTCCTCATCTGTAAGATGAGGATAATAATAGTACTTACTTCTTAACATTGAATAATGCATATAAATAGCACAGCACAGAGCCTGGCATATACTAAGTGCTCTGTAAGTGGCAGTCTTCATCATTGTTATTATTAATATTATTATTGCCATAGGACCAGAAGCACAGTTGTGTGAATTCTTCCTCTGTGGGCTGGATTAGCACTAGGTTTGCCCCAGGATTAGGCAGCACAGAATGAGTGAATGAGCATGAGATTGCTGCTGAGAAGCTCTTTCAAGTCCTCCTTGGGGCTCTCTCAGAAAATAATATCTAGCTCCACTCACAGCAGTGACATGATGTCGGAGCTACAGATTTGAACTGAATCATGAACCAGAAACTGGAACAAACCACATAACTTTGCTGTACCCCAAACCAAATCCAAATATTAATTTTTTATAAGTAGATATTCATTTTAATTATTAATTAAATATTAAATTTTAAGTTGAACCATGAACCAAATAAAATGAACCAAAAAAAAATAGAAAAAAAGGAGTAGGGAAAAGGAGAAAAAAATTCTTACTAATCTAACTAGAAGTGAACCTTTATGTTTTATAAGATGAACTAAAGCAGAACTGGAATATGAACACATTGATTCAGTTGGAGTCCCCGGAGAAGAAACAGCAGCACCTCGTGTGCTTGTGATACTTGGCTGCTGCCCGCCTGCTGTCCTGATGGGATGTGCCTTGTGACTCCTCCTCCAACCCTCTACCCCCATCCCCATCCTGGGAACCGATCAACAGCTGGAGCCATCCTGGGGGACCAGAAGGCTCAGTTTCATGGATGAGAGGAAAGCAATAGAATACGGGTACATTCCCCTGGAGATATCTTCCTTCTTGCCCAGGATGTGTGGCCAGGAAGCTGTAGATGGGAGAAGGGCACTAGCAAGGAGTCCCCTCAGCTTTGCCCAGGAGTCTGTGCCCTGGAGTCTGTGATAGGCTAACTGTCTCAGCTACACCACCCCTTGCCCCCGGCAAAACCAAGCACTGTACCCACCTGAACCCATTGATCCCTCCAAACCCTTTCTGTTCCAAATGTCCAAGTTTTACTTGGGCTGCTCCTCTAGGTAATCCAGGGTTTTCTCCTGAATGTCCCACCCAAGCTTGGATAGACCATTATATCTTGAATAGACTAGGTACCCACGATCCCAACTCTTCAGTCCTTCCACTAAAACACCCCATCAGGTCCTAAGGCCCTGTCCATCAGGGCCTTGCTCATTGCTAGAGTTCATGAAGACAGCATGATGTTCTGGCAAGAGAATGAACTCCAGTGTTCATCCAAGCTGGGTTTGAATCCCAGTACTGCCACTTTATTAACTGTGTGACTTTAGATAAGTTACTTACCCTCTCTAAGCCTCAGTTTCTGCATCTGTAAAATGGGGATAATAATATTACTACCTCATACAGTTCTTGTCAGTACCCAATAAAATAACATAAAGCTCCTAAGAATAGAAGTTGCCCAGCTATCAGAGGAAAAGCCCACAATATAATAATAGGCTGGGTGAATATGTTGGTCATTTTGATGTCCAGGCTGGGACAGTGTTAGTAAGTGCTTAAGTGGCACCTAGTTCTCAAGCAGGAGGGCAGCAAGGCATGTGGCGGCCTAGGCATTAGCATCGCTATTTGCCCTTTGCCCAGGGGTAGCCCGGGCTCTCCTTAGACCCGCTACCCCGAGGCCTGGATACGGCCTACCGTGCAGTGTCCCCACTGCCATGTCTTCCCTGGGCACTTGAACCTTCCTCCCTCATCCCCACTTGTTGGCCTATGGATTGTTCTCCGCAGGCGCAGTTGGGATCAGCTCATCTGGTTAAGTTCCAATGGCTGGCTGTTTAAGGGTTAATGTAGGGCTCCCTCTCCCAGAATCACACTTGCATCTCACAAGGCCTGTTTTTCCAGTCCTCTTTAGGCAAGGGAGAAACAGCTGTGCCCCCTTTTGGAGCCCCAGTGAGTGTCCAGCATTTGTCTGCAGCTTCCAGAACGTCGGAATGTTCCTTGAATGGTACATTTGTTCCAGTTGAGAGTTCGAGGGATGGGCAGGGGTGGGGCTGGGAACTGAAGAGGGGTGAAGGGAGGTGGGTGTTGTTCAGAGCCCCACACCTGCTATTGCTAATTCCAGGCAGCAGGGCTGGCTGTTTCACCCTGACTGAGCTGAATTAGAAACATAAACTACAAAGGAGGGAATTCTCAGCCAAAGGGGCCTTTAGAAGGCATGACCATCGACTTTAGCAACCTAGACCCTTGGCACTGAGGGACTCTTATTTTATCCATAGAGTTATCTATTGTTTTCTTCTGTGGGTTAACTGAATTCAAACCAGCGGCTGCTCTTTTCCTGGGATGTTCAGAGACTATGGCGAGTGTGAATTTTACCACAAGCTAAATCTCCTGATAAGGATCAGCATTAATAGTTCAAGAGGTGAGTAGGACCCTGGGAGAGGCGTGCTGGGGAAGCTGTGAAGTAAAGGTGGTGGCAGCATGTGGTACAAAGAGGAAATGCTGGGGACCGCGATTCTGCCATTGATCAAGCAATATGGGGACTCAGCCGTAAATTGCTAGAAATGATCCCTTTAACCCATTTCTCTCTATACACCATGGGATCGATTGCAAAGCACATGCAAGCTGGGGCCAGGGGCAGCCGTGGCTCTCCTTCACTGATATTACGAGGTGAAATGATGAGGCTGTACAAACCCTTGGTCAGGTTAGCAGGGTCTTGGGTCTCGTATCTTAGGAATAGTCTTCTGCATAGTACTTTGTACTTTACAATTTTAACATCTTATTGGAGCCTCAGGCTGATCCTGTGAGAGAGGTAAGGCAGATACTGTTTCCTTCATTAAGCAGGTGAGGAAACTGAGGCTCAGAGAAAATAAACGATGAGCCCAAAGTTACAGATAGAAAGTGACAGGGCTGGGGCTTCAAAGAAATCTGCACTTTTTCAACTCATTCTTACTGTCTCTCTGCACTGCAAATGCTATTGAGCCCAGTGTATTTCAGCTATACAATCAAGTTTGTTCACCCACTTGGGAGTTTGTTCTGATGAGATCTGCCCATTAATTTCCCTAGGCAGTGATCCTGTTACATGAAGTGCTAGAGAACTTTGCAGACAAGCCCATCCAACGTATGGTAAAGGAGTCCTGGACACCAAGCCAAAAGCAAAGGACACCCGACTGGGGCATTGGGACAACTGGGACTTACTCCAACTCTGACCTGTTCGGGCCAGAGACATCCTTTTCTCCGGATCCCACAGGTATTCGTTCACGATCTGCCATTTCCGCCACCAGGCACTGCCTGTTTCCTGAGCCTGACTCTCTTCCTCTTCCTTTTCCTCTTCTTCTTTCCCCTCCTCTTCTTCCTCCTCCTCCTCCTCCAAATCAGGTACCACCATCACCCGAGCCTCTTCTTCTGCTTCTTCCTCTTCATCTGCTAAGTAGTTCTGATTCACTTCATCCTGATCATCCTGAAACAGTGACAAAACACAATCCCCTTTTTGGAGAAGAAGATTTCCAATGGCACATCCCACCAGCCAAAATAAATGGAAAACGACTCAATATTTGGAGATGCTTCAGATGTCCACTTACCCATAAACATACCTGTTGTTACAAGAGGCAGATTTCTTTCTCTCTGTTCTTTTGCAGGAAATATCCTTTCTATGACCCATTTTGACCCAATATTCTTTCCATAGAGGTGCAAGTCTTATTATCGGCTTCAGGCATTTGGACTGTTTCCCTAGGACTGCTCATGTCATTACTCTGTCCTGGGGCCTTGGCTTCCCGCTTAGCTTTGTCTGGCCTGTCAGGGCAGAGCTGAGCTCAACACTGGAGGATGGAGTAGTTTTAGACACTCGTGTCCGTGATGGCAAATTCTCAGTCCAAGCCAGCTTTGTCCTAACACCCTGTACACTTTCAGCTGCTCAACCTCACCATCCTAACTTGTGGCTAAAAATAGCCTGGGACAGACATCAGGAGGAGAGGCCAGCTGCTGTACCCCTCCTCAAAACTTAGACTGCCTTCCCAACAGAAAACAAGAGATGGGGGCGTTACTTGCTGCTTCTCTGACTGTTGCCCACACTGGAACCTCCTCCTGCCTTAAGCAGGTTGGACAGACCACCTGAGGGCTGGCACGGCAACTGATACGTCATCTTCCCCCCACCAACCCCATACCCTAGTCAGAAGTCTGGGCACGCAGTAAATGCTCAGCACATATTTGTTGATTGACTGATTGCAGCCATTACTTGAGATCTGAAACTGTAATCTTCTCCGAGTGGTTCTAAGAAACTTAAACAAACAAACAAAAAAACAACAACAAAAAAGAAAAACCCAGACTTCACCAAATGGTATTTCCAATGCCTCCCAGCCACGGGCTGGAGGGTTGGATCTTTGCTCTTTGTGGGTCTGAGGCCACCGTCCCTTCTCTCTGCTGTCCAAATCTGAAGAGTGGCGGGGCCTGTGCACCTGTTGCGGTTGGATGTGTCAAACGATAGAGGCCGGGGGCTGTGTGCTGCACCCTCCCTGCCTGATTCCTCAAAGGCCATTTAGAGGACACTCAGCTAAAAGGGCTGCCATGGCCGGGGGGGAGGGTCAGAAAACTGGATTGTTCAGAATCGGTAAAAGTGATACAGCGTGACAAGGCTGTACTCTCAGCATTCAGTCTGCCCGGCGCTATCTAGCCCTTGATTATGAGCACTCTTGAATCGCTCTCTAGTTTGTTCAAATGTACAGCTTTATGTCATGCGCCATATCAGCACTGACAGGGACCTTGAAGATTCACTTCTCCATGTGAGGCCCAGAGAGGGGACAGGATCTAGCCAAAATCACTCAGCAAGGTCATGATAGAGCTGACAGTCTCAGAACCATGCTTCCTGATACCCTGGACAATGTGATGCTTCTCACACTGAGCACAAGTGCCTAGAGGCGGTTTAGCAGAGGTGGTTTATGGAGCACGGCGATGTGTTAGATTCTGTGTTCCCAAGAGACTGGAGGTGCTTATAGTCAAAGATTTCTAACTCTGACAAGGACTCACAGAGTAAGGCTTAGGAAAATAAACCTCATCACTCAATGTTGAATGGATTAATAAATGTTCTTAAATCTCTTTCCCTTGTGTTTGAACATATGTACCCATTTGACCTCCAGAATGACATTCTGAGCACCCGGGGGCAGGGTCCATATTTTCTAACTCCTTGATGGCTCTCCACAGTGTGGAGCCCACAGCTAGGTAACCAGCAGGTACTGAACAAACGTCAGTGATAACTGCCTGACTGAAAACTCCTGAACCAGAGCTCTGGGGGAATGCTCTCACAGAGCTTGCTGCTCTGGCCTCAGCACTCATTTGGACTGTAGTGGGTAGTCATCACGGCCCCCAGAGAATCTAATGCAACTGAGAATCTCAGAGAATTTGAAGTATAACATTTCAACGTGGAGACATTTATATTCCCTTTATATTTTCTGGAAAACTTCCTTTTCTCTCCTTGTTGCCTGTTTGCCTGCCGTCCACCAAGGAGGCAGCTGGCTTTGGCCTCAGCCTGATCTTATTTGTAGATATGAGCTCTCACGATAATCCCATTAAAGATGGCTTGTCATTAAAGCTTTACCCTCCCGGGAAGAATTAACCTTCTCAGAGCTAATTTCCCCACGGCTCTCACACTGCCTGAGCTTCAGGAACCGCAAATATCTTTTCCCCTCTCCCCTGCTTCCAGGTATAGGAGAACCTCACATTGTACAAGAGAGGCACTTTTGTGCAACTAACTATTTAACGGAATCCAGTAGGGAATCCTTTGGTAATGAGAGGGTCTGTTTTTGTCAGTTTCCTAAAGTGGCACTGCCCTCATGTGATAGTGTATGTGAGTGTGCTGGGGCCATCGTGTTGCCCTAAAAGGAAAGAGTCTGAAGGGCAGAAGGTGGCTCCATTTTGAGCACTCTAAATATATAAACATATAAACAAATATATAAACAAACAGTATGACCCGAAAGGTAAATTTGTGCCCTGCATTGAGTAACACCCTGTAGACATTCAAACAGTTGGTTAATTGTCGAAGAGACATTAGCACCCGATTATTCACTGCATCAAATAATTTCTTTTTAAATTTGATCAAGTAGCCCCTATAAAGAGCAAGATCCCCTGATGCATTTAAAATCCAAACCAGTTGACAAATAATTGAAATTATACACAACGCTTTAGCAGCATTATAGAGAAAAGATGCGAAGTAAGGAATAGTTATGTATGCCCTACAGACTGTGACTGCTCTGAGACCTGGTAGGGACTTTGGGGATGTCAAAAGAGAGATTCTACAAACTGTGGCTGGAAAGTTACGAGAAGCCCTCCACAGGTTGATACGGGGTTGGAGGAATTCGTGTCTGCCTCTGCTGTCTGTTGACAGTCTCCACTTAGCTCCCTGGTTATATAAGTGGACATTCCCCCCCAAAAATGGATTAAGCTTTGTTTCTTCCTGGGGCCCAGATCACAACCCTCTCTGGGGGAGATTTCAGAATATACCTCCCCACAAAGAAAACTACTGCAGGCGGCATATATTCATGATTTCTAGCAAAGTAAACGCAAAGAAACTTTGGGTTCAAAAAAATTTCTAATGCACCCTGGAGATAAATGGTGACATTGAAGTTGGGGTGCGTGAGTGTTGGGCAGGGCAGGGTGGCAGGCAGGGAGGCAATGGGTGGTGGAGAATCAGAGGGCTAGGGAGTGGCATGCTGCAAATATGATGGAAAGAGCACAGGATCAGAAGTCAGGAAACTTACATTCTCACTTTGGCTCTTCCAGTAACTTGCAAGTCACTCCTGTGCTCTGAGCCCCAGCAGCCTCCTTTACATAATGAGGGGTTCTGGAGAGATGATGTATAGGACTGCTCCCAACTTCTATCTAGGATTCCATGCTTTTAGCCATCGTTTGGAATTTCTGCTTTAGAAAAGAGCAGCTGGGTTCCTAAGAAGCTACCACCCAAAGCGACTGAGACAGCTGGGTAGGCAGCGCCTTTCATTTCCTCTTCCCCTTCCCTTCTCTCTTGGCTAAATTTCTTGCTCTCGGAATGAAACCTCTATTCCCAGACTCCAAAAGGTCTGTTCAAATTCTAGACTCCCACGAAAAACTTTTAGAAGTCCCCCTTATTCTCTGGCATCTTCCCCTTCCCTTATGTTTGTTGCACAGGAAGAGGGGCTTCCTCTTTCAATCCAGCAATTTAGGGTGCAGTGGGGTACTGGGAGTCACTGCTCGAGCTTGAAACAATGGACTTCCTTAAACTTCACTGTTCCTGCCCATCTTAAGGAGAAGCAGCCCTAAGCCACCACCTACACATCCCCCAACCCACCCCACTAAAAAGGGACAGCAAAATATTCTGCTCCCTGGGACTCACAAGTCTGTAGCGATAACCGTATGGAAAGGCCGGAGCCCTTCTGGACCGGAGCTGCCTTCTCATGGCTGTTCAGTGGGCAGAGACGCGGCAGAGGCAGGCAAGTGGCTGAGAGCTCTGGAGCTTCTGCTGGTACAGGAGACACTGGTTGCTGGGGATACTTGGCGCCTAGTAAAAGTGAACCCTCCTGGCATGAGCCCTTCCCCAAAATAATCTAACATGCCCCTCTCTCATTGGTTGGCCCCTTCCCTGAATCAAAGGAAAGCCCTTATGGAAAAGCAAGCTCATCATTACAGGGAGGGGGAGATATTCTGGGTCACGAGGATGAGCGACTCACCCCCCCGCCCCGAACTTCATGTCTCTTCTCACTCCCTGCTCTTCTCTAGCGCCTGAGCTACTATGGGCCCAATGGAAATCTTAAGTTGTGTTCTTCTCAACTGAGAGTTGGATATCAGTGTGTGCAGGGGGTGGGGCGTGGGTGGGAGTTGGGGGTGAGGGGAGTTGGCCAAGAATAACTTTCTTTTTTCATAAGGCTGATCTCATGCAAAAGGATCTAGGGTGTCAGGAAAGATTCCCTTTGCTCTCCCCACCTCCCCCCACACACACACCAAGCCACCTACGATATTCCTTATTTGTGTCAATCCACCAGCCCCTTAAAGGTGGATTATGCGTTCTGATTTTAGAGGCCAGGCTCCTGCTTTGCCCCTCCCTGCCCAAAGAGGATCTTGGACATAAGAAGCCTTTTTCTAGCCTACATGTCAGAATGACCCCATCAGCACTACCCCTCACACACACACCCCTTGGAATCCTGGCCAAATTTCTGTAGTGGTTGAGCTCTATATTTATCCCTTAGCATCAGGGCAGGGAACAAGCCAGAACTTTGCAGTGTCAGTTTCCCAGACATATATAACTCCTGAAGCCAATGTGGGATCCAACAAGAGAAAAATTAGTAAAAACAGCCAAGAACATTGTATAGCATTTTTGGTTTGTTTGGTTCGCCCCACTGGAGCCTGGGTGGCCAAAAGGCCTAGGAGGAATGTGAGATCCTTCACAAATCCCCTCCCCCCCATTACACCCAGGTGACTGAGAATGTTGCAGGTACTGAGATTCTGGGCACATTCATAACCAAGAAAGCCAACCCAACCTCTTAGATAGATTTATTCATAATGCCAAGCCTAGACTATTCTGATGAAGACAGCTTCAATAGTGGTTAATTTTAAATATAGACTCCGTTTATTAGAACGTTATTACTCAGGATTCTTTCTTACGGAGTCTCCCCCGATACCCTCATTTGAAGAGAAAGAGAACACTGACAAAGAAAAGAGAAACTCATTCCTCTTTTTGGATTTTAATAAAAGCAAAATGTATTCCAGGGGATAACCTGGTCTCAGTAGACATTGAGCTTTATCTTTACACTTTCTCCACTTGAGATTTTTGTGTGATTCCTGATGTTAAGTATATGAGAAACCTGAAGCCCTTGGGAGCCTCAAAAACCAAACAGAGGATAGGTAAATTGGTCTTGTCTTACTAAGGCAGAAAAGACAGTACAGTCATGTTAGCAAGATCTAAAAAACTAGGAGTAGGGGGTAACATTATTCACAATAGCCAAGATACGGATACGTGTCCTGTCAACAGATGAATGGACGAGGAAGGTGTGGTATATATGCATACAATGGAATATTATTCAGCCACGAGAAAGAAGGAAATCCTGCCATTAATGACAACATAGATGGACCCTGAGGGCATTGTGCTAAGTGAAATAAGTCAGACGGAGAAAGACAAATACTGTATGATCTCATTTATATGTGGAATCTAAAAAAGCCAAATTCATAGAAATAGAGAGTAGAATGGCGGTTACCAGAGGCTGGGGGGTGGTGGGGGAATTGGGGAGATGTTGGTCAAAGAGTACAAACTTCTAGTTATGAAATGAATAAGCTCTAGGGAACTAATGTATGGCATGGTAATTGTGGTTAATAATACTGTACTACATACTTGAAAGTTGCTAAGAGAGTAGATCTTAAGTGTTTTCACCATAAAAAATAAATGGTAATTATGTGACATGCTAGAGGTGTTAGCTAGCACTATGGTGGTAATCATTTTGCAATATATATGTGTATCATATACATTGCACATATATACACATATATATGTGTATAAAATCACATTGTACACCTTAAACTTATGTAATGTTGTATGTCAATTATATCTCAATAAAACTGGGAGAAAAAACTAAGAGTGGGAGATAAAAGAGGATTTGGAGCAATGTGAACTCAGGTAACAAAATGTTCCATTCTCCAGAATCTCTCATTCCCTAGCATTCTGGGTAATTTGGGGTTTGCCATATCCTTAATATATTTGCAGTGTACTTTGACTATAGCCCAGGCTGGCTTCTGGAATGCCAGCTGTTGGGTGGGGTAAAATAACAAAATCCCATAGGATCTCAAAGACAGAAATCTGTATGAGCTCACACTCAAAAGACTAAAGGAGAAACCATTCCTGCCAATTTTGGAAAAAAGCAATCTGCTTAACAGTGTAGCAGACTGGAGCCAGAAGTGGCCAATGGGGCTGCAAATGAAGCAGTGGCTACAGAGGCAAGAGAGGAGGGAGAAAGGAGAGGCTTTGAACTTGATAGCAAGTTCAAAGGCAAATGATTCAAGTCCCTAAAACTATATGGCCAGTCCTTGTGCACAGATGTTAGCAGCTGCTTCTATAAGCCCCTTTTCCTGGTTGCCTGCCTCAGGAAAACCACATGGTGGCTGATGGGGAACAGAAACAGTCTTATGGACTGGGTTCTCCTGTTCCCAAAGGAAGGAAGAGAAGGTAGCACTTTTGAGAGATTCTTTGCTTCTGAGAGGGGCTAGTTTAAGGCATCTATTCCTGTGGGCTATTTACACAATCGTGTGTGTGTGTGTGTGTGTGTGTGTGTGTGTGTGTGTGTAAGGGGGAGTGTCCTAGAACCATCAAAGAGTGGTTATGTACTTTCCCTGCCTAGTGATTGGCTAAGTCTTCAGGGAGTCTCTAGGAGGTCATGTGCAGTGGAGCTTAAGAGTTGTTTGCCGTTGGAGTCACCCAAGCATTGCTGAGTGCTCTCTAGAACCCCAGTCCCTTCCAGAAGTAGTGACCTTGAGGACTCTGAAGTCACTGGTGAGGAAACTCCAGGCTGGCCTAGGACCTGAGGCTTCCCATGAATGCTGCCCAGCATAGGGTGTCATCTTCAAAATTTGTGGAGGAGGGGAAACTCATTTGGGACTGCAAAGATCAGGGAAGGCTTCCCAGAATAGGCGGGGTTTGGGCTGGACCTTGAAGGGCAGTCCTTCAAGCTGGAACAGCTACTGCTCGACTTTGATGATGCCAGTATGGTCCCCAGTGCCCAAAGTTCCCCTCCTGAACAGCTAGCCTCTGAGTAGTGGCCAGCAAGCGTGGCCAGCAGGCTCACTGGCTAAGGCCAGAGGGTTTCTTTGACCTGAATGATCCAGATAATGGCCCCAGATCCTTATTTCGCTGAGTTCCAGGAAGAACCCTTAGCACATCACATTCCTGAGCAGAGTTTCCATCTGTCGAGTACAGTTGTACAGTGAGCGATGCTTTCATTTCGAGGGACTGAAGGCTCTAAGTTGGTGACTATATAAGCTTAGACCCCTAGGGAAACAATGAAGGCTTGGGAAATAGTGAGGTCCTTGTGGAGTTTCAAGCCTATTTCCAGTGGCTAAAAGGCACTAATGAGTATAATGCAGGCAAGCGACGTTGGTTCAAACAAACAACTAATTGGAATTAAGAGAAGAAGTGTGCAGAGGCCCCTAATGAATGGATATGCTAATTGGTCTTCTTTGCTAGCCCCTTGGGCTTTGGCTGTGACATAGACTAGCCTATTAGATGCCTGCTCTGTAATAGCTGCTGAATGCTGGGGCCCTTTATTGCCATGGTAACATTGATGTCGAGAGTCTAGCTGAGCCCCGGATCTCTTAATTTACTACTCAGGCAGCTACAATTCTTTGGGTTTTATTATTCTTCATGCCCCGGGTGCCAGAGTGGCAGTGAATCATGCTTATTCATCCTCTGCACCACCCACGGTGTCTTTGAATAAGTCAGGGTGTCTCTTACTGTGTGTGATGAGCAGATTATTAAGTTCGAGCCTGTTTCTGCCTTAGCTAGACTAGTGCCTCTCAGAAACCCAATGTACCTCTCTAACCACTTGCTTACCTGATACATCAGATGGCTTTTGGCGAGCGGAGCGATGGCACTGCAGTGGGCTGGCAGAGGCCCAGCCTCCCAGGAGCTTTGTGCTTGCTTGGTGGGCAGGGAGAAGCAGAGCAATATAGGTGGGACAGCACCCACCAGGAGCATGAACCTTGGAGACACATGCCATCCAAAGGGAGCAGTCAGAAGGGGAGAAGAGTCACTGCAGAGAAGGTCCTGGCTGGGAACTGTGGTGCTGGAAGTTTCAGTCTCTCTAGGGTCAGGGGGAAGGGCCTGGGTAGAAAAGGTGATCCCTCGTTCTTCGTGACTCCAGAGGAAGGGAGCAGCCACCAAAAGCTAGAAGTTACTGGGAGGATGGATTTCACTTTATTTTCTCAAAGACACTTGTTTAAAAAAAAAAAAAAAAAGCTGGAAGCTGGTCACAGAGACCAGCTGCCTCTGAAACTTAGTAAGTAACTTGTCACATGAGCTGCCCAAGCTTTGGTCTCTCAGTATAGAGATGTTCTAAGATGTTCTAAGCGTGCACAGCCAGGGGGTGAAGAGTAGGACTCTTCCAATTTTGAAATCTTTTGTGTCTATATATGATGTTGTTTAATTTATCAGGACATATGCTAAACTTGGGTGATACTTTATATGCACATGTGCTTGCTTTAACAGTGCAAATGCTAAAATTGGGATGATACTCTATATGTGTTTGTCTGTGTCTATCTCCAGCCATAGATGAAACCTTGCAACAGGTGCAGAGGTATTTTCCTGACACCCCTGTTGCTAAGAAATGGGCAACCTGAAGCTTAAAGATAAATCGGTCAATAACCCCCCAAATTACAAATGACTCTTGCTAGCAGAAGAGTGTCTTGGTTTTTGTGGGTTTTTTTTTTTCCATTTCACTGCAGCATTTGACTGGGCATCCTCATGGGAGAACTGGCAGACTAGAGAAAACTGTGGGCTACACAAATTCAGAGCACCTTTACAAGGTTTTTCTTTCTGTTTATTGGGAATGGAGGGCATAGGTTGAGGGGAAGAGGTTTTCTTGAGCTAACTAGTATCTAAGAGGTAGCATTTTCCCCTGTGACAGGCTGGACAGAGAGGTGTAAACATAAAGACAGTCAATCAAGTGTGCAAAGCACAGAAAGGGGCTGTTAGGCAACACCGGTCTTTTCCACCAAAGCCTGCAAGCCTGTTTATTATCAAGCAGCAGCATTTCCCCACACAAAGGACAATGATATTAATCCAACCTGAACCCACTCTGGATTCAGCAAGCACCAGTCAGAAATCACAGTGGCTCTTAGCGGCCTCTTAAATCAAAATCAAATTCATAAGCAAGAGCTTAAGGTCTCTCCATCAACATCCCTGCTTGGTTACTCACTTGCTGTAAGACCACAGGAATGCCAATTGATTTCTCTATTAAACCATCTCTCCACCTTTAAAGATAATAAGTCCAGTGTCCCTGCTTCCTCACTCTCAGGAATGCTGTGGGCCTAGAACTCTTCGGAAGAAAATGGCAAGAGAATTCTGAAGTTGGGTGGAATTATTGCTCATGAGGGAGTATATAGCTTAGTGTTTAAAAGCATGAGCTTTATAAGTGGTACTGGATTTGAATCCAGTTCCCACTCTTAATAGCTGTGTAACCTTAGAGAAGTTACTTCACTTCTCTGAGCTTCAGTTTTCCCATCTGTAAAATCATCAGATTGGCATAGGATCAAATGATGTAATTTATGTACAGTGCTTGGCTTAGTTCACTCAATTATTATTATTGATAATAATACAAACCAACCAAACAAAAATACCTCGTCCGTTTCAAGGGTGCTTCCTCACAAGGCCAATGACCAGAGTAGGGGAGAAAGCTCCCTCAGGTTGTAGGCAATGACCCCATCTGGCCTACTAATGTCTCTCATGCTAGGGATTTGGGGCCAGGCAAGAGGGAGAGGGTATTTGGAGGTGGAGTGAGAGGTGAAATGTGAAGGCAGACATGCTAAGCCTGAGGTATTTTGGAGGCAGATAAGGCCTTTGAGGACCCTCATTCACACCACACCGTGTAAAACAGCAGGTCAAACTTCAGTGCACTAAAAAGTCACCATAAGAGCTTGTTAAATGTGCTCATTCCCGATTACTCTGCAGATTACTTATTAATTTCAAAGGGAAAATGTACCTTTGCAATGAAGAGTTCTAGAAGACACCACCTTACATAAGTGATCAAATTTAGCATCACCAATAACAGGGCAATTGCATGTGAACCTCCTGATGTGACACAATGGGAAGTAAACAACGTTACTTCTGTAGTATTCTTGCCAAAGATGTTTAATATGAACCTAATCGTAAGGAAACGATCAGACGACTCCAGACTGTAAACAAGACAAAGGACCTGGACTCTTCAAAAATATCAGCATCATTAAGAAAAAAAGCCAAAGGTGCTATTCTAGAATCTAGATTAGAAGAGACTAAAAAGAAAAGACAATCAAATGAAATCCATGATTCTTGACTGAATCCTGTATCAACACAAACAGCTAGGATGTTTTGGAGATAATTTGAGAAATTTTGATGTGGACTCAATATTGAATAATATTACTCTATCAATGTTACATGTCTTGGATGTGATATGGTGTTATTATTATGCAAGAGAATGCTTTTGTTTGTAGGAAATACATGCTGAAGTATTTAGGTGCAAAGTGGCATGATACCTGCAAGTTAATTTCAAATGTTGTAGCCAAACACATACATGTTTTTATTACATGTGTGTATGGAGAGAGAGCATATGTGCAAAATCTAAAATGTTAATTTCCAGGTGAAGGATATGCTGTTATTTATCATAGTTTACTTTCAGATTTTTCCAAATAAAAAGTTGGGAGCAAAACATAAATTCTTTCCTACAGCTCCATCCCACATGTGCCTTCTCATAGCCTCAACACTCCCTTGCACCCCAGTTCTTAGATGCCTAATATCCCCTGCTGCATAGCATCAGGAAATAGTTGGAGTTAAGGAGACATGAAATCAGGGAGAGCTCCATGAAGGCAGCTACACCTGAGCTTGGCCTCCAGGGTTGGGGCAGGATTTTGCTAAACAGAGATAGCAGGAGAAGAACTGGAAGAAAGAGGCAACAACTCAAATGAAGCTCGAAGAATATAGAACAGAGGTCCTCAACTTTAGTGGACACAGAGTCATGTGAGGAGCTTGTTACCTATGCAGATTCTCTGATCCTGACTCCAAAATTCTGATTCTGTAAGCCTGAAGTTGGGCCCAGAAATCTGAAGGTTTAAAGCACGAAGATGACTCTCCTGCAGAGGTTTGAGGACCATGATTTGGGAAACACTGGCGTGGGCAGCTGCCTACTCCACATACACACAGAACTGGCCCTGTCTCTCTCGTGTTCACCTATGAATCTCTCATAGGTGAATTGTCACCAAGGCTGATGTAAACCTTCAGGGGAAGTCCTCTGTACTAGACCTGTTAGTCACGGTGTCTGCCGTGTCCAATACTCTCCTCACTGCCTCCTGGTCAGGAAAGCAAATCCAGCTAGTTGTGGCATGGGGTGACCTTGACTGTACCAGGAATGGGCCGCAAGATTTGGTGACAGATAAGGTAGCCAGGCATAAAGAGTTCTGTCCAACAGGATTGATGGCATCAAGCTAGGGCAATCAGACCAGCAACCTGTGGAACTGTTCATATAGACTACGGAGAGAATTTTCTAGTCCCTGGCAAGAGGAGAATAGAGCAGACTTACAGAGGGAAGCAGGGACGTTATACAAGAGGAAGGGAACATGACGCTGAGGACTAGAGCTGCTTTGGAATCTAGTAGGTCTTCCAGGCTATGTGTATCGTCATCATAATCTTTCTTTTCTTGAGGTATCCTAAATAGACCTCTGTTAACTATGATAAAAGGATTAAATTAATGTGCCTTCTATGAGGTTCCCACTTCTTAGAGAACTGCTAATGCCCACACTGAAAAAGAAAGTGTCTCTGGGGCATGTTGCTGCTCACCTGAGGAGCTGGCAGGACAGAAATAAGCTAATTGTTTCCCTGTCTTTTGCCTCTTCAAACAGACATACAGCTCAAGAAAAGAGACCCCGAGTCTACTTTCTCGAGACCCTCCTTATTTCACACATGCCTGCATCCCAAATGCCTCCCTTTCCTATCCCCAGTCCTCCTTGCTTGGTTCACCATGGTGGAAACTCCAAGTTATGTAGCCCTTTTCTGAACTGTTTGCTTCCCATCAACTCTGGCTCCAACCCAAGCGGAGCCCAGCTTGGTAAATCCATGCCTAGAAGTCAAGAAGTGAAACAATCATCCTCTGTTCAGACAAGAGCAACAGCTGCTAGAGGGGGTCAGGAAGGGGAGAGCCAAAGGCTGTGGGGAGGTTAATTCTGCTGCTCGAAACTGCCAGTGGGCCATTCGGCCAGGAGAACTGGTTATCTGGCTGGACTCTCAGACCCAAAGACACCAGCACATCGTAGATTTTGGATGCAGGGTGGTGAAAGAAAAATTCATGGTCCAGTCAGACTTTAGGACTCCCAGCCCTCAGCTCTTTGCAGTCCCTCAGTCCTTCCACCACCCTTCCACCCTGCCTTTGTGGAAGGAAGCATGATGTGGCTAGGCGTTGACGTTGTCCTGCCCTTTGCCTCCGGGGATTCTGTCTTATGGCAGGATGACCAGAAGCTGTCAAAAGGAAGATTCCTCATCCTACTCCTCTACCACTTGAAGACTAGGACACTAGCCTCTGAACTCACTAAATATACAAGGTATAGAGAGGAATTCTAGCCTCAGATCTGCTAGGAATGTACAGTATAATGTTGGACTAGTTAGTCACTTAAACTCTTTGGACCTGTTTCCTCAAAGGGCTGTTGTGAGGACAGCATGCGATCACTCTGGTGCAAATGCTAGACAAATCATCAGGCCTTCTGGTAGAGCAGTCCTCTGGGGACATGATAAGGGGGAATGGCCTCACTCCTCCACAGCCTCCTGTTTTCCCTCTCCCCAACGCTGTAGCGGCAGCTGTAGCTCCAGCTTTAGTGAACAGAGAGAATGATTGCCTGACATCCCAACACTGTTGAAGCTAAAAAGAGTTTGTAGATAACAAGAGCAAAAGACCTATATGAACAAAAGGGGTATTTGGGACTCCTGAGATTAGAAATGTCTACCGAAACCACTTTATACAATTAATTTGCAGGTTAGAAATATATGGAAAATGTGATCTTGGGATCCCACCATTGTATACCCCCTAGGTGGCCCAACAAGGATATAGAAGGCCCAGTGCTTTTTGATGTAGAGCTTGGCAAGTAACCCCCAAAGAGCTAAAACTAGCCGGTTATTTATGAAGTATCTAAGGTGCTCCAGTTGTTGTGTCCTCTGGGAACTTTTGTTCATCAGGATGAATATGCCTGACAAAAGCCTGACTGTTACAAGAACCATAACCCTGGGCAAATAGCGTGATTAAGCAGATAGGATGATAGATTAAAGACTTCCATTAATCTAGGAGACAGAGGGAAAGACAATTATAATCAGATACTTTAAACCTCTTCTCTGCTTAATGGAACACCCAAATCATCCAACTTGAAAAGTAAAGTCAGGTCTAGTGACACATAGGTATCGGAGAAGGGCAGGGAGGAATGACGTCATACGATGCAGCAACTACTCCTGTGTACGGCTCAGGAAGCAACAGCATCCTGGGAAGAGAGTGTGGGTTCTGGAGCCAAACAGATATGGGTACAGTTCCCATTCCTGACACTTCACCTGTGTAACCATCAAGACTTGTGATGGTTCTGAGATTTTATCTTACTTGCAAGCTAACAACTTAGCCTGCCACAATTTTTTCATGGATGCTGGCAGGAGACATGAGACTCCTGGGTCAGCAATAGTAGTAGCCAGAGTATAAGCTTTTTCTTGTGTCAGTTCCCCTTGCTCCCAAGTCTCATAGGAGCTACTCAGAAAGGGCCAGGTGACACCTGCGCATGCAGTGGGTTGTGTTACAGGAGAGCAACACTGAGCTCAATGAGTCTGAATCTTTCATGATGGGCAGTAAGTTTGCCTTTCCATTGCTCCACAGGGAGACACTGTGTCTTCCAAAGCTGTTCACTATACAAATATCCTTGAAAAAATAGTCCAGAACCATGTCAGTCAGTGTCTCTGTTCACAAGATGTGGAAAAACATGAGAGATCCATGGGAAATTATCTCACAATAATGATCATTAGCAAGTTATTGAACCTCTTTGAACCTCTTTTTTTTTTCACCTGTAAAACATGTATTATAATATTGCCTGTCTCATGGAGCTGTGAAGATTAAATGAATTCATACATGTTAAAGCACTAGACACGTAGAAGATGCTCAACAAGTGTTAATTTCATTCCTCTCACCCTCACTTTCTCACCACTGTTACTAGAAGGCCCTACTATTCCACACTTCCTGGTTTGTTCCTGCAGTCACTTCATGGCTCCCAACGAAGACTTCAGTTTATTTCTCACCACCTTTTCTCACTCATTTGCTAGTTTCCATCTACATTCCGTCAGGATTTAAGTCCTGCTTAACTAATCAATTAATTATTTATTTAAAAGATATTTATAGGACACTGACTATGTGTCAGATACTGTGGGTGCTGGTGATACAACCAAGAATGAAAAAGACACGGTCAACAGCCTCATGGAGCATGCCCTTTCATTGGGGAGATCGACATTAAACAGATAAGTCAGAAATTATTGGTCACCAAGAAAGCATGACATATGGAAGAGAGCATTATCCCCATTTCCCTCGTTTGATCCGCACTGCCTCACTGAGAGACACTGTCCACGTAGGATCATATCTCTTACCACTTTTCCTTGATGGAGTCAACTTCACTCCTGGGCTCTAACTAGGTGAAAGGTCAATCTAAACTTGTGGACCAGCTAGGATGTAGAACACTGTCCAAGGAGTGGAGTCCTATTACTTTCCAAGACAGGCAGCAGTACTGGTGATAGAAAGTAGGGTCAGAGAAATAAGGCTTCTATAATCTGCAGAGGACTTGAAAGAACAGATCCCAGTTGACATTAAGAGACATTCTTTAAGAGAAAATACAGCTGCCAAAGGTGGTTTTTGTTTCTTTGTTTGTTTGTTTTGGCTGCACTGCGTGGTGTGTGGGATCTTAGTTCCCTGACCAGGGATCCAACCTGGGCCCGGGTTGAAAGCGCTGAGTCCTAACCACTGGACCACCAGGGAATTCCCCAAAGGTGTTTTTGAAAGCAAATCTGTTGGCCTTCACTTTTAAGGAACCTACACAGTGCCCTCATTTTTCACAATTAATTAGCTACACAAACCTTCCTCCCCTTCTTCAAAGGTCAGCTTCACCTCTGGCATATAAAGAAATGATCATGCACTCCAAACCAGCGAGATATTTTCTCTTCCTTCTCCTAGCTGAATTTTTTTTTCTCCAATAGGATTGTAAGAACCTTGAAGGCAAGGCCTGTACCTTACACTTCTCTTGTAACCCACTTCTACTCTTTCCCTTCCCAGCAAAGCTTGCATCTGTTCAGTGACAAAAATCTGTTCTCAAAAAACAAAAACAAAAACAAAAACAAAAACCTAACTAAAAAAAGGAATGATGCTGTGGAACGGCATAGTGTTTACAAGCACATTCGTGGTTATTTTATTTATAAAAATTCCCAGACTTCTCTGGTCAGTCACTCTTATGGTATCAACAAAAACATTTTTTCCCCCAAGTATATTTTGTTAGCCCAAACAGATCCGTCTCCCTAGTTTCACAGATAGAAAGTCAGGTGTTAATTTGAACCAATCCCGTGCTAGTACAGTACTGCTAGGAATAGAAGTAAGGAAACATTATCCCTAACTCTCTTTAATCATTAGCTCGGTCTCTTTCTTAGTCTAATCCCCTTGATCATGAGTCAGGGACCTTTCCAAGCGGTATGCCAAGACTTCTGTCACTGTTTCTCCCCAGGGCAGGGGGCAAGCCGTGATTAACTTCAGGGGAGGGCATGAGAGAGAAGATTGTTACCTCTCAGCTATTGTAATTTGGAGGTCAAGGGGAGAAGCCAACTCATTGGAGAGAATGAGATTGGAGGGAACTTTGAGGTGCTTGTAAGGAGACCCTCACAAGACGGGAAGAAGAAGCTATGACAACTGCAAAAATTAGCCCAGGCACTAAATCTGGCAGTTCACTTATCAAGATTGAACCTAGTCAATAATTCCTTACTTGGTTCTAGAGAGGAAGACGGTGTAGTGGGGAAAGCATAGAATTTTGACTTTGATAGCCCACTGTACTTAATTAAGTCTAAAGTTAATATATTGACATACCTCTCAAAAAATGTGAGCAACTTAGAGCACTATAACTGTAATCACTTCTCTCCAGACATTTCCTCCTTTAACAAAAAACTGTGGAATATAATATACATACAGATTTTAAAATAGACTTTGTTTTTTAGAGCAGTTTTAGATTGCTAACAAAATTGAACAAAGTACAGAGAGTTCCCATATACCCCCTACCCTCCCCCCCCCACAACCTCCCCCACTATCAGCATCCGCCACCAGAGGGGTGCATTTGTTACAATCGATGAACTTACACTGACACATCAGAATCAACCAAAGTCCTTAGTTTACAATGGGGTGCCCTCTTGGTGTTGTACATACTATGCATTTTGACAAGTGTATAATGGCATGTATCCACCATTACAGTATCATACAGAATGGTTTTACTGCCTTAAAAATCCTCTGTCCTCCATCTATTCATCCCTCCCTCTCCGCTAACCCTTAGCAACCACTGACCTTTTCACTGTCGCCTTAGTTTTACCTTTTCCAGAACGCTGTATAATTGGAATCATACAGTAGGTAGCCTTTTCAGATTGGCTTCGCTCACTAAAGTATATACGTTTAAGTTCCTCCGTGTCTTTTCATGGCTTGATAGCTCATTTCTTTTTAGTACTGATTACATACAAATGTGACGCATAAAGTATTATCGTGTAGCCTAATGAAAAAATTTTGAAAGCTAATGCCATAGGGAAACCACTACCCAGGTCAAGACATAGAAGATTGACAGCACTCAAGAAGTAACCATCCTCCTGTGTGGACTTCTAAAAGACAACTAGTCTGGACTCTTCAAAATATAAATAAGATGAAAAGAAAAAGTGGAAAGTTTGTTTTAAGTTAAAGAAATCTAGAGAGACAAAGCAACAAAATGCAATATGTGAACCTTGTTTGGTTATTGGTTCCCCACCACACACCACCCAAAAAAAGGCCCATAAAAGACATTCTTGGAGAAATTTGAATATGGACTGTTTATTAGATGATGTATAAAATTATGTTAATTTATTCAAGAATGATAATAGTATTATGGTTATATAGGAGAACGTCCTTATTTGGGGGAGATGCATGCTGAAGTATTTAGGGATGTTTCCTGATGTCTGCAACTTATTTTGATATGGCTCAGCAAAAAATATATATGGATATATATGGAAGTTCCACTTCTGGCAGGACAACGTGAGGAGCTCTGTGGACCAGCTCTCCAGTGAAACTGCTGAAAATTATGAAAAAATACATACAACCATTAAAAAATCTCTGGAAATTATCCTAAGGACATACAGAAAATGAAGAAACATCTACTCAATAAAAAGTCTACTAAACTTTGATAAGAACATGGGGAGTATGTGGTATTGGAACCAAGGCCCTTTCCCTTCCTCCCCCTTTTCTGGCTCTGCAAGAAGGAAACTCCTCTCTGGATTGGTGCAAGCAAGAACACAGGGCTCCACCTTTCCCTAGCTCCCAGTTGGAAGGCTATCTTCTTAGAAGGCGCAGGATGTGAGCTTTTCTCATCTTGCCCTTAGCTACCTGTCGCTGAGGCTAAGAGCCAGTGACCATGGCCAAGAGGCGCAGGCTTCCTTCTTTTACCCAGGCACCACTTGTGGGATGGAGACTCTACCCTGGGCATGGCACCGCTGAAAATACTGGGGCCCCATTACCCTTGTTCTGGCTTGTAAGGTGGTGGTTCTGTGCTGGGAGAAGCAAGCGTAGAAAACTTGAGGCTACTGCCCTCCATTCCACCGAATACTAACCTCCTAGAAGCAGAAGAGAGGAAGGAGCAGAAAAATTATTTGAAGAAATAATGGCTAAAAACTTCACAGATTTATTGAAAAACATTTGTCTACACATCCAGGAAGCTTCATAAACTGTAAGTAAATACAAAACAAGACAAAAACAGGAAATGCAAGGAAACACGAAACAAGGAATTCATAAAGAACACTTACAACTTGATAATACCAAGAGAAATAACCCAATTAAAAATTGGGCAAAGGATTTGAATAAACATTTCTGCGAAGAAGAAATGCAAATAGCCCATAAGCACATTAAAAGGATGCTTGACATCATGATTGATCAGAGAAATGCAAAATTAAAAGCACAATGAGATGCCATTCACACCCACTAAGATAACTATAATAAAAGGTCGGATAATAACAAGTGTTGTCAAAGACTTGATAAAATTATAACCCTCATACACTGCTGGTGGGAATGTAAAATGATGCAGCCACTTCAGAAAACAGTCTGGCAGTTCTTCTAATGGTTAAACACAGAGTTACCACATGACCCAGCAATTCAACTCCTAGGTGCATACCCAAGAGAAATGAACACACATGTCCATACAAAAACTTATATACAACTGTTTATAATATAGCAGCATTATTCATAATAGGTAAAAGGTAGAAACGACCCAAATGCCCATCAACTGGTGGTGAATGGATAAACAAGATGTGACATATCTATACAATGGAATATTATATGGCCATAAATAAGAGTGAAGTGCTGTTATAGACTGAATTATGCCCCACCCCACCCCCGAAAAATTATGTGTTGAAGCCCTAACCCCCAATGTGACTGAATTTGGAAACTTTAAGGAGATAATTAAGGTTAAATGAGGTGCTAAGGGTCGGGTCTTAATCCCATAGGAATGGCATCCTTGTAAGAAGAGGAAGAGATGCCAGAGATCTCTCTCTTTGCAGGCACACAGAAGAAAGGCCATGTGAGGACACAGTGAGAATGTGGCCATCTGCAACCCAAGAAGAGGTCTCACCAGAAACCAACCCTGGTGGCACCTTGATCTTGGACTTCCAGTCTCCAAAACTATGAGAAAATAAGTTTGTTATTTAAACCTCCCAGGTTGTAGTATTCTGTTATAGCAGACCAAACAGACTAATACAATTACTGACACATGCTACAACATGTATGAACCTTTAAGATACTAAATGAAAGAAGCCAATCACAAGAAACCACATATGATTCCATTTATATCAAATGTCCATAATAGGCAAATCTATAGAGCCAGAAATTATATTAGTGCTTGCTGGGAGGATGGGAGGATAGGGAATTGATAGCTAAAAGTATGAAGTTCACATCTGAGGTGATGAAAATGTTCTAAAATTGAATATGCTGATGGTTGCATATATCCATGACTATACTAGAAACCATTGAGTTGTACATTTAAAATGGGTGAATTGTATGAGATATGAGTTACATTTCAATAAAGCTGCTAAAAAATATATGTAAGTATACACGGAGAGATATAAAGCAAAATGCCAAAATGTTAGCAACTGTTATATCTAACTGGAGGGTACATGAATGTTACTTGTATTATTCTTTCAACTTTTCCTGTATCTGTGAAATTTTCCATAATAAAAAATTGGAAAAAAATAGAAGTCCTCCAGTGTGTCCCTTCCTGATCACTCCCATTTTTCCTTTTCCAAGAAATAACCAATATCCTGACTTTTGTTAATCATGTCCTTGGTATTCTTTATAGTTCTACCACCTATGTATGAGTTCCTAAGCAATGTAGATTAGTTTTCCCTGTTTTTCTGCTTTATATACATGGAGTCATACAGTATGTTATATTTGTTCTTGGCTTGTTTCCATCAGTGTCATGTTTGTAAGGTACATTCATGTTGTTGCATGTAGCTGTAGCTCATTAATTTTCACTGCTGAATAGTTTTCCATTGTTTGCAAATATCACAGTTTTACCCTTTCAACTGTTGGTCAAAATTCAACTGCTTGAATTTTGGCTTATTCAAGTGTGAGGGCTATTAAGACAGTGCTGCTAAGAACATTCTTGTACATGTCTTTTGATGAACATATGCACAAATTTCTGTTGGGTGTATATATAGAAGTGGAATTGCTGGGTCACAGAAAATGCATTCGTTTCAAATCTGCTAGATAATGCCAAACTTTTTCAAAATGGTTAAATCAAATTACATTGCCACTAGCAGTGTGTCAGACTTTCTGTCGTTCCATATCCTTGCCAGCAGTTGGTATTGTGAGGATTAAAAAAAAAAAACACAAAGCCAGCCGCCATTCTGGTAGATGTGTGGTGGTATCTCATAATGGTTTTAATTTGCATTTCTCTGATAAAGTTAAGGACATTTTCATATGTTTATTGGCCATTTGGATTTCTACTTTTGTGAAGTAACTGTTTATGACTTTTTGCCCATTAAAAAAATTTTCTTATCATTTTCCAGCAGTTCTGTATATGTCCCAAGTCCTAGAACTTTATTTGCTACATATATATTGCAAATATCTTCTGCTACTGTATGGATCAATTTTAATTTTCTTCATGGTATCTTTTTTTTTTTTTTTTTTAGTACGCGGGCATCTCACTGTTGTGGCCTCTTCTGTTGTGGAGCACAGGTTCCAGACACGCAGGCTCAGCGGCCATGGCTCACGGACCCAGCCGCTCCGCGGCACATGAGATCTTCTCGGACCGGGGCACGAACCTGCGTCCCCTGCATCAGCAGGCGGACTCTCAACCACTGCGCCACCAGGGAAGCCCCTTCATGGTATATTTTAATGAACTGTTTAATTTTAATATAATCAAAGTATCAATTTTTTCTTTTATGGTTAATAGTTTTGTGTACTGTTTAAGAAGTTCTTAAACTTCCAAAGCTGTGAACATAATCATTTACATTGTAAAAGCATAATTTTGCCCTTCAGATTTAGATGTATAATCTACTTGTACTGATCTTGGGATATTAATTGAAGTAAGGGTCCAATCTCTTTCCTTTTTTCCATATTGGTACCCAATTGTCCCAGCACCATTTTTGAAAAGAAGCATCTGTGTCTCTTGGCTATTCTTTCAAAAAGAATTTGCCATCCAGCTGCAAGGAGTGCAGTTAGATGTCAGCCTCAAGGTGCAGCACCTTTGAGATCGCTAAAGCATTTAAGCAGAAGCCAAGCTCTTCCCACGCAGCCCCTAGCCAATGAGTGAGCATGGGAGGCGTACTAAGGCCTGATCCTTTCTGCCCATTGAGGGATTCCTCTAATGAACTCTTCATCCAGGATGCCAAAACTTTCACGATCTGAGGTTCTCCATGCCCAATCCTGCTTTCCCTTCCTTTCAAACATTACCCTCCAATAAACCTCTTGCACTTTGTACTCCAATTCAGTGTCTCCTTACCAGAGGACCTAAACTAACACATCTACTACCAGGAGTGATCCAAGAAACCAGGCAGTAAAATGGTATTTGGGGGATGGGATTACTCACTAGCAGGCTGTCACCATAGACCCCATCCCCAGTGGTATGTGGGGTATGGATTGTCCCAGGCACCAGATGGTGGCGCACTTGCTAAAACTTTCACAAGCAGTGTCTTGGGGAAATGTTCTGTGGAAGGGAATGCCTTGTCAGTGCAATGATTCAGGCTTTTGGGAAATGGGTTGGTGCAGGGTGGCGGGTGGGAGGGGAGAAGAGGGAATCCTACAAAGACAATGAGATTTGCCAGCTGTCATTTAGTTGCATTGATACCTACAGAAGGCTAATGAAAAGGTGAGGGCCGTTAACAAACAAATACTGTGAAATCCAGAGTGTCTCTTTGGTAGCTTACACCGAAGCTCTTATCTTCTGCGGTGGAAGAACAGAAAAAAAATCTCAAGACCAAACTCAGGATTTTAAAGAATCCAGGTTCTTTAATCCAGGTTTAAAACTTCGAATCCAGCTTCGAAGATGACTGTTTGGTGGAGGCAAGTCTATTTTGTTAAAATCAGAGTCTTGGTTGGGAAAACTTGGGACACATGTTGATGAGTGACCCTGAACATTTTGACGTCTCCCTTAGTCCGTTTGGGCTACTATAACAAAATACCACAGACTGGGTGACTTATAAACAACAGAAATTTATTGTTCACAGTTCTGGAGGCTGGAAGTCTGAGATTGGGGTGCCAGCATGGTTGGATGAGGGCCCTCTTCCCAGGTCTCAGACCTCTCTCTGTGTCCTCACATGGTGGAAGGGGCTAGCGAGCTCTTTGGGGTCTCTTTTATAAGAGCACTAATCCCATTCATGAAGGCTCCACCCTCATGACCTAATCGCCTCCCAAAGGCCCCACCTTCTAATACCATCACATTGGGCATTAGGATTTCAACATACGAATTTAGGGGGGACACAATCATTCAGATCATAGCAGCTCCCCAGACTAGCATTGCCAGATTTAGCAAATAAAAATATAACAAAAATTAAAATATTGCATGGGACATACTTATACTAAAATTTTATTTATTTATCTGAAATTCTAATTTAACTGGGCATCCTGTCAATTATCTGACACCACTACCCCAGGCCCCTCTGCACCCTCAGAACCTGCACAGATGGCCCATTCATTCTTCTTTTTTTTAATACAAATTTTATCCACATTGTTTTTTGGAAATTAATTTATTTTTGGCTGCGCTGGGTCTTCGTTGCTGTGCACGGGCTTTCTCTAGTTGCAGCGAGCAGGGGCTACTCTTCTTTGAGGTGCACGGGCTTCTCATTGTGGTGGCTTCTCTTGCTGCGGGGCACTGGATCTAGGTGCACGGGCTTCAGTAGTTGTGGCATGCGGGCTCAGTAGTTGTGGTGCATGGGTTTAGTTGGTCCGCGGCATGTGGGATCTTCCTGGACCAGGGCTCAAACCCATGTCCCATGCATTGGCAGGCGGATTCTTAACCACTGCACCACCAAGGAAGTCCCCCATTCCTTTTTATTAAGAAATAGCACTCCAGCCCACCCCCATGTGGGAAGACACTGCAGAGGCCTCTTTCCCTCAAGGCAACAGGAGACTCCCCCTCAGGATCTGCCCCCACCTCTTCTCCTGTTGGGCAGGCATAGCTGCATAACCCATCTAAGAACAACATGGGCCTGATAGGAGAGGACAGGGCCTATAGCCCAAGGGATCCACACAAATTAGCTAGAATGTGTCAGCAGCAGTCAGAAGGGTATTCATGGGACCTGATTTTGAGGGTGCTCAATCAAGGGGGCCATGTCATAAGACTGGATAAGGGAGAGTTTATTGATCTGGGGGTACTCTCTTGGGTTACAAGATCTAATCATTGTAATAGTTCATTTTTTTTAACATCTTTATTGGGGTATAATTGCTTTACAATGGTGTGTTAGTTTCTGCTTTATAACAAAGTGAATCAGTTATACATATACATATGTTCCCATATCTCTTCCCTCTTGCATCTCCCTCCCTCCCACCCTCCCTATCCCACCTCTCCAGGCGGTCACAAAGCACCGAGCCGATATCCCTGTGCCTGTAATAGTTCATTTTATGTGTCAACTTGACTGGGCTAAGGGATGCTCAGATAGCTGATAAAACATGGTTTCTGCGTGTGTCCGTGCGAGTGTTTTTGAAAGAGATTAACATTTAATTCCGTAGACTGACAAAGAGATCCACCCTCACCAATGTGGACAAGCATCATTTTAAAAGGCGAAGGAAGGGCGAATTTCCTTTTTCTCTTCTTGAGCTAGAATGTCCATTTTTCCTGCCCTCAGACATTGGAGCTCCTGGTTCTCAGGCCTTTGGACTCAGAAGAAATTATAGCACCAACTTACCTGGTCTCCGGCTTATAGACAGCAGATCATGGGACTTCTGGCCTCCATAACCATGTAAGTCAATCCCTATAAATTTCTTCTTATATATATCTATATATAGCCTATTGATTATATTTCTCTGGAGAGCCCTTATTAATACAGATTTTGGTACTTGGGGTGGGGTGCTGCTGTAACAAATACCTAAAAATGTGAAAGCGGCTTTGGAACTGGGTCATGGGTAGAGGCTGGAAGAGTTTGGAGGTGCGTGCTAGAAAAAGTCGACATTGCTATGAATGGACCATTAAAGGCAATTTGCATAAGGGCGCAGAAGAAGGTAAGAGTGTAGAGAGAGCTTCAATCTTCTTAGAGAATACCTAAGTGGTCATAAACAGCCTGGTCACAGTATGTCACGGCATGGACAGTAAAGGTCATTCTGATGCAGTCTTGATGGAAATGAGGAACATCTTACTGGAAACTGGGGGAAAGGCCATTCTTGTTATAAAGTGGCAGAGAGCTTCACTGAAGTGTGTTCATATCTTAGAGTTTTGTGGAAGACAGAATTTGTGAACGATAAAATTGGATATTTCGCTGAAGCTATTTCAAGCCAAGTGTTGAAGGAGCAGCTTGGCTTCTCTTGAATTCTCATAGTAAAATGAGAGAAGAGAGAAATGGCTTAAAATTGTTAATCAAAAGAAAAACAGAAATTAATATGTATAACTGATTCACTTTGTTATAAAGCAGAAACTAACACACCATTGTAAAGCAATTATACCCCAATAAAGATGTTAAAAAAAAAAGAAAAACAGAAATTAAAAGTTTGGAAAATTCTCAGCCTATCCCTGTGGCAAAAAATGAGAAAGCATATTCAGATGAGAACGCTAATAAGCATGACCAAGGGATGCTTTGATAAGGGGATTAGTAGGGGTGTCAGCAGTGGACTTAATCAGCCACCTCAGCAGGAAAACAGCCAATTTGAACTGAAGGAGGAGACAAGAAAGAATGAAAGGAAAGTTGTTATTAGACTTCTTAGATTTTGCAGGACGGGACCATAGAGCTATTCACCTACAAAAGTACAATATTCTTCAAGACAAGAAGAAGGACCCAAAGGCAATTCAGAGATTATCAGGGCTGCCTCCTTGGTTTCAAGAGCGGGGGGCCATCTCCAGAGTTTCAACAAGCCAGATGACTCCCACTCAGAGCTGTGGGTGCTAGACCCCTGCTCAGTGGAGTCATGGGGGGTAGGGTCACCCCCAAGACCCAGACTGATAGAGCCACTAGCACGTGATTTCAGCCCGAGAGAGCTGCCACATAGTTCAGCAAAGCCATGAAGGTCGAGTGTCCCAGTGTGTCCTGAAGGCAGGACGCCTACCCCAATGTGTCCAGAAAGCAGGACCTCTGCCCCAGAGGGCAAAGAGTTACGTTAAAGAAGATTATTCTCAAGCCTTAGATTTAATATTGTTTGCCTTGGAGTTTCAACTTGCTTGGAACCTGCCACCCCTTTCTTCTCTCCTATTTCTCCCTTTTGGAATGGGAACGTCTGCTCTATGCTGGTCCCACCATTGCATTTTGGAAGCACATAACTTGTTTGATTCCACAGGTTCACAGCTGGAAGGGAATTTGCCTCAGAATGAATCATACCTTGAGTCTCATCCATATCTGGTTTTAGATGCTATTTATTTTATTTATTTATTTTAATTTGAATAATGTATTTTATTTAGCCTATGTGGTATTATCATTGTAATCAATATCAAAATATTTATGAGATAGTTTATATTCCTTTTTTTTTTTTCTTGGACTAAGTCTTCAAAATCTGGTCTGTTTCATACTCACAGAGCATCTCGATTCGGGATAGCTTCATTTCCAGTCCCCAGTAACCACAGTAGCTTCTGTATTGGGCAGCCTAGGTATAACCCAATCCTGTCATTTAAAAGAGAGAGAAACCAAGGATCTGAGAGATCTCTTAGAGATTCTCCAATAACAAAAGAGTTTACATTTGGAGAAACAGTTGTATACCAGATTTTCGCTCCATCATGCGCCTTTGGGAAACAATTAGATGCTATTTAAATGAGACTTTGGACTTTAGACTTAAGTTGATGCTGAAACGAGTTGTCTTTTGGAGCTGTTGGGATGGAATGGATGTATTTGCATGCAAGAAGGACATTAATTTTGGAGGGCTGGGGTGGAATGCTGTAGTCTGAATGTTTGTGTTCCCCTCAAATTCATATGTTGACATCTTAACCCCCAAAGGTGATGGTATTAGTAGGTGGAGCCTTAGGGAGGTACTTGGGTCATGAGGGTGCAGCCCTCATGAATGGGATTAGACCCCACAGAGCTCCCTAGCCCCTTCTGCAAAGTGAGTACACAGTGGGAAGGTGCTGGCTGTGAGCTAGGAAGAGGGCGCTCACCAGGACACGACCATGTTGGCGCCTTGATCTTGGACTTCCCAGCCTCCAGAACTGTGAGTAATAAATTTCTATTGTTTATAAGATACCCAGTCTGTAGTATTTTGTTATAGCAGCCTGAACGGATTGAGGCAATACTCCAGCCAGGACCCTAGGAGAAAGATGCACATTTGCTGCTAGGGTGACTCCTAGGAGCCTGGGCAACGTGGTGACCCACACTGAGTGCGGTGAAAATGCCTGAGTTGCTACGGGAGACAGTGGAGGAAGGGATTAAAAGGCGCAAGGAAGTAGGCATGCTGCAGTGTATATATTATGTGAGACCAAAAGACCCACTGGAGACTATGTTCCATGCAAGGGCTCACTGTTCAGCAAGGCCATGAGGAAAGTGCTAGTGAGACAGGCAGTAGCATTACTAGGAAGCTGAGTACTCATTCACATATATATATCTGCAATGAATGAGCAGCAGTCTGAGAAAACCATGATCCCTTGCCAAGTTCCTAAACCTGACTCAGTTTTCAGACCTAGAACCCACTGGCTGAAAAGGTGGCCAGGTCCCCAGGAGGAAGGACCCTAAATCACTATGGCAATTACAGACCATAATACTAACCCCAGTTCTTCCCCAAAGGGACCTATTGCTGTTTATTTGGGTGACTGTACATTGGGGAAAGGGAAGACATTTAGAGGAATACTGGACATTGATACCCAGAGACTGAAAGTGTCATCATGGCTCCCTTTAGAGAGTGGATTATAGGGAGACCAGATAATAAATAGAGTCCTGGCAAAAAGACACCTTACAGAAGGTCCACTAGGTCTTTACATGTACTAGGTGCTCATTTCCCTGGTCACTGTGTCTTCACTGGGATTGGCATACTCGACAGCTGGAGTAACTTTCACATTGGGTCTTTGTCTTGTGGTGTAAGAGCTACAGTAGCGGAAAGGCCAGGTTGAAGTTTCTAAAGCCGCAGCTGACAGTCAAGATAATAAATAAAAATCAGTATTCCATCCCCTGCCCCAGGATGGGGTATGGCAGAGATTGGTGCTACCTTAAGGATCTCAAGCATGAAGGGATGGTGTTCCCCATTTCACACATACACCAGTATAGACCCTGCAGAAATGAGTAGAACTTGAAAGATGACTGGAAATGACCGAAAGTTTAAGCAAGTAGTAGCCAATCTCAGCTTCTATGCCGGTCATGGTATCTTTACTAGAGCATATTAATTTGGCTTGTAGGTACATGATATATGGCCACTGATTTGGCAAATATGTTCTTTGCTATTCCAAACAAGAGAGAGGATCAGAACGAGTTCACATTTATGTGGAATGTATAACAATATTCATTTAAAATTTTGTCCAGGGATATGTTACTTCTTCTCCCTTCTGTTATAATATAGTTCAAAGAGATCTGGCCTCTCTGAACAGCCACAAAAACATCACATTTATCCATTACATCGATGACCGCATCATGCTGATTGAGCAGGACAGCAGCAGATGGCTAGTGCTCTGGAGGCCTTGGTAAGACACATGTGCTCCACATTGTAGGAGATAAAACCTATAAAGATTTAATGAAGTTTTTTTAAGGATCCAGTGGTTAGGAGCATGCAGGAAAATCCCTGCCAAAGTAAAAGACAAATTGTGGCATCTTATAATGCCTACTACAAAGAAGAAAAGCACAGTACCAGGAAGAACTGTTTGGCTTTTAGAGCAAACCATTCCATACTTAAGAACACCGATCCACTCATATACCTGGAGACATGGAAATCTACCGCCTTTGAATAAGTCACAGAGCAGGAAAGGGCTCTTTTCAACAGATCCAGGAAGTAAAAGCAGCGCTGCTGCTCAAACCATATGATCCAGCAGACCCTATGGAGTGGGAAGAATAAGGGGTGAGAAAATATGCATTGTAGAGTTTATGCCAAGTCCCAGTGGGCTGCTGTTACAAAATGGGGACAAGATGAAATATGAATGGAGCTTACATAATCCATTTGGACGACTCCTGGTACTCCTTTGCCTTGCTGCATTTTAACTGTGAATGGACAAGTGCAGCAACCCCAAACCGAGGTGTGTATGGTTGCCAAGGGCTCAGATTTCGCAGTAATGAGGGTTTTACTGACAACACCAAGTAAGCCACCAGGACTAGCAGAGGTGGTATCTGAGGGTGAGAAGAATTTAGGATGGATAGTAAAGGAAGGAGACAGCACACATAAAGCAGCTCCAGAATTTTTAACCCATACCACTGCAAAAAACATACCCACTACCTAGAGTACACTATGTTTACAATTATTTTGCTTTTAAGTCTAGGTTATATAGTCAAAATATTGTGTTCAAAAGTTTCTTGGGTTAGTTCTCCCTCCACTCCCAGCCCCTAAAATGGCTGTATTATTTAGCAAAAGTAGAGTAAAGCAAATGACTTTCGTATATTGATTTTGTATCCAGCAACCTTGCTAAACCTCTAATTATTTTCATGCAATTATTGCTTAGTATTTTCATTGTATTATTTTTTAAAATATTACCAATTATACACTACTGTTTTGCCTTGTTTGTTGTGGATTTACCCACATGATCACCAATTCTTTCTCACTATTTCTTTTTGTGATTTAGACCTTCTTTTTGATATCATTTTTTTTTTCTTGATGTACATCCTTTACTAAACTCTCTAAGTTTTTATCTGAAAATGCCTTTATTTCACCATCACACACAAAAGATCATTTTTCCTGGGTATTAATTCAGAACTGACAGACTTTTGCCAGCCCCGTGAGGATATCATTGCATTATCTTCTTTTTATTATTTATTTATTTATTTATTTACTTTTGGCAGCATTGGGTCTTCGTTGCTGCACACGGGCATTCTCTAGCTGCAGTGAGTGGGGGCTATTCTTTGTTGTGGTGCGTGGGCTTCTCATTGCGGTGGCTTCTCTTGTTGCGAAGCTCAGGCTCTAGGTGCGTGGGCTTCAGTAGTTGTGGCGCACAGGCTTAGTTGCTCCGCAGCATGTGGGATCTTCCCAGACCAGGGATCGAACTGTGTCCCCTGCATTGGCAGGTGGATTCTTAACTACTGTACCACCAGGGAAGTCCCTCATTGCGCTATCTTCTGATTTTCATTGCTGCTATTGAGAAGTCTGCTGGCAGTCTGTCTTTCCTTTGTGGGGGATCTGTATTTTCTCTCTGGCTACTTTTTTAAAATTAAAAATTGTATTGATAGAATTTTAGATTTACATACAGTTGTAAATAGTCATACAAAGATATACCTTGTATACTTTGCCAAGTTTTCCAGTGGTAACATTTTGCAAAAACAATAGTATGATATCACAACCAGGATATTAATATCCATTGATCTTATTCAGATTTCCCCAGTTTTACTCACATTCATTTTTGTGTGTATGTCTGTGTGAATGTATATTAACTTCTATGCAATTTTATCACCCATACAGGTTTGTGTATCCACCACCACGGTCAAGACAATAAACAGTTCCAACACCACAAGAATCCTTCATCTTGCCCCTTTATAACACACCCATCTCCCTCCTACCCCCTTCTCCTGTCTCTAATCTTTGGAAAACACCAATCTGTTCCTCATTTTTATAATGCTGTCATTTCAAGAATGTTATATAAATGTACTCATACAGTATGTAACTTTGGGGGATTGGCTTTTGTCACTCAGCATAATTCCCTGGAAATTCATCCAAGTTGTTGTGGGTACCAATAGTTTGTTCCTCTTTATTGATGAGTAGTATTCCATGGTATGTACATACAGCACTTTCACCATTCTCCCATTGAAAGACATCTAACCAATACCATATTTTGCCCAAAAGTTGCCATGAACATCCAGGAACTGGTTTTTGTGTGAACATAAATTTTCTTTTTTTGTGTGATAAGTGCCTCTGGCTACTTTTCAGATCTATTAATCTCTGGTAGCCTGGTTGAGTAATAGAATAGAGTTTTGATGTAACTCAGAATGTAGCACAGAGAAACAAGGAAATGATAAATATGAAAGAAATTAAAAGAGATAGAAGATGGTATGAAAGTCCAATATACATCTTATTGGAATTTCAGAAAGAGCAAATTGAAAGAGCTGAGGAGAGATAATACTTAAAGAGGTGATGGCTGCAAATTCTCCAAAACTGGTGAAAATATCTGAATCCATAGATATAGGAAACACAATGTATACCAAGCAGAATAAAACTAAAATGAACCTAGAGTGAAATTCAAAAAAAAAAGACACATGCACCCCAATGTTCAATGCAGCACTATTTACAGTAGCCAGGTCATGGAAGCAACCTAAATGCCCACTGACAGATGAATGGATAAAGAAGATGTGGCACATATATACAATGAAATATTACTCAGCCATAAAAAGAAATGAAATTGAGTTATTTGTAGTGAGGTGGATGGACCTAGAAACTGTCATACAGAGTGAAGTCAGAAAGAAAAACAAATACCGTATGCTAACACATATATATGGAATCTAGAAAAAAAATGGTTCTGAAGAACCTAGGGGCAGGACAGGAATAAAGACGCAGATGTAGAGAATGGACTTGAGGACATGGGGAGGGGGAAGGGTAAGCTGGCACGAAGTGAGAGAGTGGCATGGACATATATACACTACCAAATGTAAAATAGATAGCTAGTGGGAAGCAGCTACATAGCACAGGGAGATCAGCTTCGTCCTTTGTGTCCACCTAGAGGGGTGGGATAGGGAGGGTGGGAGGGAGACGCAAGAGGGAGGAGATATGGGGATATATGTATACATATAGCTGATTCACTTTGTTATGCAGCAGCCACTAACACAGCATTGTAAAACAATTATACTCCAATAAAGATGTTAAAAAACCCAACAAAACAGAACAAAACAAAACACCAAAACTCTATTCCAGCATTACCCTGATACCATAATCATAGAAAGACATAAAAAAGCGAAGTGCAGACCATCTTCAGGACCCTAGACCCTTCAGGAACATAGACACAAAAACGTCAAATAAGATTTTAGCAAACGGAGTCCAGCAATATATAAAAAGGATAATAAACCATCACTAAATTATTATTTCTCCCAAGAATCAAAAGTTGGTTTAACATTTGAAAATCAATCACTTTAATTCCCCACATTAACAGACTAATGCAGAAAAAAAGCTTTGACAAAATCCATCATCCATTCCTGATAAAATCTCTCAGAAACTAAAAAGAGAAGAGAACTTCCTCAACTTAATGAAAGCAACTATGGAGGGCCTATAGTTAACATCATAATTAATCATGAAAAAATGAATTATTTCCTCTTAAGATAACAAAGCAAGTATGTCTGCTCTCACCACTTCTATTCAACATTGTATCAAAGATTCTAAGTCATGTAATAAGGCAAGAAAAAGGGGAAAAAAAGGCATACAGGTTGGAGGAAGAGGTACAACTTTTTATTCACAGACAACATGATGATCTGTGTAGAAAATCTTAAGGAATCTACAAAGAATTGTTATTACAGCTAATAAGTGAGTAACAAGTTTGCAGAATATGAAGTCAATATACGAAAATCAATGGTATTCATAATTCGAAAAGATACATGAACCCCAATGCTCATTGCACCACTATTTACAATACCCAGGACATGGAAGCAACCTAAATGTCCATCAACAGAGGAATGGATAAAGAAGATGTGATACATACATACAATAGAATATTATCAGCTATAAAAAAGAACAAAATGATGCCACTTGCAGCAACATGGATGGACCTAGAGATTATCACACTAAGTGAAGTCAGACAGAGAAAGACAAATGTCATATGAAATTATGTGGAATATCATATGATATTATATGTGGAACCTTAAAAATGGTGTAAATGAACCTATTTACAAAACAGAAACAGTCACAGATGTAGAAAACAAATTTATGGTTACCCAGGGGGAAAGTGGGGGAAGGATAAATTGGGAGATTGGGATTGACATATACACACTACTACATATAAAATAGATAACTAATAAGGACCTACTGTATAGCACAGGGAACTCTACTTAATACTCTGTAATAACCTGTATGGGAAAAGAATCTAAAAAAGAGTGAATATATGTATATGTATAACTGAATCACCTTGCTGTACAGCAGAAACTGACAAAACATTGTAAATCAACTATACTCCAACAAAAAATTTTTAAAAATATCAATGGTATTGGGTTTCCCTGGTGGTGCAGTGGTTAAGAATCCACCCGCCAATGCAGCGGACACGGGTTCGAGCCCTGGTCCGGGAAGATCCCACATGCCACAGAGCAATTAATCCAGTGTGCCACAACTACTGAGCCTGCGCTCTACAGCCCTCGAGCCACAACCACCGAGCCCATGTGCCACAACTACTGAAGGCCATGCACATACAGCCTGTGCTCCACAACAAGAGAAGCCACCGCAGTAAGTCCGTGCACTGCAATAAAGAGTAGCCCCTGCTCACTGCAACTAGAGAAAGCCCGCGCACAGCAAAGAAGACCCAACACAGCCAAAAATAAATAAATAAAATAAACTTATTTTTTAAAAAATCAATGGTATTTCTGTATACTAGCCTTGAAGATCCTAAAATTGAAATTAAAAACAATGCTACTTACAATAATATCAAATATATGATTTTGACATAATGAGCAGACAAAAGATGTGGAAGATCTGTGCACTTAGAAGTGTAAAACATTACTGAGAGAAATAAAAGAAAACCTAAGTAAATCGTGAGATATAAAGTATTACTGAATTAGAAGACTCAATATTCTTAAAATGTCATTTCTTTCCAACTTGATCTGTAGATTCAGCACAATCCCAATCGAAATCACAGCAGCTTTTTTTTTTCAGAAAGTGATAAGCTGATTCTAAAATTTATATGAAAATGCAAAGGGGACCTAAATGTCCAAAACAACTCTGAAAAAGAAAAAATTGGTATAGATATAGACATAGACATAGATAGTGGTGAAAAAATTTTTTAAACTTCAGGGAGTCAGCATCAAGGATACACATTGCTTCTTCTTTAATTCATATTGGGCTTCATGGAGGAGACAGAATTTGAGCAGCAGTTAAAAAGACCAGTGAAGGAGACAAACTGAGGGCTGGTAGACCTGATAAATGACCTGAGGTCTATGTCCCTGAGTGGAGGATGGAGCAGTTCTAAGCATCCTGCTGGTCCAAGGCTAGGTGGACACACAGGATAGTCTATGTTGGCAAAAAACAAGATGGGAACTATGCTGGATTTCAAACCACAGAGGGCATGGCCAAGGAAAAATGCATTCATAAATCCAAGTTTTTCTGGTTTCTGTTACCTCTCTTGTGCCTTCTCAATCTTCTGGGTCTCAAAATGACCCTTAAATATTGCTGTTCTTTACAGTTCTTTCCTAAAACTTCTATTCTTTATATCATACAAATTCTTCCTGAGTGATTTCACCCCCTCCAGTGTTTTAAACTATTCTGACAATTTCCACATATTTATCTCTATACCAGACTGACCCTCCCAGTCTTCAGATTTATATACTCAGCTTCCTACTGGATATCTGTACCTAGATATCCTACAGATATCTCAAACTCAAAATGTTCAAAATTGAATTAATTAGAATGATGTCAGCAATAATGATGTAGTAAGGACCACAGAAAATACTCTCTTCCACAGAAGCAATGAGAACACTGGTGATAATGGTCACAATCAATTTTTTTAGGCCTCTGGGAATTAACAAAATGCTTGCAGGAATCAGCATTTACTGAAGAAAAGCAGCTAAGTTGTGATAAGAACAGCAAGCTTAGTGGCATTGCTCTATGCCCATCCCCTTCTCTCCAGCTCTGCAGTAACCTTTAAAACTGACAACCCACAATCATGTAGAAAACCAAGAGCCTGGCAGCCACTGGGGGAGGCAAAATGAGGTTAGAGCGCCTTCAAAGTGCTATACCCATATACTTATCATCTGACCTGTCTGATATTTCCCTGGAAGATCCCACTCACAAGACTTGTCTTTATTTGACCTGACTCAGAGTTCACCCAGTGTGAACAGCCTTGTCCCGGAGGGTGTTTACTGAAAATAATAAGTGCCCATTATTTAACGTCATTGCTGCTAGATGCAATGGATAATAATTGGGACACAATAGGCTAACCAAAAAGCTTAAAAGGAAAAGCAGGGAAATGAAAGATCCATAGGGGTTTTGACAAGCTCGGACAAATTCCTGGGAATCTAGAAGGCCACACACATGTGTTGGGCTATGTGCATGCTTAGGAAAAACCTGAGGAGGCCCAAAGCTCTCACCTCTGGCTGATTTTGAGGTTCTACATAATCAGGAAATGCAGCTAAGACAGAGTTTCAAATTATCTGGCTCAGTGTTGAAAGCCCCAAAGTGAACACAGAGCCCCTCAATAAATACTGGGAGACATTGATTCCAGGCATTTAAGGAAATCTCTGTCTAATCATTAGCTGATCAGTAAGCCAACCAAGCGAAAACTTCAGTGGTCACACATGACAAAGAATACAAACTTTACAGAATTACTTCAGAAAAGTCATTAACCAAACAAACAGCAACAATAACAAAGACAAACAGAAAAACAAAACAAAACATAAAACACCCTGGGCATAAGAGAGCATCTAATTTCAAGAGTTGCCACGTTATATTTTTCAAACAAAACAAAACAAAACAAAACAGTATAAGACATGCAAAGAAACAAGAAAGATAGGCTCATACACAGGGGGAAAAAGAAGTCAATAAGAACTGTTCCTGAGAAAGTCCAGATACTGGAATTACCAGACAAAAACTTTAAATGAGTTGTTTTAAATATGCTGAAATAAAGGAACTCGAGTCTACTGAAACTAAAGCAAAGTATGAAAATGATGTCTCATCAAATAGCAATTATCAACAAAGAGATAGAAATTATAAAATGAATGGAATAGAAATTATGGAGTTGAAAAGTACAATAACTGAAACGAAAAATTCACTAGAGGGACTTGACAACAGAATTAGCAGGCAGAAGAAAGAATTAATGAACTTGAAGATAGGTAAATTGAGATTATTTTTTAATCTGAGGAGCAGAAAGAAGAAAAGAAAAATGAACAGAGCCTCTGAAACCTCTTGGACACAGTGAAGCATACAATTGGTGACCCAGAACGAAAAGAGAGAAAGAATGGGAAAAAAGTATATTTGAAGAAATAATGTCAGAAAGCTTCCCAAATTTCATTTAAAAAAAAGAAAACATGAATCTACACATCTGAGGAACTAAATGAATCCAAGTAGGATAAATGTAAAAAGATCCACACCTAGACACATCATAATCAAATTGTCAAAAGACAAAGCAAAAAGAGATCATCTGGGCTTCCCTGGTGGTGCAGTGGTTGAGAGTCCTCCTACCAGTGCGGGGGACATGGGGTTCGAGCCCTGGTTCAGGAAGATCCCACATGTTGCAGAGCAATTAAGCCGGTGCACCACAACTACTGAAGCCTGCACGCCTAGAGCCCGTGCTCTGCAACAAGAGAAGCCACCACAATGAGAAGCCCGTGCACCACAACGAAGAGTAGCCCCCACTCAGCGCAACTAGAGGAAACCCGCGCACAGCAATGAAGACCCAACACAACCAAAAATAAATAAATTTATTTAAAAAAAAGATCATCTTGAAAGCAGCAAGAGAGAAGTGACTCATTAGATACAAGAGTTACTCAATAGATTAACAGCTAATTTCTCATCAGAAACAATGGAGGCCAGAATGCAGTAAGATGACACGTTAAAAGTGCTGAAGGAAGAAGACTGTCAACCTAAGAATTCTATATCCAGCAAAACTTTTCTTCAGAAATGAAGGAGAAATTAAGACATCCCCAGATAAACAAAAACTAAGAGGAGTTATTGCTGGCAGATCTGCCCCACAAGAAATACTGAAGTGATATTTTCGGGCTTAAATGAAAGGACACTAGATAGCAACTTGAATTCACATGAAAAAATAAACTGTTAAATAATTACATAGGTAAGTATGAGACAATATGAATGTATTTTTTCTTTATAATTCCTTGTTTTGATCACCTCCTCTTCACCCCATTGGTGAAGGATGGATTCCCCATTCTAGGGTTATGGGGATGGCTAGGACAGGTGAGATGGATAGCAGTTTATTAGTTTATACTCACAGTCCAGGGGAGGAAGACACCACATGCCATGCAGGGCCACAAGGGGGTTGCACTTGGGAACAGGGTGAACAAACAGGGTCTGAAGGAGTCAGACTTTATAGTATCAAGAATATAGGGCTTCCCTGGTGGCGCAGTGGTTGAGAGTCCGCCTGCCGATGTAGGGGACGAGGGTTCGTGCCCCGGTCCGGGAAGATCCCACGTGCCGCGGAGTGGCTGGGCCCGTGAGCCATGGCCACTGAGCCTGTGCGTCCGGAGCCTGTGCTCCGCAACGGGAGAGGCCACAACAGTGAGAGGCCCGCGTACCGCAAAAAAAAAAAAAAAAAAAAAGAATATGAGATGACCCTTGGTTTCCACAGAAGGATGTGATTGGCCTGTTTGAATAATTCCATGGGCTGACATGCTACTCAGGGTTAAGTAAGAACTTGCCTGATCCCCATGATAAGGAGAATTTTTTGGCTGGGGGACTTTATCATTCATACAAGCAGAGTGAGGAGAGGAACTTGGAGTTAGGCTATTTGAGGCCCTCCTGATTTTACCAGCTGTCAAGGCAGCACTTAATTTTAAGATTTACATTGCAGCTGACCTCTTGAAGGTCTTGATATCACTTTAAATCTTCGTTGTGATTGAGACTTTTAGGGAGTAGAAGTGCCTCCCTAGGAAGTGAAGGAGGAGCTTGACCAGGAGAAAGAGGGCCACGTAGTGAGGTGATCATCAAAAAATAGTAATTTTAGAGGTGACCCCTTTGTGGCCAATAAACACATTGGCGGGACCTGTGTGGCATTGGTGCAGGGAGTACCTGTCCCCAGGGGGCATGAATTTAGACTAATCAATGCCTGTGGCAATAGTGACACCCAGTGGGGGGTCCATTTGCCACTCTGTAACTTAAATAAGAATTCTCTGAGGAGCTCAGTTTGCCTTTCAATTAAACCAACTCCCTGTGCCCTATTGGAGAGGTGGAAGTTCTGCTGAATGTCTTCTTTAAGAGCCAGCATTGTGTATTTTGAAAAGTGAAATGAGTACCTTTGTCATGATCAGTTATATCTACAACTCCAAAGGAGATAAGAAGTATCCTGGTAAGAACTTGTATTGTGGCCTTAGTATATGTCAACACATGTGTGACCTTGATTTATATTTTGGGTATCTATGAGGCAAGAGATTCCCAGAGTTTTTACCCCAAAGGGGGCAACTCTTAGGCAATGGCCCGAGAGTTTGTAAAAATGTGCAGATGAGACTAATTTTTGGCTAGGGCATCCACTGTTAAAATGACTACCTGAAGTGTGGCCAATTGTGCTGACTCTTGTGTGCCATCCTTTTCAGAGACATTCTGGTTAAGGGATGAAAAACAGCAACATTCTACTGAACTCCATCAGGTATGACGGTGCGATGCCACCCATAAAGTGTATGAACTCCCATTATTAGTCACTCAGTTGATCCTAAGGGAGTCCCCAGGTAGCCAAGGGAGAGGCTTGACCTCCTCCAGCCTCATGACCTCTGGCAAAGGACTGAGGATAGAGGAGGCCATGCCTCCTGTAGCTGGGATCCACTAGAGGGCCCAGGTTCAATTCCATCCTGTGTCAAGGAGGCCTCATTAGCTGTGATGTGCTTGTGGGGTGCTGCTTCCAAGACCCAAGGCATAATGAGCCGCTAGGTATAAAAGGTCACAGGCTCAGGGACTGTGAGAACCTCAGTTTTCAGGGGATCTCGATATGTGGCCATCAGTTGCTGCCCTGATGGTATATAGTGCAGGCCTATGAAGGGCAATTTCTTACATCAGAAGCCTAGGGACAACTAGGTCATTGTAGGTGGCCTAGAGATTCCAGGAGGTATGAAAGGAGGCTGCTGAAGCTACAATGAAGGAGTCTCTGAGGGCACTAACAGAAGTGCTTGTTGATTTCAATTTGACAGATTCTAGAGCTTTCTGTTGGAGAAGGCCCCATTCAAGATGGGTCAGTTTGCAAGTAGCAGCATCAGTGAGGTAAAATAAAATTTGTAAATGAAGAATATGGTGCCTCCAGAACCCCAAAGGGAGATCAGCTCGGTGCTTTGTGACCGCCTGGAGGGGTGGGATAGGGAGGGTGGGAGGGAGGGAGACGCAAGAGGGAAGAGCTATGGGAACATATGTATATGTATAACTGATTCACTTTGTTATAAAGCAGAAACTAACACACCATTGTAAAGCAATTATACCCCAATAAAGATGTTAAAAAAAAGAGAAATACTCAGAGATATTGGACTTGTATAAACATTGTGGGCACTTAAAGGGTCAATAACTGTTTCCTGACAGTGTCAGAGATGGAGCAGCTCTCAGTTTACTATAGAATTTTCAGGATTGTAACAGAGGTAGTGGGGCCTTGCACTGTGTGTGGAGCAATAGTCTATCCCCTTTTATGAGCTCCTTTGTGAGTATTTGTATATCCTTAATAAATGTGTTAAATGAATCTCCTTGGAGGAGGACGTCATCAAGGTAATGTCATACCTGTATTCCTAGAGAAAGGTGGTTGCAGTTAGGATCTTTCATGTGATGGCAAGGCTGCTGAGGTACCCCATGAGTAGCCTAGTAAAGGTGTATGTATCCTTTCGGAGGTGAAGCCAAACAACAGTTGAAAAGGTATTGAAGTAGATACTGAACAGAATATATTATCCAAATCTATAAAAGCAAAATAGTTGCCGAGTGGATGGAGTCAGTAATTCCAATAATATTGGGTATTGGATATGGGGGCCATAGTGGATGGGGCTGCTGAATTGAGGTTGCACTTACGTACTGTGAGGCACCATTCATTCTTTCCAGGTTGAAGAACAGGCCAAATTGGGATGTCAAATGAAGGAGCAGTGGAGATAATCACCCCTTCACTAGTTCAGTCTTACATATAGTAAGTTCTAATCCTTGAAGGCCCTATTTTAGGTTACATTAGGTCATATTAACTATTTTAACTGGGGAATCCATGGCACCTCACTTAGTCAAAGAAATTTGTAAGTGCCAAAACTTTATTTAATTTTAATTTATTACTCATGGGTCAGAGTGTCCATGCCCACTACAGGATATTTTAGGATAATGGGTGCAATGACCATGGAGAATTTAGGCAAAATAGTAATTCTGATGGTTAAGGTGAGGCATACCTATTTGTCCTATATTTTACAGTCAGTAATTCCCTTAAGATTATAGAGGGTACCTTGTTTAAATTTAACAGGTCCCCAGGTATAACTGTGATTTGAACCCCAGTATTAGTCCACGAACGTTTGCCAATTGGTGCATTTCAACTGCAAGTGTTGAAGTGAATTCAGAACCTATGTTGTAAAGGTGTAAAAGTGCCCTTTTGTCTTTTTTGCTGTATAAATTATTTTAGTAAATTTTGTATTTCCAGTTGTGTTAAATTGTGGACCTTTGTTTCAATTTAATTTTTTTTCTGCAACCCTGAGAATTGAGCTCTTTGTTGCAATGGAGGCGTAAGCAGCAGAGTGGTGTAACAGAAGATCATTGGGTCCACAATTCCGCTACAGCCCCACTCTTTCCCCTACAGGGACTTCCCTTTCCCCCTCTCTTTTCTTTTTCTAAAAGTTCCCTCATAACAATTTAGATTTCTAGCCATGTAAAGCTGCTGCTTTCAGTTTCTGTCTCTACCCAATCACCTGTGATGTGGACCTTCTTGGTGGTTATAGGGAAAGGTTCAGGGCCCTGGGGCCCACTTCATAGGCAGCTGCCTTCTCCTCCAAGGAATTCCAGTCAACCTTCCCTGAGCTGAGTCCACATCCAGTAAGATCATTTTGTCTATGGCCTGGATGGGATTCATCAAGCCCCGTGATTGCAAGATTAGGACTTTTGGCGTGCTTGTAAGCAGCAATGTTAGGTAAAGCCCAGACACATTGGCTAGGGGTTATGGATTGGGACAGCAATTAAGTATGAAATACTCCTTTCCATTTTCTTTTTATCATCGGTGCCTGGACCGTGGGCCACCATGGATATGCACCTCAATACCTTTGGGGGTCAGGAGAGCATACACAACAGTAGCAAGTGAAGCAGCAGTATAGAGAGAAGTGAAAATGCTAGCCTTGCCTGAATAACAATGACTATTAGGCAACTAATAGTCAACTTAATTCTCCCCAGGGTGATGGTCTCCTTCCTTTCCACGAACCTCACAAAGAAGTGTCCCTGGGCCCATCCTGGCAGTGCACAATCATGAACGAGGTATGTTATGGCTGCCCAAGCAGCTAGTGACAGTAACCAGGCTAGATACTGTGACCACAGAGCTATAGCCTCACTGCTGGTGACTGTGACTCAAGTGCCAACTGGTCAAGATGCTGTGTGTGCTGCCTTTACAGGCAGGAGTCTCAGAGACCACCTGCCAAACACGGGCCCAAACCAACAGCATACCATGATGGGATATAGTCAATTAGCAACCATTCTTATCTTGAGGATTAGAGCCTTCAGAGTAGGAATAGATGATAATACCCAGCAAAGACAACACATTGCCTTGCAAGCCAAAGCACAAGTCCACTGGCAATTGTCAGTTCTGTCCCAGACAGTATTTGCCATATCACGGAACCAGTTAATTAGCCGTGAACAGTTAATTAAAGCTGACCCAGTGTCCTTGGTCATGGTTGGTCCATCCTGTTCATGACGCCAGTTGTGTTGATCACCGCCTCTTCACCACATTGTTGAGGGAGGGATACTGCCCTAGGGTTATGGGGATGACCAAACACACAACACCCAACACTGGACAGTTGAAATAGACAGCAGTTTATTCATCACATACATTTACAGCCTGAAGGAGGAGGACACTGCCTGTCACACAGAGCCGCAAGCGGTTTGCGCTTGGGAACAGAGTGAACAACCAGGGGTGTGGGAGGCAGGCTTTGTAGTTTCAAGAGGATGGAATATTCCCTGGCGGTCCAGTGGTTAAGACTCAGTGCTTTCACTGCGGAGGACACAGGTTCAATCCCTGGTCAGGGAACTAAGATCCTGAGTGGCACAGCCAAAAAAAAAGAGGATGGAGTAACCCCTGGTTCCTGTGGGAGGATGTGACTGGTTTGTTTAAATAATTCTCTGGGCTGGCAGGGAACTGGAGCCCACTACTCAGGGATAAGCAGAAACTATGCCTGGTCTCCATAATGAAGATGGTTGTTTGGCTAGAGGACATTATCTGTGGAAGGAGAATGAGGAGGGGAATTTGCAGTTAGGTCATTTGAGGCATTCTCGATTTTACCATATGTCAAGGCAATGCATAATATTAATTTTAGGCCATATACCACATTCCTATTCCTCCCTTTCTGATTTAATATTTATTTATTTATTTGGCTTCGTCAGGTCTTAGTTGAGGCACGCGGGGTCTTTACTTGCGGCATGTGGGATCTAGTTCCCTGGCCAGGGATTGAACCCGGACACCCTGCATTTGGAGCACAGAGTCTTAGCCACTGGACCACCAGGGAAGTACCCCCACCCCGTCCCCCACCTTTCTGATTTAAAAGACAACTGTGTAAAGTAATCAGGACAAATCTGTGTTGATGACATACAATGTATAAAGATGTAATTTGTAAGACAATAACAGCATAAAGGAGTGGGGAGAGAATGGAGCATTCTTGGAGCAAAGTTCTTAAATAATATTGAAATTAATTTGGTATTAATTTAAGTTGGTTTTTATAAACTAATATACTAATTGCAATCCCCAAAAGCCACTAAGAAAATAACTGAAAATATAAAAGAAACAAGGGGGACTTTCCTGGTGGCAGTGGTTAAGAATCCGCCTGCCAATGCAGGGGACACAGGTTCGAGCGTTGGTCTGGGAAGATTCCACATGCCGTGGAGCAACTAAGCCAGCGCGCCACAACTACTGAGCCTGTGCTCTAGAGCCCGCGAGCCACAACTACTGAAGCCCACGTGCCACAACTACTGAAGCCCGCATGCCTGGAGCCTGTGCTCTGCAACAAGAGAAGCCACCACAATGAGAAGCCTGCGCACTGCAATGAAGAGTAGCCCCCGCTCTCTGCAACTAGAGAAAGCCTACGTGCAGCAACGAAGACCCAACGCAGCCAAAAATAAATAAATAAACAATAAATTATTTTTTTAAAAAAAGGTAATCAAAATGGTAGGCTAGAAAATAATCCACTTAACCCAAAAGAAAGCAGTAATGGAGGAACTGATGAACAAAAAAACGTGAAATATAGAAAACAAATAGCAAAATAGCAGACATAAATCCTACCTTTTTGCTAATTACATTAAATTCAAATAGATTAAACACTACAATCAAAAGGCAGAGGAGATTGGAAGAATGGATAAAAAAGCATGATCCAATTATATGCTGTCTACCAGAGACATGCTTTGAATTCAAAGACACAATTAAATTGAAATTAAAAGGATGAAAAAAGACATATCATGAAAACAGTAACCAAAAGAGAGTTGATATACTAATATCAAAATAAACTTTAAGACAAAAATTATTACTAGAGACAAGGGAGAACATTTTATAATGATAATAGGGTCACTAATTCAGGAAGATATAACAATTGTAAATATATACATACCAAAAAACACCCCCTCCCCCAGATACATGAAGGAAAACCTGACAGAATTACAGGGAGAAATAGACAATTCAGCAGTTATAGTTGGGGACATTACTACTGACCTTAGAGAAATTTCTTTAAAGGCATACTATGAACAATTGTATGGCAAGAAATTAGATAACATAGATGAAATGGACAAATTTCTAGAAAGACACAAGTTATCAAAACTGATTCAAGGAGAAATAGAAAGTCTGAATAGACCAATACAGGTAAAATGATCGAATCAGCCATCAAAAATTCCCACATATACCACATACACAAAAAGCCTGGACCAGATAGCTTCACTGCCAAATTCTACCATGGAAGAATTAACACCAATCCTTCTGCTCAAGCCAAAAACCTAGAAATCTTCCTTGACTCTTCCCTTTTCAGCACCCCTCCCCCATGTATCCCAAGTGCTTAACACAGCACTTAGCACAGAATAGGCATGTATTCATTTATTCAATGAATATTGTGTTCTTACCATATTCCAGGTACTGTTCTAGGCATTAGACCTACAACAGTGAACAAAACAAGCCCCTGACCTCATGGGACTTACGTCTTAGAAAATGAATGAGTGAATGAGTAAATCTTTTAATACTTAAATCAGGCACCACTTCTCCCCTCCCTTCTCAGTCCTCTGTCAGAATCCGGGATAAATCTCCTTTACCACTGCATTTAGTTTTTTGTGTTGAAATTATTATTTTTATTTGTTTATTTTCTTTACAGATCTCTCTCTCCCCCACTTAGCTGTGAACTCCTTGAGGGAATTCCCTGGCTGTCCAGTGGTTAGGACTCCATGTTTTCACTGCCAAGGGCCCGGGTTCAGGGTTCAATCCCTGGCGGGGGAACTGAGATCTCACAAGCTGCACCATGTGGCCAAAAAAACCAAACAAAAAAAACCCCTGTGAACTCCTTGAGAGTTCCTCCTTGAGGATTTTATTTATTTATTGAATCTTGTTTATTTCTAGGACCTGGTACATAGCAAGTGCTCAATAATGGTTTGTCCTATACTATTCAAGGTGTTTTCTAACTTTAAAGACAGTCTCTACTCTCTCTGGTTCAATTCCACCTCTAGCCCCTCCCACACGGCTGCACAACTTGCTGTGGCCAGGAACACTGGTCAGTTCTTTGTTTTTCCTGGCTTTCAGGTTCATTTCATACATAGGACCCTGGGGCGGTGCCTCAGGCCAAGCCTGGGAGTCCTGAAGTACTCCCAACTGCCCAGGAAAAGAGCCTGCTCAGCCCTCTGCATTTAGAAAGGGTTCTTACAGCCCAATCCACTTTGATCCTTTTAGTCCTGAAAGGCTACCCTTTCCACTGTAAACTGGGGCCTCAATAATTCTAAACACTTCCCTCATCCTGGGTCAGGTCCCTGTGGTGATCCTGGGGTACACCCTGGAGGAGTTAAGTGGAAGTTTTGCAAACTGGGGAAACAAAGAGCAACAAGAAAATGTGACTAGCTCATTCAACCTGGCTCTACTACTGGGAAAACATCTCAAACCACAGATCCTGGTGAAGAAGGCCCAGCACAGTCAGCTTGGGTGTAAGGCACACCATGGCATTTGAGTGGCAGGACATGGCAGTCACCTAGGTATCTGCTGCATTTCCTACCTGTTAAGGAGTATAATACTGACTACAGAATTTCTGTGAGTCAGTAATAACAACCTCTGTGCTTCTGATGGGAAAATAGGCCAAGAAGGGTTAATTAGACCAAGGGACTCCAGTCATTTTGTGAGGAGAGACCATTTTTCATTTCCCTTAAGCCTTGAGAACACCTGTGTGGGGAGGGAAGGGACGTATGCTTGTGTGTCTGTGTGAGTGTGCTGGAGGAAGCTGGGGGGGGGGCAAGCACTAAGAATGATGGATCTGAGGGGACTCAGGGAATGGATAATAATGATAGGAGGGGGTTAACGGAGCTGACAGGGAAGACCTTGGGGGCAGGAAGGTGGCAGACAGTAAAGGTCCTTGGAGTGGGGAGGAGCTGACAATCCGACAGTGATGACCCTACACAGAGCCATAGAAGGGCTGCTGCTGTTTGCAGCATTTCCTTACTAGTTGATCCAGTGTCCTAGTTGGGCCCCCCTGGGCTGGACTTATAATGTACGTGCCCCACTACAATGCCAACACATCAAACAAGCCACCAGTAGAACAGGATCATTTTCCTCCAGGCAGCTGCTTGCTGCAATCATTCTGCTGATTAAATTTCATTCTGGAAAGTACTGCACAGACATTAATCAGGTGTCACAGCCACTCCATCCTATAGAGCCAAAGCCTCTCTGACCTTTAAAAATATACCAAACAGTTGCTAGAACACATCTCCCCGGGGAGAGTAGGTCCTCAGGCCACCCCACAGAAATCTATGCTGTCCTTGCCCCCTTCCAACCGATCTTCCTCTCCCCCGGAGATAGAAAAGGGAAACAAAGACCTTTCTGACATTTTTGCCTGGGAGACTCTGGTCAGCCTTGCATCTTGGTGGTGCCAGCAACCCCCTACATACGTGGATTTGAAGGTCTGGAAGGGTTTCCCCATCTCAAAACAGCTTCCCCACTGGCCTGTTCCACTGTAATAAGCACTCCTCCCAGTTAAAACACTGTAGTCTCCAGAAATCCCCTGTTTAAACAAAATAAAATCAAACTGGTTTATCTGGAAGAGAGAATCCATAAATAATAATGGCACCTTACAATCACAGAACACTATTCCTTGCTTTCAGTGGACCTTCCCCTATGCTACCTCATTTCTTGTCTACATCAACCCAGGGTTGATGGGGATAGAAGATATTATTACTATCCCCATCTTGCAGATGTCAAAATGGAGGCTCAGAGAGATTAACTGATTTGATCAAAGTCCAAGGGGTAGAAAATGGTCTCCTGATGCCAAACCTTAAGCGCTGTCTGTCATGCTAACACAAATGAATACTGGCAACTGAGAGTTCTAAAAAGAAATGTGTTTTGATGGCGGTGCAGGCAATGGCTGAGGTCACCTCCAAGTAGGGTGACCCTTTCCAGAGAAAGGGCCTGCAAACAGCCGGAAGGTTAGTGGAGACAGTGAGCACCTGGGTGTAGGGGAGGGAGGTGGGGAGGCAAGAGGGGTGGAAAGCAGCCTGGTCTCTTTCATTTCAGATGTTACAATTAGTGCTCCCCTATTTCTTTCCCCCAAGCCAGTAGGTGGCAAATGAAGTACCTTATCTCTAGTTGGATCTTCCTGCCAGAAGTGCTGGAGAGATGCTGGGTGGAAGTGGAGGAGGGAAGATCACGTATTTGTGTCTCCCTGGGTTGGTTGGGCTGCCCCTGCTGATGTGTACCAGCAGTCTCTGGCTGCCCCACCCTCTACAGGCAGTACCCATTCAAGTCCAGGGCATTAATATGAAGATAGAGCATTATAACACTGTGTCAGTAATGTAAGACAGTGCCCTGTCCTTAAAGCATGATGTCGTTTAAAATGCAGTGTGTAGTAGGCTGCGACTTAATTGGAAAGGATGTCTTGGACCATTCGGGATGCTACAGAACATTTGGCATGGCCATTAAAAACTGTTCTCCAGAGCCCAGGAAACTAATTGCAAATGCTTAGGTAATGCACAGCTGATGGAAAGAAGATTTCCCCTTAAGATGATTCCATGGTATATGTACAGGGATGTTTATTGCACTATTGCTTGTAACTATGAAAAACTGAAACTAAATTAAATGTCCAACCATGGGGATTTGGCTAAATAAGTCTGAAACATTCCCATGACGGGAAACCTATATATACTGATATGGAAACATGCCCATGAAATAATATTGGGTTTTTTAAAAAGTAAGTTGAAAAATAATATTTATAGTTTGGTTCCATTTTTGTTCACTACCTATGTGTGTAGGTCCCTGTGTGTGTATGCATATACTTGTTATATATGCATGGCAAAAGTGGAAAAGTCTAGGAAAATACACACCAGACTTTTAATAGAGTTTACCTCTGAAGAGTGAGATTGGGGAGGGAAAGAATTTCACTTTTTAATTTATACACTTCTGTATTGTTCGAAATTTAGGTGCATATCTCACGCTGGCTGTTTGTTAAAGGAAGGCAGACTTTATTGAGCAACTGCTTCCTCGTTATAGCAGGATCTGGGTTCCTAGCAGAGCTGAGAGGAAGGCATGGAGTTAGGGGCATTTCACCTTCAACAGAACTTCCTACAGGACCATCTGAGCTGCAGTGCTGTATTTCTTTTAAACAGCAAGACACTAAAATACAACCTTACTAATGGTACCCTAATAAACAAAGCTGCTCATTTGATCCCTCTCTATATTCCATCTTTCCCTCAAGTTACAGCCACCTCACCCTACCCCAGGCAGAGTTCCTTTTATCTTCCCAGGCAGGTCAGTTTCCCAGAAAGCTGTTCCTTTCAGGCAATCCACAGAGTAGACAGCCCCCTACCGGTGTAATTTCAGGGGCATAGAAAGAGCTGGACCAGAAGAAGTACTTGCCACCTGCCAGCATCAACAAGCTTTAATCACGCAATGAAAGAGAAGTACAGATTCCCTTTAGAGAGGTGACACCTTGCCTGAAACTTGTACTCAGGCAAAGAAGACTGAAAGCAGAGCCGTGCGTTTGTGTGTGTGTGTGTGTGTGTGTGTGTGTTTGTGTGTGTGTGTATGTGAGAGACAGAGAGAGAGAAAGAGAGAGAGAGTAGAACCAGAGTAAGTGAGCCCTGAGTGGCCCCAAGCACACACCACAGGGAGGACAGAGTACAATTATGAAACATTCACCTGTTTGTTTAATTTGTTTATAAAATAGAATTTGGAGGGTTTGGGGGGCTAATGTGAATAATAATACATTCTCACTGGATATATTTGAAAGGTACAGAAAAGTATAAAGAAGAAGGTAGTCGCCTATATTTCCACCTCCCAGAGGTAACTACAGTGAATGTTTATGACTTTCCTTCTAGGCATTTTTCTGTGCATGTGTATGCAATTTTAAACAAAATTAGGATCACACTAGGCATGCAGTTCTTAACCTACATATTTGCTCATTATTATGGATATTTCTATGTCCTTAATATTTGAAAACCCAATTTTAATAGCTATATAATATGTGCATCGTATGGCTGTGGTATCATCTGGTTAATCATTCCCCTAAATTTGGGCATTTCAGGGTTTTTTCCCCCCAATTTTTCTCTTTATTATAAATAACATTGCCATGGTCATCCTTGCACATAAATCTTAGTCCAGATTTCTCTTTCCTTAGTACAGGTTCCCAGAAGTGGAAATACTGGGTCACAGAGTGTAAACATTTTTAAAGGCTCTGTGGAGCAGTTTGAACTGGGAGCAAATCTATTGCTTCCCAGAAACTACTGAACACAGAAATCCTCTCCAGTCAAACCTGCAAAAAGCAGTTGGACATACACGCCCCTGCCCACGACAATGCCACATCTAATTAGGTGTTTAATGAATGTTTTTTGATGGGGATAAAGGAAAAGGATGTACTGAGCTCTGTAATTAATTAGAGGAAAGAAACAAGGCAGTTACAGCTTCACTGAATCCTATTCGACGATCCCCACCAACCACCATCTCTGGCGGGTAAACCAGGGCATCCAAATGGTGAAACCCACCAAATGATCTCCCAACCCATTCCTGTGGGTTTGAGGCCACTCAACATCATCTCCTGCCCTTTTTTCCTGATTTTAAAGCAGTACATATGGTGAATTTTTCTGTATGGATTTTTTTCCTTCAATAAATAGTTTACAGTATAAAATATGTTAATTTTGTTTATCACTGATCTCGCTCTAATCTTAACATTTTGTGATTATTAACCTGTCACATTTATTCTAAAATTCAAAAAAGCATAATCTAGCCTTTTTGAATATCAAGATTTCCCTAGTGTATTATTTCTGCATGCATTATTGTTCTCTGTTTTATGCCTTCAAATTAGGAAAATGTGAAATTCTGTGGGGAAAAAAACACTGATTTTAAAAAGAAACTACCTTCTTTCTGTAGGAAGAAACAGGTTGTTTGTTCTTTAGAACTTTCCTATCAAGAACTTACTAGAAGTATGTATACCTGTATCATTTTTTATGCTTTTGGTAATGTTTCCAAACCACGTCCTTTGAAATCACAATCATTTCTTTATATTCATTTTCATATAATTCTCTTGATACTCTTCATCACACATTAGTGATCAGAAGCGAGATGTAATTTCCATTTCCTGCCCATAAGAGCTAAGTAGGTATTGTAATACAAGTTGAAGGGGGTTTTATTGTGCAAGGATGAACTACTGTTGGGTTTGACTGATTGAAGATGAACTTTGATGTGGCATATTGGAACGCTACTAAATGCAACTTACAATGCCTAACAAAAAATATATTATTTTATTATTGAGAAAATTTACTTTTTAAAAGGAGTATTTAACTCTCAAAACAAACAAAAGGAAAAGTATACATGGAGAACAAAACCAGGAAGGATGCACTCCAATCCGTAAATTGTTGTTATCTCTGGGGAGTAGAATTGTGGGGAGAGGGTAATTTGCTGCATCACGCATCTCTGCAGTTTGGAGAATATTTACAGTGTCATGTTTTATTTCAGTAAGCAGAAAAAAGCAATGGATAAAAATTGCCATATATTTAACAAGTATTTAAGTCCCTACTATGTACCAGGCATAACTAAGTGATCACTATAGAAAGTTTGAAAGCTGCATAAAAAAGAAGACTTTGGGTATGTGCAACAGAGAGAAAGCAACTGAGCAGTTGACAGTTTCTAAGGTACTTGTGGACTGCCCTCCACCTCTGGCTCCTAGATCTGTGGTTCCCACTGGATGCCTAGCGCCCAGCTGAACTCCAAGCTGGCTTCTTGACTGGCCCTTCCGGTCGCTGACTGTAACCAGGTGTGTCTTAAGCGCTAAAACATCTCTTTTGCAAGGTAAAGCCTAGAGGGTGCGAGGCCCCAGGTACTTTCACATGCTGATGGTGGGAATGTACTTTGCTACAAATATTTTGGAGGACAATTTGGCAATATCTATTAAAAACCTTAAATATATTCGTATGATAAAAATCAGAATAGTGGTTACGTCTAGGAGGGTTATTGGCTGGGAAGGGGCTCGAGGGAGCCATCTGGGATGTTGGGAAGGTTCAACATCTTGATCTGGGTGATGGTTACAGGAATATAGTTATGTAGAAGCTCATCGATATGTACACGTAAGGCCTGTGCACTTTACTGTATGTTGATTAAAATGTTTTAATTGGGAGATATATTTGAAACGTTTGAACCAACAAGTCCACGGTAACGTCATATCCTATGGAAATAAGGATGCAAATATTTAGTTCATTGTGTTATTTATAATGGTGAAAAATTAGAAACCTCTAAAATATCCCATACCAGGGAATGATAAATAAATGATGTTCCATCCGTTTAAAATCATGTTATCAAAAATTTTGTATTGGTATTGGAAAACACTTATTTATCATATAGTGTTTGGTAACTGAAGCAGGTCACAGAATAGGAAGAAAACAATAACAAGTAAAGACAAGTACCAGCTTTATTCCCTGATGCTGTGGTGATTTTCCTGGTACTCAAAAAAAATGCCCAGCTGACGATGGGAACTAGTCAAGCTTCGTGGGCAAAATAACACCATCAACCATGGTTCTCCTCTGATTCAGCTGTTTGTGGTGCAGGCACTGGGTACTAGGCATTGACCTAAGGTAACTTGGTGGGCACAACTCCAGTCTCAATTAGGGATGTTTGGACTCTTTCAGGTTCTCCATTATTCTGAAGCTCCTTTCTATACTTGGTCAACTCAAGTCTGGAGCTGAGAGGTAGGTGGTGGTAACCACCGTGGAGAGGGAATGGTTAGGATGTAAATAGGTATGTGTGTGTACACGTGTCTGTGCATTTGCGAATACTTGTGCAGCCACTATTTCAAATATGGATGAATGCATGTATGTTTGTGTACACATGTAGACATGATCCCTCTAGTTTGCATCCCCATATTTGGAATCAGGAAGGTACTATGGTATTTTAAGCAGTCAAACTGATCATCAAAATAAGGGAGTGATGAAGTGCTATGACTATTCCCAGGGCGAACATATTAGAGGCAGAGCGCCATCTGGCATTTTTCTAGTGGTCTGAAGGCTTCTGGGGAGCGCGCTCATCATTGGTTTGAAGAAGACGGAGAGAAGCAGGCTGCAGCCCCATTGGCAAACGTTTCCTCATGCTATAAAACAGTTTGCAACCTAGAGCAACGCTGTATGCTTGATTAAGCTTGCAATGAAAAGGATTTATTTTAAGCCATTTTAATAATTTCTTTTTTATCAGAAGCTAACCAAGCAGTTTTATAGTAGCCTTCATTAGCATGAAAGACCCGTTTCTTCATCTAGGTGGCTTGACTATTGGTAAATTTTACTATGAGCTGATTTATGTATAAAACCCACAAGTGTTCTGACATGAAGGAAATCAGAATAGAGCCCATGAAAATTCGCCTCTTGCGTTTTAATTGTCCATCTCATTCAGAGTTAAAATAAACTTTCTTTTGGAGGAAGGGGGGTCTCTGTGCCAGGCTCAGTTGAAATGTGCTGTGGTTTTTTATCCCCAAGTTCCCCTTCTAGTTCCTCCCCTTATCCCAGATCCTCTGACCAAACAAGCACAGCATCTCTGGGGAGAAGACTGCTACTACTCTCTGAGCTGCCGCAGCTGCTGCTATTGTCACTGCTACTGGTCTCAAAGTCATTTTTAACTTGACTGAGAACCTGCTGTGTTCCAAGTCCCATACGGTACCCCGAGAGACAGTAAGAAGGAAATATACAGTATGCGGTTCTTTGAAATAGCTAGCTCCTCTAGTATTTTTTAAAATAGTGTTTCATTTTCACGCCAGATTCAGGAATACGGATGTTGCAAAAAGCAAGGCTCACCTCCATTAAGGGGACCTCCCCAGTTTACGGCTTTGATTATAAAGGTCAGATTACATACGCTTTCTGTGTCAATTATCCCGTAACGTGCTTCTCTTTAAAGTGAAAAGTCCTCATTCTACGCATCGAAACCAGCATAGTAACAAGTTTCTATTTGGCTTCTTTAGGGATCTCTAGCTGTCTCGTTGCTATTGGGGGGCCCAAGTCCCCGAAGAAGGTGTGAAGCTGTCTTTTCCAGCCTGTATAAAAACCTCTTCAAGGCTACTTTCACAGAAACAAAATCAGTTAATTATGAAGTACTCCTGAGAAATCAGTGCTGGTTGCAGGAGTTCTTCGCATTAAATATATGAGATATTTAGAGTGGGGGAAGGAAGAGACTAGTAAACAGAACTGGAGACACACATGGCAAGAGTGTACATATGGGGTTTCTCTCTGCCTTTGTGGAGTTTATGGAGACTCTGATACATAAGCCAAACATGCTTAAGACACACACCCCTACAATAGTGGGCATCTTGTCTCTATCTAGGGCATGTATCACAGATTTCTAAACTGCATCTATAGTGTACAGCTGCTAATAATACCTGACATGGCCTTCAGCGTGGCCCCTGGGGTGCCCTGAGTTCTTTACAAAGGGCTTCCTTTTCAACCTTCAGGAAGCTTCTTTTCTTCCTTTGGAAGATGGGAAAGGGCAAGGGCCCTCGGTTCCATTTCCTGGATAAGGAAACGAAGCTTCGCAGTAGATTAGCAAGCCAGAGCTGGAAAGAACCAAGTACTCTCCTTCATCCCATCGACTCTCAGGAGTGTTTTATACTTGATTTGGGGATGTTTTGAGGGTGCACATGGAGAGAGGGTTGCAGCAGTCATCAGGGGGAGGTGGTTGGAAGGAGACCTGGCAAGCAGAACCTGGGACCTCTCACTGGGGCAGAATGAGTGCCTTCAAACAGGTGAATTCCCTGCAATGCCAGGCCCGCAGGGTTGAGTTTCCAGAAGGAGCTGGAGCCCACTGCTCTCCCCTTCCTCACCTTCCTCCTCCCTTGGCCACCAGCCAGATATCTTGGGGCACTCCAAGGAGGCCTCATCCTGTTCAGCCCTTCTGGGGACATCAGAACCACCCTCTAGGCCAACAACGTAGTGATTCCAGCCCAATATCCTAATGGGGTCTGGGAGGATGGGTTGGGGAAAGACTTGGTTGTTCTCCAAGATCAGGAACATTCCTACCACATCCCCAGTTTCCCTTAGCAATGCACAGTGGGTCTGTCAGCCATGACTTTCTCACTCTTTCCAAGGCTACTTGTGTTTTCATCCTATTTCACCTCTTGGGGCTAATGACTTCCTCAGGTTTTCAATATACTAGACAGAGTAGCGTTTCTCTACTAGCTGCCGTAGCAGGAAGAGCGCTGAGCTGGGAGGCCAGCAGATCTAGTTTCAAATCCCACCTCTGTCACGTACTAGCTGAGTGAGTACAGGAAATTTTCATCCCTTCTCTGAGACTCAGTTTCTTCAACTGTAAAATGGGGTTATCAATACCTCTTTTTCCTGCCTTGCATGGCTGCTGTGACGAGAAAATGAGATCCTTAACATAAAAGCACCTTGAACAAAAGCACAAACTCGGGTGCTGATGCAGAGTCATATTTGCTTTAGCTGAATCTCCTTCTAGCTCTTAGGGGGCTATTGGTTCTAGAATTCTCAGATCTGGTGAATAAGGCTGTGTTCCCTTGCTCCATCTCTGCATAATTTTATACACTCTAGTCACATCCCTTCCCAGCCTTCATCTTTCTAGACTAAAGAGTCTGCATTTGTTTAATCTATCTTCATATGGCAGCCCCCTCCACCCTCCCCCATCCTCTTGATTATAGAGTGGCCCTTCTCTGGATCATCTCCAGCTCCATTATGTCATTCTGGAAGCACTAAGACCAAACCTGCACAAATGTGTGTGTGTCTGTGTCTGTGTCTGTGTGTGTGTTCTCAGCTCTGAACCTCTTACTCTGCCCCCTCCCCAATTATAAATCCTAGAACAGGGTGCTTGCCCAAGACCCTCTCTCCAAACTACAGAGAAGACCGGTCGGCCCCAGGTTGTAGCCTCCCCCTCTTTCTCTACGCAGTCCTGGCCCCGAGGGGCTAAAACGGCTCCCTGTCTGGCTTGGGAGGCTGGGAGGTGGATAACTAGGATGGGGGGGCCGAGGGGGAGGGAGGAGGGGGGTCTTGCGCAAGCGCACGTCGCTGCTCGGACCGCCAATGCTGCTGCCTCCCGGAGCAGAGGGAGGCAGGAGAGGAGGGAGGGAGAAGAGGGGAAGGGAGGGGGAGGCGGCACTTGGGCTGCAGCTCGCAACCAGAGGCAGTCTCTCTCAGCTCTCGGGAGGGACGGGGAGCGCAGCCGCGGAGTAGGATGCTCTGCGGGGCGCCCTGAGCCTGGGGCGCGTGAAGCAGCTTCGGGGGCCGGGGCCACAGGGCAGCTTTCACCATGCATCAGTCCCTGACTCAGCAGCGGTCCAGCGACATGTCCCTGCCGGATTCCATGGGTAAGTCTAGCCGCCCTGCCTAGGGGCGGCGGCGGCAAGGGGTGAGTGCGCTGCCCCCTGGACTGCGAGCGCCCCGGTCGCCCCGAGAGCCAGGGAGCGGGAAGCGGGGCGAGGGAGGGGGGTCCGCGCGCCCCAGCGTCGGGGTCCCGGACCCGAGCCCCAGGGGAGCGGCCCGGCGGGGGCGGGGACGACGCGCGGAGATGCGAGCGCCCAGCTTGCGTCGGAGTATCCCTGCCCCGGAGTGCGGGTGTGTGCGTGTTTGTGTGCGTGTGCCGACAGTCTTGCAGCCGGTGGTAAATCCCAGCTGTCTGGGGATCAAAACACTTCCCTGCAACCTGCGCCTTCGCTTTCCATTAGACGCTCCCTCTTTGCAAAGTCCCCGTCACTTCTAAGAGCTCACGACTAACGAGAATTAGAAGAAGCAGGGTCCTCGCCCCCTCCCAACTCTGTCGAAGCTGCCCTGAAATTCAGAGCTGCGGTGGGGGGAGGCCTGACTTGCACCTCGCTGATGGGGGGGTTTGCGCAACCCTGGGGGATGGGCGGCGGAGGGTGGGGAGAAGAAAAGGGGGGCTGGCAGGAGGGGAATTCCTGAGGAATCACTCAAGACCGCCCAGCCCTGCCGTCTGCAGCGGCAGGATCAACATTCCTTGAATTCGATTCCTATTTTGCTCCAAATGCCCGGAATTGTGCGTGAGTGTGAAAAAAGAGGGGGGACGACGAGTGAGAGCGCGAGAAAGAAAGCGAGCGCGAGCCCGCGCGTCTTCTGAAGTCGCGCTTTTCCTCTCAGGGTGGAAGGGAGAGGGAGGGGGGGAAACCCACTAGCCTGATTTGGTTCAACACCTTTCCTCATGAAAAGTGGGGGACAGCTGCCTCCAGGCACCAACCCGGCTGCCCCTAGAAGCTGCTTTTTGGTAGTTACAAACAAACAAAAACCCCAGTCCCACTCAGCGGTTAGGCACCTTCCCAAGTACTATGATTTCACTGGGCGGAGAAATTAATTTGGAGCCCAGGAGAGCGGGAGGGGATTGTCAAACCATGATCCCACCTAACCTTAAAATTCGCCTCGGATACACTTTAACCAAATCGAACTCTCTCTTTCCAACATACTTTACATTCTGCAAAATCCCTCCGTCCCGAATTCTTGCCATACAGTCGGCTCAGGTCTTCTCCGAAGAATTTGCGGGAACATCGAGGGGAGGGGGCGGGGAGGGGGCTGAAACCCCTACGTGAGCTCCCTACTGCCTGCAAAAGACCTCGTCTCAACAGAATTCGTTCACCGGAGGGGCCCCAGAAAGTGTTATCTCCTGGATGGTGGAAAGATCCGTATTTCCAGTGGTTTTGCATATTCAGTATAAGAATTTGCTCTTTTTTTATTTTTAAGGGCGTAGTTATTTGCAACGTGGTACAAATGAGGCCAAGGACTCGGGTCCGAATCCAGAACCCAGCAGTACCAGCCCCCCCCCCAGCTCTCTCTCACCAACACACGCGCACACACACACACACACACACACACACACACGCGCACAAGCACACGCACACAGAATGCACTCCTCACCTTGGCCAGCTGTGGCGCCAACGCAGCCCTGGCTCCCCGACGCCAGGCCAGTGCGCGAGGGAGGGCTGGGTGGAAGAGTGCGAGGTTTCGGCCGCGCGCATCCCCGCAGTGGGCCACAACCGCCTGCAAACCCGGCCGCCCGCGCCCGCCCGTCTACCCGTGCGGGAGTGGGCAGGTTAGGGACCCCGGGCGTAGAGCGTTGCTCCTTGGCACCCTGCTCTGTGGGTTGGGGAACGAGATGAAGAGAGCTCTTTCTTGGGCTCCCAGGGGCCCTCAGCCAATCATGCGTTTCCCGAAAGATCTGCGCAACAAGAAGATGAGTGGGTTTCGCCCAGCCCAGACTCGACACTGAGGGGAAAGAATCAGAGATCCCGTATGGACGCGCGAGCCCTCTCCACGCAGCCCGCTTCGTAAAGTGCGCAGACCGAGGGCACTAGCAAATTCCCCAGTCGAGTGGTAACCCTGGGTTTCCAGAGTTTGGACAGGGGAGTCTCCCCGGAGTTCCCTGGCGCTGGTCCCGCACAGCCCGGGCCTGAAACAGCGTCTAGGCTACTTAGGAGCTACTCCCACTTAACTCAGCCCTGGCAACGCCACCTTCCCTTGCGTGGGGGGGAAGGGAAGTGGAGGTGGGTGGGTTTAGTGTTTCAGCCTCCAAGGGCAGCATTTTTGAGGGGATTCCCTCTACTGGCAGGACACAACCGCAGCCAAAACAATAAAATATAAAACACACGGACACACACTGCACCAAGGTGCCTGCACTCTACTCTTGCTGGCTGGCTGGGGCGGAGCAGGCGCGTGGCTGGTAATTTGACTCCGGCGCCCCTTCATCCCCTCCCAGCTACCCCCATCTCCCTTTTGGCAACACCGCCCCCAGGCGCTAAGGCACCTCTACTACAGCGGGGCTCTCCTTCCCTTGCAAATAACATATTTGTGATTCACCGGTGGCCTTGGATGTCTCCGGTCAAAGAATTGCCCAAAGGGGGGATTTCAGCACCTTTAAGGAAATGTTTGGGAGACTGGCAGAGCCTTGAGGCTCTTGTGTGGGCAGCCACCTGTTTCCACCGATGCTCAAGGCTGGGACTTCTGGGAGCCTCCCTGTATGGCAAAGCTGACTCAGGTAAGCAAATCCGAATCGGTTCAAAGATCAGCCCGAAGAATTAGCCAGTCAGCAACAACATAGTGCACAGGACAGGATACCGGGCCTCCATCCTTGATGCACCCTGACGGAGATTACACACCCTATAATCAAGGGGTGGAATCAAGAACAGGTACTAGGTGAAAAAACAAGTGAGCAGAGACAATCATCCTACCTTCTGGCAACCCACACCTTGGTTCCTGTCAGATACGTAATCCTGGAACTGGTGGACATCATATGGGTGGTGGACCAGACCCACAATTACAACTGTACTTGTAGCAGTTATAATTAATATACTTACTGAGTGACGTATCTAGGAACTCAGGGACATGAAATAATGAGTGATTAGAGTGAGCTTGATCAAGAAAAACTTCTCGGAGGAGGTGAATTTTGAGAAGCTTTCAGAAGAAGGGAGGGACTCAGATTCAAAGACCGCAGTGCAGGTGGGGCTCTGACCAGGGAGGGGACTCGGAGGAGGGAGAAGCTGGCCGTACTGGGAAGGGTGGAGACAGCAAATAATTGGGCCCTTCTAGAGCAGAGCATCTTGGTCGTCACGAATCTGGGGTGGAGGAGGGGCACTGCAGAGAGGGAGGGCTGCAGTAGTTCTGCAGGGAGGCTGCTGGGGGCGGAGGGGGGCAGGCAGTGCCAGTAATGGGATTCAGACTCTCCCACTGCTGTTGGTTGCAGGGCTGGTTGTTTTTGTCTAAACAGAGAGATACTGGGCGCCAAGTAGACAGGCTAGTGAGAGCCACTGGGGTTGTGACACTAGGTGGCCAGAAAGCTTTTAGATCTGGGGAGCCCTTGGGTGTACCCTATTTTAAAAAAACAATTCTATGAGCGTAGCCCATATTTATTCTCACAGTTCCCCCCTACAGCCTTTTTGATTAGAAAGGAAGCTATTCTGAGATGTTGACTTTTGTTTATTCAACAAGTATTGACTGCTCACTAGGTATCAGACACTGTGATGGGCACTGTTTCACATACCTGCTGCTTTATTGAAGTACCTTATGGCATCTGAGGGTTTTTTTATATGTTGATTTACTAAACAAAATCGGAATAAGATGTTCCTGTGTTTACGGGAACATCTAAGGCAGGCCCCAAATTGTACCCTAATAAGAACAGAACTCTACTTCTCCCTTCTTAAATAGAACAACAGCCAGGAAAATGTCCTAAGTAGACACAAAGAGCTGCTTTTTGGGAGCCTGGGCCACACCTTTAGAGCACAGGTGCGTCTTGCTCTAAGTAGATGTGACTTTTCAGTCAAATTGACACTAAAGATAAATGGAAGGGATGATTCTTCACTTTTCAAAGGGTTTCACCCTGGGGTTCCTTAAAATGGTCAACTCCCCAAGTGCAGCTAGAAGTAATTTCATTTTACACAATTTTAGTCCTTATAGTGTAAAATAAGGGGTGACTTGGGGGAGGATGTGAGGGGACAGAGAATAGATATTCAACCTAGTGATGGGAGAGTTTTCTTAGGAATTTTATCGCAAACTAATCCTGTCTGGAGGCAAGGCCCCTGTGGAGCTGCAGGATCTCTGCCTGGGTTTCTCAACTGACTGGATTTTCAATTCAGGTTCCAAAGCAGGAAAAAAAAACTAGATTTTTCAAATGACACTATGTGGTTTGCTAAGTCACTTTTCTGACCTGGCTCCTGTTCTTTTAAGAGTTAGAGTGATATTTGCAAAGGAGACCCAAGAGCTGTGAATAAGATCAAAAGCCAGTTGGCCGGGAAGGAGCAGGCGAGTGATACCCCGAATTTAGAAAGACTGTATACACACACTCCCCCACATCTAGTCTCTAAGGTGACATGTTTCCCCTGTGAGGTGTTGAGACACTTTTGTGTGCCACAAAGATACCCTTGTTTCCAGATGTTCCCTCACTCTATTTGGCCAGTTTGGGGTCGGGGAGGGCTAAGATGGTGTAGAAATGCAGACAGGGGTGGGGGGCGATGTTGGTAAGTTTATGTTATTTAGAGCCCCTCTGTGGAGCCAACTGGCAGATTCACTGAGAACTGGCTATCATCAAATGGACTTAGGGATCCTGGTTTGGAGGCTCATTTAAGGTCCCTCGAAATCTAGAGGAGGGGTAACTAACCTTCAGATAAACAGAAGAAATAAATCCCCGCTCTTCCCCCCCCACCCACCCTTCGCAGTCTGTGTCTCCCCGCTCTGCTCCTCTGTTTACCAGCAGTCAGCTCTCCATCTGCATCCCAAATAGCCCTCTCACACAAAGGGCCCTGATGTCACAGGTGTCTCCAGCGGTCCCTTTGTTTTTCCCCCCTGGAGGCTGGACTCAGGCCCCCCAGGAGAGGAGCCTCGTTTCCCACCTTACTTTACCTCTCCTCCCAGGGTGCGATATGGCGCTTTAGTCTGTGGGTGCCTCCAAACGCTCAAGCCACTTCTACATTTCGATGTAAAATGGTCTTGGAATAGTACCGTATTAGAAATGACCCTGATGAGTCACGGCCCTCACTTTCGAGGCTGACGTCAGGGGAGAGACCGCCAGCCCCTGCCACCTCCCTTGGAGCCTTGGGCAGGGACCGCACTGGGGGAGACGAGACGGATGGTGGGGCTCACCCAGCGTGGCACTTCTGACGCTCTTCTTCCCTCGAGGAGGGGGCATCTGCTGGGGGCTGCAGAGCCAGCCACAGTGCCTCCCTCTCAGCACCATCAGGCCTCCTGGGTCTCCCTGGTTTTCTCGCCTCCCTCCCCCTTCCTTCATCCCCTCTCCCCTCCCTCCCAGTGGTGCAGTCTGGGCGGCTTCAAAGGCAGCTGCTTCCTGAGGCTGCAGCGAGGCCTCCCAGAATGGCGGGGTCCTGCGATCAGTCCCAAGTGGCCTCTTTAGGCCCGCAAATGACAGCCAAGCCACCTGAGTGGGCAACCCTGTCATAAGGCTCCCCACTAGAGAACTGGACTCTCACAGCAAGTCCCCCAGTTGCTTATTTTTATGAGAACTCCTAGGTGTAACTCATCCCTGGTATTTCCTGTTGAGAACCCCCTCTAGAAAAAACGCACGCAGAGTGTTGAGCAGTGCTTCATTCCTTAGAATAAAAAATTAAATTCAAAAGCGAGTCTAGATACCATTTTTCTATCTGACTTAATAAGCCTGTTTTCGAAAAAAAATATTGGTTTGCACTATCATGTCCGATAAACACTGAGTAGAAGAACGGGTTTCTCATCATTTGTATTTATGTCACCCTCACATAAGCCTAAACGGTGTAAGTTATAATCCTCCCCATCTACCTCCCCTGATACATATCTTTGTGGACTAATGGCCTCCAAACACTTACTTTATTACACACATTTGTTATGTGGCAAATCTTGCCAACACACCATTTTTAAAGTTTATACATGAGGTGGCAAATGTCAGAAATAAATGAAAAAAAAATCCCAGTACCTGGCTTGGTTCTGATATTTACACTGAAAATGAAATTTCATATCTCCAGCTTATGAAAAAACCCTCCTTAGTTGCATATTGGCCTTAAAATATTTTCATTTAATATCTCCACAGTACACTTTCCATCTATCATGTACCTTATAATTTGGCTTAAAAAAGAAACACTTCACTAAGTGGGTATGATACATCTTTTATCGAATGCGTTTACTTTTGTTTTTATGTAACTGGTACAATTTCTTCTGTTGTTTATTTTCAAACTGGAAACATATATATATTATTGTAAACGTAACACCTGATGACTGCAAAAAACTAAAGCTCCATCTCTTCGCCATAATCCCACTCCCCAGAGATAACCCCAGTTACCAGTTGAAGTAGGAAAGGAAAACCTTCCTAGTGATTTTTTTCTGTAAGTCCATCCCTTCTCCAGCCGAAATGAGCAATTTCAGTTTCTCTGTGTGCTTTCAGGAGCCTTTAATCGGAGGAAACGAAACTCCATCTATGTCACCGTGACTTTGCTTATCGTGTCCGTATTAATTCTCACGGTGGGCCTCGCTGCAACCACCAGGACCCAGAATGTGACTGTTGGAGGTTACTACCCGGGAGTTATTGTGAGTATCAAAGGCATAGGTAGGTCTCAGTAGCTTGCTGGCTACAGACAATTTGGTTCTACTCTGATGGTTTTCAATTCTGTTTGAGTTTCTGTGTTTGCTCAGATTTCCTCTGGGCTGGTTTAGAAGAGCACTGAACTAAGACTCAGAAGAATCCCAGCACCATCCCTAACTAGCAGTGTGATCCTGAGCAGGTCATCTCACTCTTTAGGACCTCGGTTTTCTGGTCTAGGACGTGTTACTAATTAGCAGTGTTAACCTTAGGCTGAGGTCCTTTCCTCTCTGGGCATCTGCTTTCCTAAATATATAATAGGGGTCACCTGACCTTACCTGAAATCTGAGGACCCTTGCAGCTTGACAGTCTGTGACGCACAGCACTGATCTCCAAAGCCATCCTGCCCTCCTCTCAGGAAAAATATGTGGGATGCTTACTCCTCAAATATGTGTATTTATTCATTTACAAATTATATGCATATTCATAAAACATACAAAAATGGAAGTTCAAAAATTAGATGAAAATGAAATACACTTTAATTTTTAATATCTTCATACTAACACTAGCTAAAATTTCAAGGAATGGTATGCACTTCGCATGAAATCTCATTAAAGATAGTGGCTGTTAAGTCATTATTTCAAATAGCTTACTAGATAATTTTGAATATTTTGTGCTTTCTTCTCAGATATGAACAGATTGTCATGAGCATCATTGTTTTTTTTAATGTGATCTCACAGTGTGGCTGACAAAGAGCTCACCCTGAGAGTTCCAAGGGTCAGCTCTGTCATTTTCTCGCTGTGTTACATTATTAGGGTCATCTTCAACTCATGGTTTATCAACAGGAGTCTTTCCAAACTCCTCGTCCATTTTCTCGGGACTAGTTTAGTGAAGACTAGATAAGACTATCCGGGCACATGTGGTGGCTGCCCCACCACCAACCCTTTGCTGCTTGGAACCTGCCCTCCTCCAGAACGATAGCTCTCGCCTTGTCACCTGACATTCACACCGAGGGAGGGCGCCAGTGACAGTCTGTTCACTGAATATTTGTAACGTGTAATTTCTTTCTTATTCTTTTAGATAAACAAAAAATAGGAAACAAGAGTCCCAATCGTTTCTTTCCATACTTCAGTGGATTGTTTTACCGATCCCCGGGCTGCATGCAATCCACTCTGGAAAGCTCTGAACTCTTTGCATACAAAACCTCATTTTATATCAAATCATCATGTTGTATATGAAATGAAATGAAATATATACCATTTTATTTGCCAATTATACCTCAATATAATTGAGGAAAAAAGAAAAGAAAAAGAAAACCAAACCAAAACCTCATTTGGATCTACACACACTGCTATTGAACCCTAAAACCTAACTCTAGAGGTTGGACCGTATTTTGAATATCAACTAAATGATTTCCCAATTGTAACTGCTAGAGAGCGGAAAGGAAGGTTAGGGTGGGTTTTTGTTGTTGTTGTTTACATTTTAGGTTATCAGGGAGGGCAGACGGCTTTGTTGCTGTTGTTTTGTTTCTTTTCTTTTTTACTCTTTTTTTTGGAGTGGGGGGTGTTGGAAAGAGAAGCAAAGAAAGGGGAAGGGATTAAAGATGGATGCCTTTGACAAACCAGCGCCGGGAGTGACCAAGCCTGACGCCTGTTGCCTAGGTCACCGATTCCGCAGTCAGCCTTCTCAATAGCCCTAGCGGAGCCGGGGCCTGACACTGGGGCCCAGCTGCTGAAGGCCGCCCGCCCTTCCCGGGAAGTTCCTTCGCAGCTCTTGAGCCGAGCCGAGGGCAGGTGTCCCACAGACACCGTCTGGTGCCCTCTGCTAAGCATGTGATGTGAGAACTCACCCGGTCCACTTCCTGTGGTAAGGCAAGAAAACCAGTCATCAGCAGAATTGGGTTTTATTTTTAAACACAAGAGGGGCGGGGGACAGAGGAAGGGGGGGCTAAGATTGCATTTTGGTGGCTTGGGAAAGCAATTTATAGGGTCTGCGTGACTTCGTGGGCTTCAGGTAGCTGCATTTAGTAAAAGGTTTCTGACTGATGAGCAAATGCTCAAGCCAAGATTCAGACTCTCCCTGGGTGAGAGGAAGGTATTTTCCGTGTCATTTAAGAGTAGCAACTACTATTCATGAACGGTGCTTCTGAACCTTCTCTGTAGAATATCTGCCTGTGGGTGGCTGGGTTGGAATACATTAACAAAGGAAGGAGGGCGCGTGATTGTTGTTATTGGAGTACCTGACGTTCAGCTAGCACTGGAAGTTGAAGCAGTGGGGGCGTGTGTCTGTGCGTGTGTGTCTGGCTAAGAGCTAATATGGAAATGTTAATAGGAGAGCCAGCCCTAGCAGTGTGCCCTATGGTTTAACCTTAATTTTTTTTGCTTTTATAGTTCCTGTAGATTGTTTCTTTAAAATGGGTTTTAGTTATAGGAAGTGAAGGGGGGAAGACTGCAGACTGAAGAGCAGAAAAATCCATTTGAGTTGTTAGGTCAGATCATGTTATAACAAATACAATAAACAACTCATACCTCTGAAACAATAAATGCCTGAGAATCCAGATTTATCCGGGACTGGGGTGCTTTCACTAATTGAATAGTTTGGTTATTAGAGAGGTATTATATAAACTCTAAGCCAGTGGTTTCCCCACCTTGGTGTGTATTTTAATAAACACCCCAGGGGAGTCTAATTCAGGTGGATCGGCAACCACCTGGAGAACTAAAACACAATAAACAAAATGGATAAAGAAGATGTGGCACATATATACAATGGAATATTACTCAGCCATAAAAAGAAACGAAATTGAGTTATTTGTAATGAGGTGGATGGACCTAGAGTCTGTCATACAGAGTGAAATAAGTCAGAAAGAGAAAGACAAATACCATATGCAAACACATCTGTATGGAATCTTAAAAAAAATGTTTCTGAAGAACCTAGGGGCAGGAGAGGAATAAAGGCACAGACGTTGAGAATGGACTTGAGGACATGGGGAAGGGGAAGGGTAAGCTGGGACGAAGTGAGAGAGTGGCATGGACATATATACACTACCAAACGTAAAATAGATAGCTAGTGGGAAGCAGCCGCATAGCACAGGGAGATCAGCTCGGTGCTTTGTGACCACCTAGAGGGGTGGGATAGGGAGGGTGGGAGGGAGGGAGATGCGAGAGGGAAGAGAGATGGGAACATATGTATATGTATCACTGATTCACTTTGTTATAAAGCAGAAACTAACACACCATTGTAAAGCAATTATACTCCAATAAAGATGTAAAAAAAAAACCCCACAATAAACAAAGTATGCTTGCAATAAAACCAGAATGAGCAAAATGTGTCATTTTCAGATTCCACACTATCAAATTGGTCAGTTTGAATATAAAGATCATTGTATAGATTTGTGGGAAAATGTCAGGTTATTTGGAACTCTGCTGTTTTAGGACTCTGGTTAAATGTGTACATGAGAATTTAAAATTTTAAAACAAACAAATTAGGGAGCAGTTACTAGATTTAAAGACGACTTAAAGACTACTTACCATACAATTCATTTAAATATTGAGATCTCAGGCATTGAGAAATATAATCATGTTTGCATAACTCTAAGTCATGCAAAACTTTTCTGAGCCATCTTTATTTTGCCAAACGAGATGCCCTTGTACAGTGAGGTGCATTATGATAGGGTGTTAGCTACTCTACCTGAGCTAGAATGTGGTATCATCATCCTAAGACATGCATGCAACAGGCATCTTTACAGATGTGCTCATCTGTACAGGCTAAAATGTAAAATTTTAAAAAAATTAAAACCAACACAGAAAGACAAACTGGCTTAGGATTTTTACTGTCCTTGAATGTTCAAGACATAGTCCGTTCCAGAAGCGTCCCAGTGAGCTTTCTACTCTGGAGGCCTAAAGAAAATCAAGAGCCTCGGTTGTATGAAGATGGAAAATGCAGGGGAGAGAGCCAGCTCCTTCTCTATAGCTCTCTAACCTTACATCCAGGAGAACAAGGCCTCTACATGTGTTTCCCATGCAACCCACAAGATGGAGTTGGCCACCTGATCAGTGCTGAAAGCCTTTCACTCTAGAACCTTCTCCACCAGCTGTTATACTGCTAGGGCCCACACCAGCCTGGGTTTTCTTTTAGGAAAGAAACCAGGAGCTTCTGTCCCCTCTCCCAGGCGGGGGAAGGGGGGCGTGTCCAGTTAATTGAAAATTATATCAGAGTTGCCATGGGGTAGTAGGAGGCAGAGACAACAGGGATCATTCAAAATAGTCAATAGGCCAGAAACCTTCTCTAGGCCAGCGTGGCTTCAGCTTCACATGTGAAGACTCTTGATAAATCCAACGAAGTTTTGACTAACTTGAATGTTCAGGAAATAGAAGGAGGTCTGGATAGTGGGATTTTGTGGTTTATTGTGAATTAGGCAGAAATTTTTTCTACCTCTTGTTGAAAATGTTTCTAAAATATAAGATCATTCTAAGATAAAGTTCCTAGCTTAGTAAGTACATTTCAGAGATGACACTTGAGCCTTGATTTACTAGATAAGACTAACCTTCATTGGCTTCCTGTTGCCTCCTTAGCATTGTCATTCAAAACTCTCTGAAGATGCTCTTGGCCTGGTCTCCCATACCTTTCTTTTACCAAAATTGTCAATTCACAGTCCCCTGAACATGACTTGGGCTGGAACGTCCTCCCTGTGCTCTCGCTCTCTGTTTATCCAAATGCTCTGTCCTATTCCAACTTAAAGACACAGCTGGGACATTTCTCAGCTACTGGGATCCACTTTGGATAGCTACTGAGCTATCCAAATGCTCTGTCCTATTCCAACTTAAAGACACAGCTGGGACATTTCTCAGCTACTGTGATCCACAGTGGTGTCTACCATCTTTGAACTCCCTACAGTAGATTCCTTCCACTCATAGCTCTTGGGAAATAGTCACATTCTGCTTTGTGGGATGTTGGGCTATATTCTCATTTAGCTTTGTTTATACAGGTCCACAATCCCTCATCTGAACCCTTGGGTGAGATGTGTTTGCAAATTTAGACTGTTGTGTTTTGTTTTTAATTTCAGAAAGATAATAGACTGCATATATCATATATTATCTAACATCCCAGTGGGGTCTTGAGATATACCCCATAATCAAGCACCTTCATCTTTCTACAATAAACTGTGAATTTTTACACTACGTAGATAAACATTATAAAATAACCTCACGGCAGTTCAAGGTCAGGTTTTGCCACCAAGTTAGTTACCAAAAACCCTTTTGGTTTTAAGAGCTTTGTTGATTTCAGTATTACAGAAAGGGATTGTGGACCCATTATCTAATTACAGCTCCTCCAGGCTGAGTCTTGTTGGTCTTGGTATCATACCCCACCCCGCTTCCTGGCCTCCAGATCACAGGTGTAGCACAGTACCTGCCACAGAGTAGCTGTCCAATTAATACTTGTTGAATGATTAATCCATTTGCACCTCAGTCCCAGTGGGTGGGGACAGGCATAGATTATAGGGTGTAGTCTAAAGAGCTCTTGAAACTGAGTTCTAATGATTTGCCTTTTTTTCTTCTACAAGTGGAGGGCAGCCAAAACAAAGCAAACTGGTTATTTGTTCAGGTAATGGGGAGTCAAGATGGAGTTCCAAAGGTCTGAACATTCCATGATTCCGGGCAGTTCTCGAGCAAGGACCACAGAGCTTACCTTTCGGAGGCCTCAGGAGAGCAAACAGTTGATTAGAAGCAGCTGCCCATTTTCAGGAAATTCTGTTGATTTTTCCTTCTTTACTTTCACCCCCTCAGCTCTTCCTCAAATACAACTTCTCACTCCATCCTTACAGGGAACTTCTTCCCTGGGGGGCAGAGGTGAAGGTCACTATTCTGCTAACACTGGCCACAAATACAGCAAAGTGTGGCTGGAAGAACACCAGCTGTTAGGGTGTTCTTGAGGGCTCGTCCTGGCCCTGCCGTGAACTTGCTGTAAGAGGGAATGAGCCCATACAATTCTCTAGGCCTCCGTTTTGCTATCTATCAAATGGGAATGATATGAGCTCCACCGAACTCCCTAACATGACTGTGACCAAGGTGGAGGGCAAGCGCTTCTTTAAATTCAAATGCTCTTCAAATGTAAGGTAGTTTTAGTGGTACTGGTGAGTTAGTTCATAAACCTGTCATCCAGATGAATGAATTCTTCCAGCCAGGACTCAATTGATATTAGTTCCCCACCTGGTGAAGTCTACCTGTCTTTGACCCCATTTATCCCCTCTGTGAGATCTGAGAACGACCATGTATATGTATTTAGCAGCCTACCTTATGCAGGTCATGCTACGTACATACCTTATCTCATTTAATCCTCACAGCAGTCCTGTGTGGTCATGACCATTATGATTCCCATTTAATAGATGAGGAATGAGCACAGAGTGGCTAAAGAACTAGCCCAAGGTCACACAGTTTATAAGTAGCAGAGCCAAGGATATAATACAAAATGAATTAGTCTCTGCTCCTTCAGCACTTTGTTTCTACCTCGCCTGTGGTCCTTAAGCCACAGTCTGTCTCTCCCTCACTAGACAATGCACTCCTGCAGGGTAGGGGCCATGTCATCTTATTTATCTCCCAAAAGTACTCAGTGAGTGTTAGAAAATGGAATGAGTTGGAGTGGAATAGAAATAGAATGGAAGGAAAGGGGAGGGAACTGGATGAATTAACTGGTTGGCCTGGGATTTCCAGTCCCAGAGCACCTTGTCTTTCCAGCCAATTCCATGAGGCTTCAGGCCACCTCTTCCGGTCACTGCCATCAGAGAGTTATTTGAGAGTGTCAGGAAGAGCGAGTGTCTTTGCTTCCCGTCTTAAGGCAAAGACTGCTGTTGAGACTCAGAAGAACATTCAGTGAGTATCTGTGGAAACTGATGAACCGCTCGGTGAAAGGACTTATTTTCCATGTAAGAAACTGCCCTCTGACTTTCTTTCAGTCTCCACAAATGGCCCAGAGTGTCATAAGCACAGGCTATTCATGGAATTCTTCCTGAAAAATAAAAGCTGTGCAACATGTTGGGAGGGGAGATAAGACAGAATACGAAACTCTTATGAAATAGAGCAAATAATGATAGGATTTGCCAGCTCAAATCAGGTTAGAGCTGCCCCAAAGTTAGGTGTCTTTAAAAATAGTAATAATAATCACTAGAACAATAACTCGTATTTACTGAGAACTTACTGTGTGCCAGGCCCTGTGCAAAGTTCTTTGACTGTATTGTCCTGGATAATCCTTGCAAAAATCCTATAAGACAGCTACTGCTATGGTCCCCATTTTCCAGATAAGGAAACTGAGGTTTAGAGAGGTCAGTCAGTTTGTTCAAGTCGCACAGCCACAAGTGGAAGAGCTGGGGTTAGAAGCCAGGCTAGTCTGATGACCAGGTTTTAATTACTATACTTCATCACAACACATTTTAATTACATTTCAAATAAGACCAGGCGGGAGACAGGTATAGTTTAACCATTGAGTGAGGATGTTCTCAGTAGAGTCTTGGACGGCATGGGTTACACCTTTATTCTCTTCAGCTTCTATTTCTCAAGAGGAGTTGCTGGCTGAGTGGCCCTGCAGAATGAGTCCTTGGAAATTTGTATTCATTCCTTCCATTCATTCTCTTCTTTCATGCTTGGGTTTCTGAGGCAAGCACCCAGTCCCCCTACACTGCCCCACCAGGCTCCTGCCCAGCCCTTGGGTCCATTAGATTTCCAAGACTTAGTGTAAGGCTTGGGGGCCTCAGACTGAAAGAGATGTCCCTGTGAGCCAAGGTAAGGCGGCAGATGGAAGGCCAGATCCTTAGTGAGGGTCGAGAGAAATGTAACTACATTGCTGGACTTGTGTTAGGATTTATTGGTCCATTCCCACCACTTTTTACTTCTTCCACTTTCACCCCTGACAGCAGCCATCGGTTAGGGATCATTTTCAGCTGAGAATGGCAGACTCAATCCACTAATGGCAGAACTGAGAGCAAAGTGGAACCTGCTACCCCGAGCCATCATCCCAGCCGCTTAGGCAGGGAAATTGTTTTTCAGGGTTTTACACCGCCATTTCTATTCACCCTTTAATGAATGCTTTCTGTCCATAAATGAAGCAGAGATGGAAGAAGAGGTGAATAAGCGCTAACATAAATGGCAGTGGGTCAACCACAAATACAGGCTTTCAAAAAAAATAGTTCTTTTATTTTTTAAGTCTAGGTTAAGGTGCTTGCTGATTTCTAAAGTACTTCCTGCGTTTGATTAGCGTGTCTGATGCATCAAAAATCGCTATTTCAAACCTTTATTTTGTAATTCGTGCATCAGGATAGAAGGTCTCTTTCAAAGAAAAGATAAAGATCAGAATATAATGCGTGCTTTTCACCATTATCCGTCTCTTACTGACTCACCAGTCACATGCTAGGTAATGGATATTGAAATTGAAATAAGCAGCCTCTGAAAAGCTATGATTGACTTTTACTTTCAGCTTCTGGGCACACGAGTTTCTTTTTAGGTGTGATTCATATCTACGAGGAAAAATTGGCAAATGGTGGGAGAAATACTTTTCTTACTCATACTGTATTTGTGTAACAGCTGCACGGGTTTAGCATCTGTACCCCGGGTATTTTCTGTTATCCTGAATTGTATCCCAGGGGTGGAACGACCGTGAGGTCAGGCTAACCATCTTCCCACGTGCTATCTGTGCCACGTTGTTTTGCAGCTCGGCTTTGGATCATTCCTTGGAATCATCGGATCAAACCTCGTGGAGAACAAACGGCAGATGGTAAGTTTTCATCGTTATAGAATCAAATTCTTCACCTGAAAAAGCTCAACATTTCTGTGGATAAGTGACACATTTCTTAAGATTGCCCAAATTGGGCCACAAAAGAAACAGCTACTTTACTTTTCTCCTAAGCCTCCGGGGAACTTGTTTTAAAGTGACCTTGTGGTGTGGGACTTGTTCTCACCCTGCCTGATGTCCCCTCAGTGGCCCAGCTAGTCTCCTTAAGTCACAGGGATGGAATAATCTGGATCTTGCCTCTTGCTTTTCTCCTCCTTCGCAAAGGAGTGCGCCAGCCTATCCAGTCAGGCCAGTTGTCCTCGCATCGGATGCCTTTGCTTCTTCGATTCCTGCTGCTGCAGCCCTGGCTCACTGGCGACCCTCACACCTTCCTCTCTGATGCATAATCTTGGAGAGGAGTTTTCGCAGAGGGTTCCTGCCTTTTAGGAGATTCCAATCTAGGGGACTTTAATTAACAGAACAAATATATTTAGGGCGCAAGAAGACGAAATGAAATTACGAAGCCAACCTCAAGTATTCCCATTACCCATACATAGTTCAAAGCTAAGTATGTGTAACGTTGAGAGGAAGGGTGCGCATATAACAGGAGGTAAAACTCACAAAGTTCTATGTCCGAATGGGGGCCCGCAAGGGCAGACTGTTGTATTTTCTTGCTTCAGCCTGAGAAGGCTTCCTAGAGGGCAAGAGAAGACCGTACAGACCGAATTGCAAGCATATTGCAGTTTTATGGGCTTGTAAATCAAGATGCCTGGTGAGTTGTCAGATGGTGGACTCATTAGGCTTCCCCGTACAAGTCTAGTGGCAACTAGACTGATGCTAGGGTCTATTTAACAGCAAGTTTAATCAGATAACGTAATAGCTCCAGGGACAGGGAACTCTAAACGTGTGTTCTCCCCCCAGCAATGTAGGGAATCACCCTCAGGGGGGTTCTAATAGTTCTCTTCTTCCATTTCACCTGGGCTCTCCGCTGCCAGTTGTGTTTGCACTCTGGGTTTAAATTATTCAAAATGACAGGGGAGTTCTAATTGTAGAGCTGATCATAGCATAGCTGATAATGCCAATTTCATGACATCTTTCATCCATTATTTACCAACTCTCTGTAGTGCTGTGAAGTGAGATGTATGGGGCGAGGTTTCTGAACAACTCCCAAAGGAGATCAGTATTACCTTCTAGCCTATGAGATGGGAGGACCTTAGGGTGGCCTTGACTGTGATTTCCTCCTTCCCCCTGGGGAGCAGCTTAATGCCATGCTATTTCTCTACTTTACCCCCCAAACACCTCAAAGAGGGTGTTTTGAGGGTCAACACAGGCAGATGGTGGGCTTAGGCAGTACCTATCCCTGCCCCTGGTTACACCTTGAAACATCTACCCCCACGTTGGGTTGTGGTATCGCCCTTGTAATGGAAGACAAATTACTAGGAAAATTTCTGTTATCTAACACGATCAGAGAATAGGACAGTCTGCTTCCAGCAAACATTTCTCTTACTTGAATTTTTTCGTGTGTACCACACAGAGTTGATCAATTTCAGAGACTTCAAACCTTGTAAAATGTCTTTGACACCTAAGCCATAATAAGTTGAGTGTTCTCTTTCTTCAGTGATGCAGGGCCATGTAGGGTTGTGCAGGGCCTCAGAATCATCCCTTCTTCATCATTGCCCACCATGAGGAGTTGGGAAGAACACTAGACTAGGAGTTGGTGGGCACAGCCTCTTCCATAGACTGGATAGTGACCTTGGACACACCACTTCCCCTCTCTGAGCCTCCAATTCCACAATAAATAAAATAGGGGGTGGGACTTCATGATGTCAAAGGTCCAACATTTTTCTGAGTCTGAGAATGGAAGAGCCATGCAGTCTAGTTCCTCAGCCTTCTCTTCCTTGGGCACTCATAGACTCCTGGAGTGAATTTCTTAGCTTGCCCTGAAAGTGTAAGAAGTGCTTCAATGGCCCCTTCTCCGCGTCGCCCTCCCCCGCTCCCACTCGTGCTGCGTGACTGAAAAGGGCATTCACGCTTCACACGGGCTGGCAGGCCAGAGTTCTGCTGTGGCTGGCGGTGTCTTGGGGATCGCCTTGTCTCCAGAAGCAGCGATAGTGGAAGGCTAACAGACACTTTTGCTTTGTCCCCCACCCCTACTCCCACAGCTGGTGGCTTCCATCGTCTTTATCAGCTTTGGTGTGATTGCAGCCTTTTGTTGTGCCATAGTCGACGGGGTCTTCGCTGCCAGACACATTGTGAGTATTTTTAGTCCTGGGTTAAAGTAAATGGGCAATACAACAAGGCTTCATCGAGTGTGTGTGTGCTGGGTGTGTGCTAAGGGCTGTGAGGGGTACAGGAGAGGGAGGTGACATCACCGGCCTCAAGGAGGTGATGTCAAAATGAGGACATCCCTGGACACACATGGGCATCTAGAGAAATTGGTCTAAGCTGGGCATATAAACTCTAAGTGCCCAAGTGGTTTACCTTGGATCAGAGCAGGCTTCCCCATGGTGGAGGGGTTGGAGCTAAGCCTTTGTTGACACGTGGGTGACATTTGGAAAAGTCAGAGACAAGGGCCAGGGGACTGGCTTGGAATTGGTGTTGGGAGTGAGCAGGCAGGGAGAGAGCCGCAGGAAGCCACATGACTTCCTGAGAGCCTTGGAGGTGGCAATAGCTGACCTCCCCCACCTCCAACAGTGACAAGAGCAGCCCATGAGGACAGACACCTTTTCTAGGATACCTGAACTTCGCTGTCTTCATGGTTGGAGAGGAGTGATGTGATTGGGATCCTGAGGAAGCCCCAGAGCTGGAAGTCTCCAAAACGAGCCCAGTCCTGGAGTAGAGGCGCCAAATGCTTCCTGTTCTGGAGAAGCTGTGCCTCGAGTAAGGCTACTTTACTCCTGAAACCCAAACCTGTGTTCCTTCTTGGAGAAGCCTGGGATTCGGGTCCTTTCCACAGGGCTCCCTGCAGGAGCCCTCACCCTTCGGTCGGCGCTTTCCATCTCTTACGATTCCAGATGTCTGGCCTAGGGCCGCCTTCTCCGTTGGGCTCAGCAGACAACAGTGCCTGTGACCCACGGACTTTCAGGGTCCCAGAAAAATATGATCATTTCTTTCCAAATCGGAAGAAAAATGATGAACTTTTAGGCCAAAAAAAAATGTTTTCACACATAATAGAAATTTGTCTTTATACCAATGCAGTCATAAGATATAATCAAAATAAATGAAATATCATTTTCAACAATTTTTAATGGAGGAAGCTGTCCACAAAAGGCAGAAGTCCCAGGGAGGTCATAGTATAGCCCTGATCTGGCCCACAAACCCAAATCGAGAGCAAACCAAGCAGCTTCCTGAGCTCCCACAAAAACCTCAGATACTCATTTTTTCCCCCCAAGTGAACCAACATTGAAAATGAAAACATCCTACAAACTAGTTGGAATTATATGTTTTCTAAAACAATTGAATTAGAGAAAAATTGTATTATCAGAATATTGTGTGGATCCATCATATTTTATTCCGTTTCAATCGTCGGCTAATAGTGCAGGTCATCCTGAGGGAGTGTCCTGGGTATGGATGGATCTGGGAAAGGATGATTTGCAACATTATTATTTCAATCCCAACTTGCTCTTGGACTCTCCTCCTAGACATAAGAGTCAGTCCCTCATTTGCCAAGATTAGTGGAATTCCTATGGTCAGTGCTGGCATGTCAGGAGATAATTACTGGGCAGGGGGAAAAGTATGGGATGGAAGAGAGAAGCTTTTAGCCCAGTTTTCTTTTGGGGTCAGGAATATGTCAGCCCCTATATCAGACTCATCCCTTTTGAGTTTAGCTGAGAGAGCCATCTTTTTCTTCATCTTTTTCTTTTTGAAAAGGCAAGTGACACAACAGGAACTTGTAACATCCACTGTCCTACCACCCTAACATAGCAATTCTATTCCATATGCAATTTTTGCATATTACCCTCTGAGTATATACCTATTTTTGTAGCATGCTTGTAGACAATCATAGTACGTGTGCTGTTTTGTTTCAACAGGCGCCATCTTAATAACAATAATTCCTTGTTTTTGTATAGTGAATTTAGTGTTTCAATGTGCCTTAACATCTATTATCTCATTTGAGACCCACGGCAATCCTGTGAGATACGTAGGGCAGGTGTTATTATCCCCATTTGACAAGCACTCTTCACTCTGAGGCAGTCTCCATGGCAACACAGGCCTAGTGGCCAAGAAGCCTGCAGTAGATTTTCATGGCATCATGAGCTAAAATGGCTTCCTCCTTTTCCCTCCTCCTCCCACTCCTAGTGTTTCTTTTTTTAAACATCTTTATTGAGATATAGTTCACGTTCCATATAATTTACCCATCTGAAGTATATAATTCAGTGGCTTTTAGTACATTCACAGGTATGTGCAAACTATCACGTCAATTCTAGAAGATTTTTATCATCCCCCAAACAACCCCATACCCTTTAGCTATCACTTCCCTATTCCCCCTGCTCCCCCAAGTCCTAGGCAACCACTACTTTCTCTATAGATTTCCCTATATTAATTAACATTTCCTGTTAATGGCATCATATAACATGTGGTCTTTTGTAACCTGACTTTTTTTACTTAGTATAATATTTTCCAGATTTATCCATATTGTAGCATGTATCATTGCTTCCTTTCTTTTTATGGTCTAATAATATTCCATTGTATTGATATACCACATTTTGGTTATCCATTCACAAGTTGATGGACATTTGGGTTGTTTCCACCTCTTGGCTGTTATCAATAATGCTGCTATAAACATTTGTGTTCAAATTTCTACGTGGGCATATGTTTTCATTTCCTTTGAGTATATACCTATGATTGGAAGTACTGGGTCATATGGTAACTACGTTTAACCTTTCGATGAACTGCCAATTTTCCAAAGTGGCTGCACCGTTTTACATTTGCACTGGAAGTATCTGAGTGTGCCAGTCTCTGCACATCCTTGCCAACTCCCGTAATTATCCGACTTTTAAATTCTAGCCATCCTAGTAGGTATGAAGTGGTTTCTCATTGTGGTTTTGATTTGCATTTCCCTGACTCCTAAACTCCTAAAGGTTTTGATCACTGGCCTCAGCCAAAGGCAATGGGAGAAAAATCCAAATTATATTTACTGGAAGTTTCTTCCAGCTTCTGAGTCTAGGCCCTCTGTACCTCCTGCCGTTAGTGGCTTGCAGTAGAGCATTTGATTCGGGAGGTTGGGGTAAGGCTGGATGAGTCTTTGAGAATACCTTTTTGCCTACACTGTACCTGTCCTAAGACATCTGCCAGTCCTCACTGGTACCCAGACAGTTTTGAGGGAGAAGGCTTTATTAATCTATGGTGATGTCTGTTGGCCAGTTTAAATGAAAGGCACATTTGGACCCCAGCACCGCTCGGGTGGGTTAGAGCCAGCCTTTCCTGTTGTTGGAGCCCTTTAACCTCCTGGTGCCCTGTCCTTTGGCTTGGGGACATATGCACTTCCCCTTAAGACCTACCTCCTGACCCCCCTCTAAATGTGTCTCATTCCTTTTCTCTCGTCTCTAGTTTCCTTCCTTTCCCCTCCCTGAATATAGCAATTAACTAGCTGGGAAAATCCCTTTCCCTCCTCACGCCCAGTCTCTCCTCTTCCACGTGGATGTGATAGTAACCTGGTTGCCTCTCAGGGTTAGCATGAGGACGGTATGAAATGATGGGTATGAACGCGCCCTAAGAGGGCCTCGCCCAGAGCACACTGACACTTAGCAGAAAGCAGTCTCGTGGCCAGCCCTCCACTCCGGAGTTGCTAGCCCTTCGGATGGAAAAGGCTGCACGGCTAAGTGGCCTTTTCTTACCGGCCAGTCACATGGGCTTGTTCCTCCCCTGGGGCCTCAGTGCACAAGAGCACCCAGAGGCAGCATATGGGTGACCATCACACACACACATCTGTCTTCATTTAGGCAGTTGGTGGCTGAATGCTCTTTGGAGAACCAGGAGGTCAGGAGGGCTACGACCAGCACATCAAGCCTCCCCTTTGGCAGGATGATGATGACTTCTGCCATTGCCCAAAGTCGGAAAATAAACCCTGCTGGCAGTGACCATAAGAGCCCTCATTCCTTTCCAGCCTGACTCCAGGCTGAGCCCACAGGGCAGTGTACTTTCAGAACACGGAGCGGTCAGGACATTCATGTGGAAGCAGCTGATGGAAGGTCCTAGGTCCTTGACGGGGCAGCAGGCAGGGAGGCACGGAGGCACTTGGGTGTCAGGTGCAGGAGATGCTCAATCACATGTGTGGGGAAAAGCAGCCACCAGGATTATTGAAAACGGTGAGAGAAGTGGGTTTAGGGGGAAGGAGGGGCAATAGATAAACTCCCTCTGCCAAGGTGCTTTTGGCCGAGTTCCAAAGGTCAGTTTGCATAAACTGCTTGTCCTGTGCTAACCTGCTTTTGGTCGAAGCCCCCTACCAGTCAGGGGATGTTTAGTGTCCCCCGGAAAGTGGGCAGCATCCCCTGACTGACAGTTTCCAGGTAGCACTGGATTGCATCTATCTGTTCCACCCCAGCCCCTGTGTCTGAGAGCTCCCTCACCAGGAAGCTGCCCAAGCCAGCAGGGTTAGTCAACTGTCCTTGAGCCCCATGTTAGTTTTCTGGGCTTCAGTGGTATTTTTGGAGTTCACTGTCTTTAATCTGTGTAATTGAGTGAAAATGGCTCATCGCTCGGTTGAGTTAAAATCTACAGCAGGCTCCATGGCTACCCATCCCCCTGGGGCTTGCTTCCTGAGCTCTTCCTTCTGAAAAAGCTGTGGCAATGACAGCAGAGTGTACGTGTCAGCCAGCCCTGGTCCTGTCCCCAGGTGATAATGAATCCTCATTGTTGGAGCTGGCCTCCCTCCGATTGGGAGTGTGATGTTGCAATCACTTGGAGTTTTGACTTTTGTTCCCTGGGGACTCTTTGCAAAGAGACAAAGACTAGCAATAAAAGAAAACCAGAGTGGAAATTTCAAGAAACCCACTTCTCAGTCAATTTCCTAATTTCTCATTAACCAAGTGGCCCAATAGAAAGCGGTTATTAGAACATTTTTATCTGATCCTCACATTCTCAGGCTCCCTAGATGGGCAGCTTTCAGAAATCAACCCAACCCACTACCTGCTCTGGGGTATGTGTGTGTGTGTGTGTGTGTGTGTGTATTCAAATCTTTTATTACCAATCAGAGCCTTGCTGCTCTATTTTCCAAAGCCAAAACCCATTTGGTTTGGTGTTTCCGTTTCCAGGATCTGAAACCACTCTATGCTAACCGGTGCCACTATGTGCCCAAGACATCCCAGAAGGAAGCTGAGGAGGTAAGAGCCAGAAGGAGGCTGCACGTCTTACCTTTGGGGAAAGTCTCCTGTTCTGCCTGGAACCCCCTTTCTTTTACTCTTTTTCCCAGGCCTACAGCTTGCTACAAGGTATGTTTAGTTGATTTGTCCAGTGGGTCAGAGCACAGTGCTAATGGGGCCATGGTCATAGGTTAGAGCCTCATGAGGCCTAATCAGATTTACTTTGTTCTGTGGCCACAGGCTGCCCCTCTGACCCCAGCAGGCAGCCTTTCAGTGTGTGGCTTTGATCCCGAGAGGGACAGATGAAGAGTACAGAGGCCACAGGGTAGGTCCCTCCCCCATGTCCGTGGATGATGGTTCAGCTGCCTGGACTTGATGTCCAGCTGGAAGAAAAGTGGGAGCCCCACCAAGGCAGCAGGCCTGGACCGGGGAGGCAGAATCTGAGTCCCACATACGGGAGGGGTCAGGAAGCCAAATGAGGGTCACTGAGAAGCCTTGTCCACTCTGAGGCTCTGGGGAGACCTGGGCTGGCGGCCTGGCCCCTGTCACGACATGCCCGGAGGCCAGTCTGTTGCTGCTTGAGTGGACACGTGAGGGTGTGTCTCTCCTGCCCCGCATGGCTCTCCTTGGGTTCCTTGTTGCCTCACAAAGAAGCAGAGGCAGTGGGCGGTGAGGTGAAGCTCGGCTCCAGGTCATTTTTGGAGAACTTTCATTTCAGCTCACATTCACCTCTCTCCAATCCAGAGAGCCCTTTAATATAAAACTCTACCATGTGCTTCTAGCAACCTCGACCATTTGGTTCTCTATTAACTTCAAATTGAAAGTCAATGCCCCCCCCACCGCCCCTGAGAATAGTTAGAAAAATGGTAAACTTGTGACTGTTAGAAAAAGGTGGCAAGTGGATATAAAATGGTGACTGCATTGCCTAACTTCAGGGGAAGCTGTTTTCCTTAACATACAGTGTGAACAGTGCCATCCACTTGCCCCACTTTCCTTCCCCAATCACCAGTTTACCATTTTTCTAACTATTCTCGGGTTAGAAAGGAGTAGAAAGATGTACGTGCCAACAGCTTATCAGAAAGGCATGAGCTTTTGGATGAAGGACCCAATATAGAAAAAAGTGCGCGTTTACCACCAATATTCTCTATAACACAGTGAAACAAATTTACAAGCATTTCATTGCATCCATATGGGGCGAGGGAGAGCCTGGAAGATTTCTCACAAATAAGAGATGATAAATGGAAGTTAATTTTTACATTTTTTTTGCAAACACGAGATGTGTAAAATGTCATTGCTATTCTCTGGATTTCATCGTGTTCTCATTCTTGTGCTAACTTGGTGACTGTAAAAATGTTAATAATGACTTCCATAGGTTCACTTGTAACCCTGGTCCCCCTAACCCTATTTTTCCTATATAAGGTCATAAGTTCCTCAACCAAAAATTCTCCTTCTGCGAGGGTTATGAGGAACCTTACCCAGGCAGCTCGAGAGGTACTACTGTACTTCAAAGTGCATGTGATGGCCCCTCTATCTTCCTTCCCACCTGGTCCCCTTTCCCCCATACCCTGAATTCCCACCCCTTGTATCCTCACTTCCTACCATCCATTTGTTCTTCTGTCCGTCCTTCCATCCGTCCTTCCTCCTCTCTATCTCCACCCTTCAGGGATGGGGCCCTGAGGGCTGTGGCTGTGGCTGCACGTGAGCCCCGCTCCACCGTGACTTGCCTCACACACGAGTTCAGCCAGCCACCTGCCCAGCCCCATCCTGCCCGTGCATTGGTGTATTCATTTCACAGCCATCCTTACCGTCTCCATCAGTCACTAACTCACAGCGCCAATCCCAGAGGGTCCCGCCTCCCATCCAGTGCCAGCTCACCTACTCACTGTGGTGTGTCCCCAGGTGAACTGCCCTCACCTCAGCCGTGGATTCTGCACACCTCGCATCCGGGGCAACACCTGCTTCTGCTGTGACCTCTACAACTGCGGCAAGTGAGTGCCGAGCCCCTGATGGTTTGACCACAGTGGGCACGAGCAGGGCTAGGGTGGGGGAAGGGCGCACGGTAGGGATCAGAGAAGTAGAAGACATTGGTCTTCAAAGGATTTCAGCTGACATGCATTACCTGCCTTCTCTGTGCCAGGCATTATGCTAGGTGCTGTCAAGTATCTGATCTCATTTAATTCTTACCTATGATGTATGTAGAATTATTATCCCCATTTTACAGATGATAAGACTGAGGCTCAGAGGAAACAGACAGCTAGTTCAAGGTGACACAGAGTTCGAAAATGGTAGAGGTAGGGTTCACACGCAGTTCTGTCTAAGTCCAAGTTCAACAACATTCAACAAATAGCCTGACTCTGTTCCAGACGCTAGAGATTCAGCAGCAAACAAAACAAAATTCCTTGCCCTCACAGAACTTAGATTTTGGTGCTAGTTCTGCTACAACTACTCTGGCGCTCTGCCCTTCAATTGTTAAAACATCATTTATTCTCTTTCAAGACATATTTAGGTGCCAGGAATACGGAGAGTCTTGTGGAGAAACTCGCAGACTAGCAGGGATGACCGACCTGTGAGCCATTGATTGCAGTCTAGTGTGAGAAGTGCGGTGCGGATCTGGGGATGTACTGGAGACCCTCTCTATGCAAATGACTGGAAGTCAGAGTCACTGGGGGCAAAGGGGGGCGTGTCAAGGAGGAGGGTATGTGGGAGCTGAGATTTAAAGGATAAGGAGGGAGTTAGGAAACAAACCCAAGTGGGGTGGAGGTGAGGAGGGTCTTCCCAGAAGTTGTGGGGGAGGTGAGGGCAGAGCGCTGGTCACAGATCAGATCATGGAGGGCTCACTGGCCATAGGAATGCCTCTGGACTTGACCCTGTGAGCAACTGGGAGCCATTGAAGGGTATAGCGTGCAAGATGGATTTGAGTGGTTAGAGATTGGAGGCTACTAGGGGGCCACTGCAAGAGTCCAGGCCAAAGGGAACGGAGTCTAGATTAAGTTGGTTTGGGGATGGTGGAAAGCAAGGAGTACTTTTAAGAGCAATTTAGAAGGTGGAATAGACAGGAATGCGTGAGCAGGTGATGCAGAACATAAGTAAATGGCCCTGTACGTGGGGTGTGTCAGCCAGTGCCTGCCATGCACGTATTTTCTTTCAGCTATCAGTGCAGGGGTGCTGAGGAGGGGGAGGGTGGAAGGGAGGGAGGAGTTGGCAGAAGGGGCCCGGATGGAGCTAGGTCCAAAGAGGTCAGCTGGATGCACCCCTCCTCACTCACACTCCCTACTCATGGTTTTGGGGGGCCGGTGTCTCTGGTTTGAGGATTAAAGACCTGACAGACCAGAGGCAGTGGAGCGGTGGGAGGAGAAGGGGGACTCTCGCCAGCCCTTTTACTTTCTTTGCTAGCACCGGTCTCATTTCGGTCTCATTTTGTTAAAAGGTTTGGCGGTGGAGGAAGAGAAACTTAAAGACTCAAATGAGGTTTGGGGATTATCTGGGAGATTCAATTATTCATGTTGTAATAATAACTAACACTTGTAAAGGACTTCCCTCCTTAGCGGTGATGGAGAGCTGGCTATAATTGTACTTCCTGAGCCCATCCTTCCAAAAATGATCAAAGGAATGTAAAATAGGTCCTAGGGGAATTGGGGTTAGTTTGCTGTCTTTCCTCTTGCCTCCCCTTGTCCATCCCCCTCCCCCTGCTCAGTCCTCCCCTCTGTTTTTACCCCCTCCCTCCTTTTGACACCCTGTCCTCTGGCCAGCTCTCCTCTCTCCTCTCCTTTCCCTTTCCGTTCTGAGATCCCAGGAGGAGAGATGAGGCCCGCTGAGAGGGCTGAGAAGTGATTCCTTATGGGCACACCTTTCTCTCCACAATTAGGTGTGTTTCTGAAAAAGGTCTGAATAAACTAAATCCTACCTTAAATTCCATTTAGCTGAGCCCTTAGGTGAATTTTTTTTAAGTGGAGACTCAAGCCCAATTTATCTTCCTGTCAATCTGAACTTCATAATAACTGACTTTCTTATAGCAAGTCGTGCCAGGATCGTCTTCAAGGCCCTAAAGGAATTTTATGAGGAGCTCTGCTAAACTCTGGGCTCCCTAAAGGCAGCGAACACAACTTCATCTTATCTTTATCCTCAGGCCCCGGCACAGGACCAGGCTTGAATGAAAAACCTGATGACAAGGGAGTGACATGTGTTAAAAAGGATCAAAAAGGAACACCCTTTTCCCCAGGAAAATAAACTATTGGACCAGACAACTAAGAGGGTTCATGGGGACACTGCCCCTAATGACCTTTGAGCTGGAAACGCTGTTCACCTACCTGATGCCTGGGGACCAGCCTCAGGCGGCGATCGAGGCCTTGCCCAGGTCTGTAGCGTTGAGATTCCAAGGGCAAAGCCACTAGAAAAGCACTTACTGAGCTTTTCATCAGGAAACAGTCCCATGCGGTCAGAAAGCAAGGTGCGAGACTTAAGAGGTGATGATCCTACAATAGAAGGAAAAGATTTTCTTTGACCCGAGACTTTTTCCAGCCAGCTCGAAGGAGACCTAATCTCCAGGCCTAAATATAGCTAGCTGCAAGCATTCTGAGGCTCGGAGACTTTAATTTTGCCAAATGCGTATTTTTTTTTCCTCACACGAAGCCTATTTTTAATCAATTACCAGCTCCTCTAGTCCATTTCCTGGAAAGGAGGCCAAGAAAAAAACAAGTGGGAACAAAAACATCAGGCAGTCATTTGTCCAGCGCTACGGAAACAGAGTTTCTGCTGTCCCCTCGAAGCCACAGACCTTCTTTGACGTCAGGGGCAGCGAGGTTTTAATACCAAACATAGACGATTCCATTTCACCCTGTGCAGGAAGGTGGTTTCCCTAGGACGCAGCTCTGCAGCAGCTGCCTTTCAGCCTTCACTCAGCTTTGGAGAGGTCAAGTCAATATCACTGGTTTTCCGTGTGTAACCTAAAGGACGCGAAAGGAAATGGGCGTGGTTTGTGAACTGCCGCAGCTGACGATGAATAAAATGAAAGATGATAGCTCACTTTCATCCATTCCTCCCTTTGCCAAACTTTTACTGAGCTCCTACTGTGTGCCAGGGACTGTTCTAGAAGGATAGATATCCTTAAAATAACATTTTGCCCTTAAGGAACTCAATTTACCAGGGGGATTATGGGGAGGGGGGTTTAGACTGATACACAGAATACACGCAGTGAGAGAAAGATGCACAGAGGCTGCCCATAGCCGCTGCCTGTCCACCAACAGTTGGTGAATAGTTCCAGACCCTTATCGAAGAGCAGAAGGATGCCCTTTGGCTTTATCCAAGATCTGTTGCCTCCTACTCTGTTGAATGGGGACTGAAACACAGAGAGGTTATCTGTTTCTACAGTCACACCCAGCAAGTTGGGAGCAAGGGGGTAAAAGCCCGCACTGGGTAATCAATCTTACGATCAATGCAATGATCCGTCTTTGAACTCAGTTACTCATTCACCAAGTATCTATTGATGACCCATAACATTTCTACCACCCAGCTAGGAGGCAGTGAGGGAGACACAAAAGAAGTGTAAGAGATGACCTTGCCCTCCAGAGGTTAGAATTTAGACGGAGCCATCGTGTCCACCTTGGCCTTGGTTGTAGTTTTAGCACCCAACACGGTACTCAGCACTGGGTAGGCTCTCGGTAAATATCAGATGAAATGAATAGCTGAATTATTGACATATGCAACGTGCCAAACTGAGAAGAACAGACTGAGGCTGTGGGAGTCCAGGTACAAAGCTAATGAATAGGTGCTGGAGTCCTTGAAGAATGAGAAGTGTGTGTTGAAGCTTTGCGCAGCGGGAGAGATCAGGACAGGCAGAGAACAGAGGGCAGTACCTCCCACTCAGGGGGAGAAATCTGAGCAAAGGTCTGGAATAAGTACCCAGCATGGCCAGTTTGGTGCTTCTGAGGATTCCAGCCTGGCTGGAATGTGGATTCCATTTTGGAGTTGGATTATGGCAGACTGAGGAATTGGGATACTTTTTCCTGAAGGTAATGGGGAGCCAGGGAAGGCTTTTTTTTTTTTTTTTTTTTTTTCAGGGAAGGCTTTTGATTAAATGAATGACTTAGTTTTACAAATGTGTTAGGAAGCCGAACCAGGCAGTGATGGGGTCCGGCAGGAGGACGCTGCAGTCACGGAGGCTTGAGGGTGGGAGAAGTGAGAATCCAAACGATGGAATATCAGGCAAAGCTCTGCCCAGAGACTGAACCAAATGGAATCGTGAATCTCAAACAGAAACAAACCACATTAATTAGCTAAACCCTGAATCAGATCTAGTATTAATGTTCTTTTGCTTCACGGTTCAGTTTAAAAATCATTTTAGTAGCTGCTGAACCCACTCAATCTGAAACCAAACATATATTCTCTACAATTAGTGAATACTTTTAAATGAACTACTAACCTAGCCCCATGTTGTGGTCTGCGCTTTTAAAGCGTCACTGCCTTTAAGAACACGATTCAAAGGTTTGAATCATTGTGCCAGAGGCTGGCTCTTAAAAGGGAAAAAACACAGCTACACGTTTTGGGGGGGGCCCTTACAATGTACTAGAGTACTGTTTCCATGCATTCGCTCATGAAATCTCCTGGGCTCAGAGAAGTTAAGAAAGTTGCTCAAGGTCAGACAGCAAATAAGTGACAGAGCCAGGGTTCAAATGCAGTCTGATTCCAGAGTCTGCTCTGCTGTACCACCCGTCTGTATGTGCTACCAGCCCACCCTCGGTGTTTTAGGACATAAGCAAAGATACCTGGGGAGAAGTCAGAAGCTGATTCTCAAGCCTCCCCTGCACCCCTACAACCCCACACTCGCCCTTATACACAGGCCTGCCTTTTTCAGGGGAGAGTCCTTGTACAGCGGTGCCTTTTTGAGCAGTAAGTAATCTGTGTATCCTCCTTGCCCCGTCCCCAGGCTCGAGTACCATGCCAGCTAATAGGAGACACTCAATGTATGCTTCCAGGTGGTGTCCAGCTATGTTCCCGAAAAACCTGAAATCTAGCTCAAATTCTGATGAATTGAAACACCATTAAAATTTCACTATGGAAGCTTACTATTTAAAACAGCGGGTCTCAAATATCAATGAGCTCATTAACACAGATTCCAGAGCCTCACCCCAAGAGATTCTGCCAGATTTAGTAGGACTGTGGCTGGGCCTCAGAATCTGCATGTTTAACCATCTCTTTCTCAAAGATGCATGCACACACACACAGACACACAGAGACTCCCACAGGCACACACAAATAACACAGTGACATAGGCAGGCACATAGACACACAAACACAGATTTTGACGCAGGCTGTCCTGTAACCACACTGATTTCAATTCCTTAAAGAAGCACTGGTTTTAAAGAATTCTAAGATAATTCATCTGTAAAGTTTAAAAGTCTTCTGTGAATAATCTCTCCCTGATTCATTTTGGAGGTTAACGTTTACTTTTTTTTTCTTTTTCATTTTCTATATTCTTATAGCAGTGGAGTCACACATAACTATCCTGATGCCAGGGGGTTTGGTTCTAAGTTTAATTGTAAGAATCACAGTGTTTAAGATTCATTATTGATTCCAGTGGCCAAGTTGTAAACTAGTTTGCAACATCCAGGAAGACAGGAGCTTCCATTTAATTAATTTAACCAGTATTTATGTAGCACCAACTATGTGTCCAGCACAGCAATGAACAAAACAAACCAAGCCCCTACCCTCATGGAGCTCACATTCAAGTTAGGGAGACAGACAGTAATGAAGCACCACACATTAGTAAGGAGTAAGTGCTGCAGAGGATTTAGGGAAGGGAAATTAGCTTGGGCTGCCATAACAAAATACCATAGACTGGTTGGCTTAAACAACAAATCTTTATTTTCTCATAATTCTGGAGGCTGGAAGTCCGAGATCGGGCACCAGCATTGTCAGGTTCTGGTGAGGGCTCTCTTCCTGGCTTGCTGATGGCCACCTTCTTGTTGTGTCCTCACGTGGTCTTTCCTCAGTGTGTGCATGCCTGTGGAGAGTTCTCTCTTCCTCTTTTTGTAAAGCCACCAATCCTATCAGATTAGGGCCCCACCCTTATGATCTCATCTAACCTTAATTACCTCCTAAGAGCCCTTCTCCAAATACAGTCACCTTGGGAGTTAGGGCTTCAATATATGAATTTTGGAAGGGAACACAATTCAGTTCATGGCAAGTAGTGGGCTAGAGAGTGACCAGGCTGGGTGGGGGTGGGGATGTCTTTGGACAGAGTGGTCAGGGAAGGCCTCTCTGAGGAGGTGATATTCAGATTTTGTGCAGGAACTCAGCTTTAGTACTTTATTGGGATGGTTTTTTGTTTGTTGGTGTTTTGTTTTGGGAGAGGAAACACTGAAATCTTTGAAGCCTGAATTCAGATCCCAGCTCTACCGCTTACGACTTGAGGAAATTCCTAACCTCTCTGTGCTTCAGTTTCTTCATCTGTGAAACGGGGATGGTGGTGGTACTTACCTCACACAATATTGTAAGGATTTGCAGCGCAGCCTAATAGAGCTTTCTGTGATGATGGAAATGCTGTAATCTGCTCTGTCCAGTACAGTAACCAGCCACTAGTGTGGCCCTTAAAACTGTGCCTGCTGAGCACTTAACATGTGTCTGGTGAGACTGAAGAACTGAATTTTTAACTTAATTTTAATAGTCACCTGTTGACTAGAAGCCGCCATATTAGCACAGATGTAATGAATTCATGTCTGTAAAATGCTTAGCCCCTTGCCGGGCGCATAGCAGGTGACAATAATTGCCATCTAGGATTAGCCTTAGCTGATGGTAACAAGTGTTTCTCTGGCAGGTAGGAGGGTTTTGGGGATAAACGGTAGTCACACTTTGATTGATTATCGTATCTTGCTCCCCGAGTGCATTGTTGGCTACGATGTCCCTTACAATAGCTCCCCACCTGCCCATCTGTCTTTTCACTGAGCCGCATGGTAGCCAAAACCCTAGAGGGACAGACTGCTCCCTGGAGACTGACTGGATGTGCTTCTCCCCGTCCAGCCGGGTGGAGATCACCGGTGGCTACTATGAGTACATTGACGTCAGCAGCTGCCAGGATATCATCCACCTCTACCACCTGCTCTGGTCCGCCACCATCCTCAACATCGTCGGCCTCTTCCTGGGCATCATCACTGCCGCTGTCCTGGGGGGCTTTAAGGACATGGTAAGGAAGGAAGTGACTTCCCATCCCACAGAGGCCCCTCCTCCTGTCAGGGCTGGGGCGAGGCAAGAGGGTTGGGGGCAATGGGGACCCACGCTTTGAAGGGAGGAACAGAAACCGTTGGTTCAAGAATGTAGCTGCCTTTGGGACTTCCCTGGCGGTCCAGTGGTTAGGACTCCGTGTTTCCACTGCAGGGGGCCCGGGTTCGATCCCTGGGCGGGGAGCTAAGGTCCCACATGCCACGCAGTGGGGCCAAAAAAAAAAATGTAGCTGGTTTCAAACAGCTCAAGTCGAAGGAGCCAGGTGATGCCATCAGCCTGCAGACATTTCTTGTTAACATGAGTTGCCTGTGGTTTTTTTTGTTTGTTTGTTTGTTTTATTTTTGTGTGTGGTACGCGGGCCTCTCACTGCTGTGGCTCTCCTGTCGTGGAGCACAGGCTCCGGATGCGCAGGCTCAGCAGCCATGGCTCACGGGCCCAGCCGCTCCGCGGCATGTGGGATCCTCCCGGACCGGGGCACGAACCCGTGTTTCCTGCACCGGCAGGCGGACTCTCAACCACTGCACCACCAGGGAAGCCCTGCCTGTGTTTTTGAGGCACATTCTGGGGGCGGGTGGAGCTCATGCTAGTTATGTAAACATAGCCTTTAATTACCGCCCCCCACTCCCTTCACACACACACACACAGACACACACACACACACACACACACACACACACACACACACACATTTAGTAGAAACCTTTTTGGGTGGTATTTCCATTAACAGACTTTGGGAGAGCTGGAAGCAAAGACGTTTTTAGCTACAGGTAAGAGTACTGCTCGTCTCCCCCTCCCCAGGAATTTCCTCCTGGAGTTTCTCCAGAAAGAGCCTCCGGACTCTTTCTGCATGTGAAGGCCCAGCCCTAGGCTAAACTGCTGGTCAGTTCTTGTCCTCAACCTTAACCTCACTCTCAGTCTCCCTGCGTCCCCTGTGCTCCCTTTCAACTCTTTTCCATATTCGTGTGTATGTCTGAAAAGGCACCCCAGGACTCAGCGCCCAATAGGTGCTCCATAATAGTGGGGTCCTTCCTTCTTTTGCTTTTAAAGCATTTCAAAGCATTTATTTGCTTATTTAATAAACCTTGATCTCTAATAATGGAGATAATAGCTTTAGAGCTATGGTTCTCAACCTGGCTTCAGATTAGAATGGAATCACCTGAGGTGCTCTAAAAATTCAGACTGCCGGGACTGCTCCTCCAGAGATGCCAATTTGATTGGTCTAAATTGAAGCCCAGGCATCAATACTTTTTAAAAAGCCCCCCAGGTGACTCCAACTGTGGCCATGGTTGAGTATGGCTGCTTTAAAGAAATGTCCCACCCACGTCTAGGAAATCATTTTGTGCCTAAAAAGGGTTTTCCTTTGACCCCAGAAATGAGGCAGATAACCCCTAGGGCTTTAGCTGTTTCTGTCCCATTTGGGGGGTCACTGAGGAACAGGAAGCTGAAAGACAGTTTGTAGTTTGGCCCTGGACTGTCAAAAGGATGAGTAATGGAAAGTGAAAGGTGCGGTAGGACCAGGGAAGAGAAAAAACTGCAGTTTTGGGCACCAAGTCCCCAGTAGAACCGGGCTAACTGGAAGTATTGAGTGTTCCCGCTGGTGACCCTGCTCCTGCCCAGCCCGACTGTCCTCCTCTTTTTTCCCCTCCCTCTCTCATACGCGCATTTCTCATTCCCGGGCCCCTCCTCCCACTCGGGAAAGCCCAAGCTCAGGGGAAGCCTCAAGGTAGCGGGGCCCCTTGGAGGGAGAAGGCTGTCCTGTAAATTCAGGCCTGATGGAGCATTGGGGTGAGAAAGCTTCAGAAAAGCTGTTTCTGGGTTGGAGCTTCTTTGGAGAAAAGAATGCCCTTTGTTCTTGGAGACTTTCCCCAGGGGGCAGGTGAAAGCAGAGGCTTTGTGTAGAATCTGAGCCGCTCTGGCTGGAAACGAAGCTTCTGATTGGGGCTGGCGAGTTGAGATGGGACATCAGGGTGAGTGTTAAGGCTTCTCTGAATTATCCCTCGAGCTCTCGGACATGGACAGCCAAGCGCCCTGATGTACAAATGGAGTGGCTGGCGGCCACTTGGTAGGCTCTGTGGGGCTCCTGCAAGGACTCTTGTCAAAACTCAGGTGACCATTGATGTTTAGGTTTATTTCTGAACTCTTTTTAATTGTTGAAGTATAGTTGACTTACTTACAATAGCGTATTAGTTTCAGGTGTACAGTCTGCGCTGGTAATTTCACTGTGACCTTGATCTCTAGGGGAATAGGGGTTTGTTGACAGTCTGTCCTGAGAGGTGCCAGTAATGGTCCCTTTACTCTCCTCTTTCTCCGCTTCTCACCACCACTAGTACCTCATGAAGTAAATATTATTCCCCCCATTAACAGATGAGGAAACAGGCCAACAGAGGTCAAGTTACCTGCCCAGGGCTAAATAGCAGAGCTGGGAGTGGAACCCTTTCTGGTTTTACAAGTGTTTTAACAGATATTACCTCCTTTGTTTAGTTGCTTTCATTAAAAAAATTAAAAGCAAGTTGTTTCCACCTGTTGGGAGCTTCTCCGAGAGGAAAGGAGGAGAGCGAGGGAAGACCTGAGCGTCATCAAATGCCAGGCCTGGGAACCCAATCAAGGGCCAGTGGGGAAAACGAAAGATAAGGCAAAGAGCAGGGGCAGGAGATTTGATTCATGACGGGAGAGAACAAGCGGGAGTTATAAGATGGGAGCACCAAGGAGGAACCATTGTTTCGATCACTTTATTAAAATGAGGCATGGTGTGGAAAATCCTGGAACATCAACCAGGTAGGCCTACATAAAATCCTCGGCCTGGGTCCAAATGTGCTTGGTGACTCTTGGCTTGCCTCCGCCTTGAGTAGAATGCCTTGGGGGCTGCAGGGAGGCCCAAGGGTGCTGGCTGATGAAGGGCATTCCTGAGGAGGGAGGCCAGGAGCCCGAAGCTGTGAGCTGGCAGCCTTCAAAGAGATCAGCTCAGAGCATCGTTTCCAGAGTTGTGGGAACCTGAAAGGAAAAAAGACGTCTTCTTTCCCTGACCAGAGGGGCTTGGTGAAAAGGGTCTTGAACAAATGTTTGATGACCAAAGTGCTTGCTGCCCAAAGATATAAGAATTTGAGGTGAATCTTTAAAAGATGATGCTATCTTGCCATTTTCTCCTACTTGATGTCTCTGGTTTAGAGTAAAGTGAGAAGTCAAAGCGACCTTCTCTCCAAAGTCCGCAATTGTTGTCTCAGAAGAGACTCAGTGTTGTCCAGGAGAGACGGCTTTGACCATTTCCTGTGCTACCTAGTAACTGTTTGTTTCACTGGAGCTCAGAATGCTACTGGTCAAAAAAGGGGCTCTCATAACTTAAGCCCCAGAATTATTGGTACAGAAATACACACACTCCTATATGCACACACAAGTAGAGATGGAGCCCAGATTTATTGGAAAATCAGAATTACTGATTTAAAACATAACCAGACCATGGGACTTCCCTGGTGGTCTAGTGGGTAAGACTCCATGCTCCCAATACAGGGGGCCCGGGTTCGATCCCTGGTCAGGGAACTAGATCCCACATGCATGCTGCAACTAAGAAGCCCACTTGCCGCAAGTAAAGATCCCGCATGCCGCAACAAAGGATCCTGCATGCCGCAACTAAGACCAGGAGCAGCCAAAATAAGTAAATATTAAAAAAAAAAAACCATAACCAGACCATTATTTGGGGCCATCCCTTTTGCTTCTCCCCTGCCTGACTCCTGACTTCACCCCCCTTCACTCCCTCAACCTCTCTTGGTGCCCTGTCCATTTTCTCTACGTCCTCTACACTTCTGCTCTGTGGCTTTCTTGTGCTTATTTAATCTTCCGCCTGTGTTTCTTTCTCTATAATAGTCAACTTCCTCTCAAAGATTATCCTGGACCCCCAGCCTCTCTGCACGCACAAAACCTTTTCTAGACAGAGTTTACATTGCATGATTGCTTCTCTATGGTTAGGCTTAGTTTATTTGCATAGAAGAACTGGTTTCGTTTTGCAAGAGCTGGAGGGTGTGTTTTTAACTGACACAAGGCCAACGGAACATGGTTTCTCAGACTTCCTCAGGGATGACATTTCTTTTTGGAATCCTTGTGGAGAGGTAAGGGCATTTCTGAGCACTCTTCTGTAACGCGAGCCAGCCCTTGGAATGGTCAAGATCTAAGTTCTCTCCCACACAAGAGAGAGGCTGAGAAACATTTCTCTGGTTGTCTGTGAGCAGCATCATAATGACTGAGGCTTGTAGCTCTTCAAACCTCCTAGAGATGTAAACAGTAACCCACTCCAAGGAAGAGAGCAACAGACTGTGTTGAAACTTGCTATAAGGGAGTTTCCTCTGCCAACATCCCACCATGGTTGCCTGTGACATTGCCAAAGCCTGCCCACACATTTTCATCACTTGAGAGGAAGCTTCTGCTCTCCGTTAGTGCAAAGTAGATACGTACCAGAAACAAGACATGTTGATTTTACAGACAGCTGTCGATTATCCACATGAATGGAGGGGGTGTCAATGACATGGATGATGGAAAGAACATTTACCCACACCTTGACCCATGTGGCACTCATAAGGTACAGCGCACAGTCCTGCTTGGGAACTAATGAGCGGTGGTGGCTTCCTTGAGCAGTGTTTTGGCCTTGTTGAAATCTGCAGCCCCATCCTGGATAAGATTAGCTTTAACCCTTGAAGGGCTACACATGTCACCATGTTATAAAAATGGTATTAAATTCTTTCTGCATTGCTTTGTTTTCCCAAAAAGTGGGGGTGGAATCTGCAAGAATCCTTACAACTTTTATAAACCCTTTGTGATTGATCACATTTCTGTCACAGCAATAGCAATAGCCTTGTCCGTTTGGCATTTTGTATTTGGGGTCTCAATTTCTTCTTTTTCTTTTTTGTTTTTGAAAATCATACAAATGATTTCAACTTTTCTATAGGTTTGAATTTTTCAAAATAATAAGTTGTGGGGGAATGACACAAGTAATACATATTAACTGTGAAAACCTTGGCTATGTAATTGAAAGTGAAGAGTCCCCATTTACTTCCTAGTACTGCTGCCCTCCCCAGAGATAACCATAGTTGACAGTCTGTTGTGAATCTTTCCAGATTAATTTCATTGACAAACACACATGTGTGTATAATTGAGTCTTTATTTTTTACATAAACTGGGATTATGCTACATTAATGTAACATGGTGCCTTTTTAAAAAGAGTTTATTTTTTAGAGCAGTTTTAGGTTCACAGCAAAATTGAGAGGAAGATAGAGAGATTTCCCATGTACCCCTTCCCCACACGTGCATGGCCTCCCCCATTACCCACAGCCCCCACCAGAGGGGTGCATTTGTTACCAAGGATGAAGCTATATCGCCACATCAGAATCACCCAAGGTTCATAGTCTACCTTAGGGTTCACTCTTTTTTTAAAAAATAAATAAATTTATTTATTTTTGGCTGCCTTGGGTCTTCGTTGCTGCGCACAGGCTTTCTCTAGTTGCGGCAAGCGGGGGCTACTCTTCATTGCGGTGCGTGGGCTTCTTATTGTGGTGGCTTCTCTTGTTGTGGAGCACGGGCTCTAGGCGTGTGGGCTTCAGTAGTTGTGGCTCGAGGGCTCTAGAGCGCAGGCTCAGTAGTTGTGGCGCACGGGCTTAGTTGCTCCGTGGCATGTGGCATCTTCCCGGACCAGGGCTCGAACCCGTGTCCCCTGCATCGACAGGCGGATTCTTAACCACTGCGCCACCAGGGAAGCCCCAGGGTTCACTCTTGCTGTTGTAATTCTATGGGTTTGGACAAATGTATAATGACATGTATCCATCATTATGGTGGCAAACAGTATTTTCACTGTCCTAAAAATACTCTGGGCTCTGCCTATTCATTCCTCTCCCCAACCCCAACCCCTGGCAACCACTAATCTTTTTATTGTCTCCATAGTTTTGCCAATGGCTTGTTTTTGTTGTTTTAGTTTAACAATATATCCTTGACAACTTCCCTGTCACTAAATATAGGTGCACATCATTGTTTATCAGTAGCTCCATAGTATTCTGTAGTATGAATGTACCATGGTTTATTTAACCATTCTCCTAGTGATGAACGTTTATGTTGTTTCTAATTTATGTTTTTCTGCAGAACCCAGCTCTCCCAGCACTGAACTGTTCTGTTGAAAATGCCCATCCGACTGTTTCTTACTACGCTCGTCCTCAAGTGGCATCCTATAATACCTACTACCATAGCCCTCCTCATCTGCCACCTTATTCTGCTTATGACTTTCAGGTATGTTTTGAGAGAAAAAGAACTCTCCATTACCCTTGCTCTCGCTCATGCTGTCTCGTTCTCTCCCTAATTATGGACCCTTCCTAATATATATGACGTAGCCAGGCTCTCTATCCCTGAGGGCCTTTAGCAGCCTGTGGGTACCAGTGACTAGCTTAAGGACTGCATAGGCAGGCAATGATGGGAGAGATGGGGAGGATGGGAAAGACACAAGAGGAGAAGAAACAGAATGAGGGAAGAAAAGGGGAGAGGAGATAGGATCCAGGTGTCCCAAGTTGCCTTGACCTACACCGAGGTACTCATGAGTATGTCACCATTGACCCCTGTCCAACAGTGGCCTTTTCCATTTCTCTGCCACTGGGAGAGGCCTGCCTCCTTAGCACAAGGGCATTCTGAGCCACACACGGGTTTGAATCAAATCTGTAATGAGGAAGAAGTCCCTTCTTTTTCTCCAGACTTCCTAACTGGGACTCTACAGAGAAAATATTTTTTATAACACCCTCCTCCCCTTTTTTTGCCTTGTTATCACGTGGGTCAGAAATAAGTGTTACCAAATTTGCCCTTTACCATTTTCCTTTTGAGCTAAGACTAAGCACAGAAGAACAGAACCCAAAAGGCACTTAATTAAAAGGAATTCATTGTATGCAGAGCACTGAACTAGACACTTCAGGAAAACAAGCGAAACAGTCTTTTAGGCATTTACAGTGACCCTAAACCGTGGACCACAGAAGGATGGGATTACACTCGAATCTGGTTAATTCAAAATTTGGGGACCAAGGAAATGCCTTTGAAAGGAGGGAAGCTCATAATGAATTTACTTCTATTGACCAAGAGCCCTGAATGCTCCAAGGGGACAGAAAAGCATGACTGTTTGGGGGTGGTCCCAATTAACCAGCCAGTTTAGAAAAACAGAGCCCTTGGGCAACCTAATTTCCACTTCAGATTAACAAAATAATTGAAACTGAAAAACCCCCTATTTAGTTGAATAAAGTGTACTTTGGTTTGGTTTACATACTGTACAGGGAGGTCTAGGACTCTATATGGCAATAGGAATACGTATCTATAGTGTGAAGATGGATTTGTTTGCTGTCATAAAATATAGCACCAGCACAAGGAGGCATCCATTAAAGCTTGGGAAAAGATGTTAGAACTTGTTTTAAAGCCTACTGTATTCACAGGTAGACAACTCAGGGAACTTGTTCCCCAAATAGGCAATATAGACCGGAAAACACAAATATGTTCTAAAAGGGCATAGATAATTGCAGTAGTGACAGAGGCAAAGGAATCCTTTAAAAGAATGCAGGGATGTTGAACCTAGCACAAGAGGGTCACCGTTCTTTGGGGACGCCCATAATAAAAACTCATCCTGGGACAGAGGGGCCATGCATGGCTCCCAAGAGGCTGCTTCCATTTTTTTATATCGAAGTAAATTATATTGACTATATTGATTTTAGGACTTTTCACTTTATAACGAACCCCTGAAGTAGTAACAATAATCTCCTTGGTGATGGCTGCTGCAAACTCTGAGATAGGAAGCCCCTGTTTAGGGGATGGAGCCATCTCTCTGTCCATCATTCCTCATTCAAACACTACCCCAGGCATGAAAACAAGATTGCCAATGCTAGTGGTGGCCCAGGCTGTTGGTTTCAGTTCAGTCAATGTTGACTCTGTGTTCCCATGTGCCAGGAACTGTGCCAGGAGCTATGGATGTAGAGATTGAATGAGACATAGGCCCTGCATTAAGAGACCAGTCTAGGGACCTGAAGGGGACTGGTTAGGGGACAGCAGTGGGGACAAAACAGTAAGTAGACTATTACCCAGAGTGCTATGGAAACCCAGACACAGGGTACCTAACTCAGAGAAGGGATCCAAATCTAGCCACCTAACCCAACCCTACACCGTGGGCTCAAAGCAGGCACTTCAGGGATTTGTGGAAGCCTCTGCTTTTTAATGACAGCTCCTATTCAATGAGCACCTACTATGTACCAAGCATTGTGCTAAGTGCTTTACAGATATCATCTCATTTTTGTCGTTTGAGGGAAATAACTCTTGTCATTGCTATTTTTAAGTTGAGATGACTGAGTCATGGAGGAAGTAAGTAACCTCTCCACAGTCACAGAGATGGTAAGTGGAGGACAAGAATATGTATCCAGGTCTGTCTGATGCCAGAGATTGGCTTGAGGGATTCTTTGGAGAAGCTATAAGTCTGAGTATAGCACTGATCTTTTCCCCAGTTAATTTTAGGATATTTACACATTCTACTGGTTTAAATTATGGGCTTCCTAATCATGACTCAGAAAGGGTCTCTTTACTCTCCCTCTCTCTCTTTTTTCCATTTGGCTGTGCCATGCGGCTTGTGGAATCTTAGTTCCCTGACCAGGGATTGAACCCGTACCCTTGGCAGTGAAAGCGCGGAGTCCTAACCACTGGACCGCCAGGGAATTCCCTTTACTTTCTCTTATTATGTTATTAAATTGCTCCCCACTCCAAGGACTTCTGGGACACTTCTTATACCTCTCCTGGTTCTTTCTGTAGGTTCAAGCCGTCTTTTGTATTTCCTTTTTGGAGATTTTATAAATTTATGGGTTTTAAGGTGTATGTTTTTAAGTGATTTGTTTCCTTCTAGAGCTTACAAAGTATTTCACTTTAGTATTTGAGTGGAGCTTTCTTTTGTTCACCAAGTTCCATTCCTTTATTGTTTCATAGGAGGAAATACCAGTCTTTCCCCAAGAAAGCCAAGAGGATGAAGGAACATCTGTTATGTTCCCAGATAAATAGAAAGTAGTCAGCAAAACGCACACCACCTCTGACAATAAAACCACCAGAAGCACAGACCTACCCAAAAAAAAAAAAAAAAAAAAAGCCAGAGCTCCCTTAGTCTCATCTCAGATTGTAAAAGGGCCCAAATCATAGCAGGAAAACTGACCTTTCTAGACTTTCTCCTGAATGACTTCCCCATTCTGGTCATTTCCAAATAGGACTATTTATGTCACTTTGCCTTTGAAGACTTCTCTTTCCTTTTTATCCCAAGGCTGATAGAAGGAAGAGGAGATTTATAGGGTTTTGTTTTCACCCCTCAAAGTCATGCTCTTATTGGGTAGCTGTCCAGTCAGGAAGCTTGGGAAACATTTCTTGTGGTCAGACGGGAGCGAGGACGTGGGTCTGGTCAGCGGCCCTGAGGATGTTGTGACTCTTGCAAATGTTGGACTCCAAGGCGTCCAAGCTTAGAAGCCAAGACTGCTGGTGCCTCCTTGCTCACCTCCCCAGCGCTCACTTCTCTTGCCCCTTGCACTCATTTCCCCATGGCCAAGCAGTCCATATCCTGTAGGGTATAAAGCATCCATTTCTACTTCTGGGAAATTCAACCCAGTGTAGCTTTGGGGTAAATCCCTTAAGGCTTCCAGCCATACTCCCCAGTCTGGCCTACTGGGCCAGACCCGCTATTTCACTCTAGCCATTTGGTGAATCGCCAAGTTTAGCTTAAAACAAAAGCCTCTGCAAAATGCGAGCACCTCTGTTTATGCTCTTTATTAAATAACATGAAGGTACTCTAGGTTTCGTCGTGGCCACTGAACAGGACCCATTTATAAATCGGGCCCCTTGAATGAGAGAGTCGCGCTAGTCCAGGGGCAGGCGGTAGATGGCGTAGGTTGCTGAGAGCCTTAGGAGGCCGCCGCTGCTGCCGCCACTCAACTTTTTATTTCCCCTCTCCTGCTGAGGTTCTCCTTGCCTCTCCTCCTTTCTCTTGTTTCTGATCCCTCCCTTTTTCTTCCTCTTCCTTTTCTCTACTCTTCTCTCCGTCTCCCCTGGCTTTGCTTTCTGGGTCAGAAGCAGAGGGGGAATGCAAAGAAACAAGAGACCCTGGATTTCACCCTTGGGACACAGCATCTTTTGCTGGTACCCTTTATCACCCGGCCAGTTCCGGGGCTCTTTTTGGAGTCACTGCCTCCCAGTGCTTCTGAAGAGAGAAGCACACGTGACAGAAACGCACAAGGGTCTTGCGGAGTGTGGGTCTGCATGGGGCAGGGAGGGGCAGGCTAAGGCGGGAGAGAGAGCCTGCTCCCTCCTCTGTAGCTCCACCGCCCTAGGCCACCCCAGCCTCTAAGCAGCAGCTCGGGAAGCTCTAGCTGACCAGGCCCAGCAGTAGGCTATTTAGATGCTTTTCATGCTTTTCATGCTTTGTGGTGCGAAAGGATTCAAAGCTCTGTTCTTCTGAGCTGCCTGTCCCTAGTCAAGTCGACTCTTAAGCAGGAACCATGCGCCGGGCCAGCTCTCCAGCTGCAACAAAGCCAGATCTTTCCCAAGGTGCCTGCCTGTTGCTAGGAAACTATGCACTGGTACGGTGGGTGACCCGCCCCCCGCCCGCAACAAATCCCAAGGGTGTGTGTGGACTGCAGCCAGTTAGCTCCCTAGCTCTGCCAGGAGCCCTTTGAGTTTATCCCTAAGACTCCCAGCATCCTCAAAAGGAAGTGAGAAGCATCCCACCCCCTTCCCCCTTAATACTTTCCCAAACATGAAACTGAGAAGTGAAAACCCAAGGCCGTTGTACCACCCCCTCTTATTATCAAAGTGTACAACTGCCACCCACGGCAGCTGCTACCCACGGCAGCCTTTTACTGCCTCTCAGGACGGAACGGCCTTTAGCTCCACCTTCAGAAACTTGCCCCTCCCTTCTGTGGCTGGGCCACAGAGAACTGGCCTCCTGGCTCTCACTATCCTGGAACGGGATTTAGAAGGGCAGAGTGGCACATCCCCGGCCACAGAGATCTTGTCCCTGGTGGGTTTTTGCTCTCCTCTCTGGTTTAAGAGGACAGCGTTCTTAGTTGAGGAAAGCAACAGAAGAGGAGGGAGAGAGAGGAGAGAGTTGTGCAGTGCGGAGTGGAAAACTAGGAAATCACGATTCCAGTGTCTTAGAAAGCATATCTCCTCCTGGAGGGAGGAGAAATTTTGAGATTTTTGGAAGGAATCTGGCTTGTCTCGAGTCCACTGCCTCAAGTTCTTTTGTCTTTAAAGGCTTTCTATGACCCTGTCATCCCTTCTCTCAGATCGAAAGGATGGATGTGATGGGGAAGGAGGGGATGTTGGCCGCTACGGCCTCTTCTCAGTCCTGACATTATGTGGTGGGAGATGGAGATTTCAGTGTTTCAAGCAAGACCTAGAAAGCAGGACAACGCTTTCTAAGGAGTGCAGAGGTCAGGACTGGTGATAAGGAGAATCAGCCAACTGGTCTCAGGCTCCAGATACCTCATGGCAAGGCTGACTCTAGATTGCTCTAGGCCTGAAAATGACGTGATCTACTTAGACTCCGGCCAGCTGAACAAAGAAAAGGCATTGACCTCCCCAGACAGCACTTGAACTCTTGAGAAATTTTTTGATTTAAGTGGGTCTTTTTTTTTTTTAAATATAGCAGTTCCTCCTAGAGCTAAGGCACAACAGAAAATTGCAGTTCTGCAGCCCCGTTCGTTGGCTTACGTTTGCTCTTCCTGAGAGCCTAAAACTGGCCTCCTGCCTCTTGCCATCCCTATAGACCCCTCCAGCCTTCAGGCCTCAGCCATGCTCCACCACTGGAGCAAGGCAACAGTACCCACAAGATGTGACCGTAGTCTTTGAAAATAGATTTTATGTTTTTAAAAATCATACCAAGTTCATCTTCTATGCTCCTGAAGTTAGAGTACCTCCTACTTGCCAAGCACTGTTCTGAGTTCTGGGGGAGAGAGCAGTGAACAAAACAGGCCAACTCTCCTTGAGCAGGAAAATCATTAGGGTCAAGGGTGTATACATGGGCCACGGAAAGAGAAGTGGCAGATGACTCCTAACACGCCAGTTCACTGGGTTTTTTTTTTTTAACCTATATCTTGCTCCCTTCCCAAAGACTACAAAAGTTAGACAGCACAAAGTAAGAGTCCTCAGTGTCCCTGCAACCTGGTAGATCGCTCCTCACTCTTATCTTTGTGATTCTTACCTCCACGCCTTTGTTCCTCTTTGCCCTCCAACATACCCTGCACTTTGGGGTGGTGGGCCACAGTTAAGATGAAATAGAAATTGTTGGACTTCAAGTTAGAAGACCCCAGATCCAAGAAAGCCATTTAACCTCTCTGACCTTAGTTTTTTGGTTTTGTTTTGTTTTGGTCTGTGAGATGGGCTCTGTGATGATATATTTTTGTAGCAAAGACTTTCCCAGGTATTAATGGCTTAACCTCAAATATTCTTAAGGCCCAAACTACCTTTTTGAAGACTAGTTGGGATGCTGTTGCCATGGCTCAGGGGGTAGTTGTTGGAGGCTTGAGTTATAAACGTGGTAAAGGGAGTGATGGATTCCAGAGACAACACAGAAGTAGGAGCAACAGGGTTCGGTAACTGACTGAATGAGGGGTCCAAAGGGAGGGGTGGGGGAGGATTCCAAGGCCTCTCTGCGTGAGCTCTGCAGCCTGAGTGACTGAGAGAAGGTGGGAGCAGCTCAGTTTCATGCCCCTCATTAACCCTGCGAGGTTTAGGAACTCTTGGTTGTTCCAGACAGAAACACACTGGGTCCATATTCATTTTAAAATAATGACTGACGTTGGAGAAACGCAACCTCACTGCCTAAACTGATGTTGTTCTATTTTGATTACACAGCATTCCAGTGTCTTTCCATCCTCCCCACCCTCTGGACTTTCTGATGAGCCCCAGTCTGCCTCTCCTTCGCCCAGTTACATGTGGTCCTCGAGTGCTCCACCCCGATACTCTCCACCCTACTATCCGCCTTTTGAAAAGCCACCCCCTTACAGCCCCTAAAGAGGAATGTCTGCTGGCTATTGAGATTATTGTGGCTTTTGTATTTCTGCTTTAGTGGAAGTGTGTAGGGTACAAACTTTAAAGTGTGATTCTTATGCATAAAGTTTTGCAATGGCCTGCCAGGCTAAGGAAAGATAGGGAAGAAGCTTATTTGTTATCAGTGCAGAGCAGGGGTGGCTAGACTGAGCCCAGCACTTCCAAGAAGGGCAGCGCAAGGCTGGAGAGCCATCCCAGCAAGCAGCTTGTCTTGTTTGGACCTGCATTACCCTATGGCCCCGCCTCTGTGTGCAGAAGTGTGGCTGCCATCTGCTTCACTTTGTGTAAATGGAGTGTTGTCCTCCGGCCGTTGGCAGATCGCCACCCTAGCACCTTGGTTGAAGCGCCTGGCTTATAGGCCCTGTCTTTCCCTACCACTAAAGTCAGTCCCTAAGGAAAATTTCCCAGATGATGGGGCTACACGGTAGTTCCAACGCAGAGTTCTAAGACTTTGTTTGCTTGTGTCTAGATGCTGAAAAAAGCTGCCCATGTCTCTTACTCCTTTCTTCTCTGTATTGTAAAAATGGCTATTGTGATCATTCAGCTCAGCTTTTGTGATTGGTACCTCCCAAAGGGAAAAGTGCAATAGTCCTTTGAGTAGTGGGGAACAGGACTGATTGTTCAAGAAGCACTGAAATACACAGAACATGTGAGATGTTTTAAGTGGATCTCAGTTATACATCGGGTAACTTAGGAGACAGCGGTTCTACTACATGTTGCATTTGCTGCAGGAGATACAAATCTTACGGTTAAAATTGAGTTCAAAAATGCTAGATTAGGTTCTTGGGTCGTGTTATGATTGTTACTAATCTTTGTGACTGTTTATCTTCAAATATTGTGCTTCAATCCCAGCAAACCGCACGTATCCTGCACCCCACCCCAAAAGAATCATCTGTATTTTAATGCCACTGCTCTATTGGTCCTTTTTTCTGTTGAGACCAATCATGACAGCGTTCAAGGTTATGAAAGTGTTACAATGCCGCTTTGTCTGCAATACCTCAAATGTAGCCAACTTGACAAATTCTTAAGTGTTATCGTAGATTTAAAATCCATCTGGCACATTGTGGTAGGTGTTTGTACAGTTCTTTTAATTATACATAGCTTTAAACCTCAATCTGATGAATTTAACACTTCGGCACCATGCCTTCATTTCAGAATGAACACTTTCATTGTGATCTTACGTTAACCTGAGAATCGACTGATTTAAAGGAAGATGGATAATCCTACACTTGTACAACATAAAAATACAGGGCTACAGGAGGGTACCTAATTAGACAGTTCTGCAAACACAGAACACAACCAGGAAAAATTTCCAGCCAATTTCGCTACCTCCCAACTTCATGGATTAGAGGTAGCAGGCAAATGCTGGTGCTCCCATCTACCTTGTAGACACCCAGCCATCAAGAGTTACCAAGGTACAACCAGTGTGCTCATTGTTCACAGTAAATGTTTGCAAAACATTCAGTTTAACTTTCGGCATCACGACTGATGTCTCATCTGGATTTCAAATCTGAACAACTATAATCCTTTTGCGTTATATAAAGTTACTATTATTTTCTACAGTTCTGAGCATATTAAAATTCTATTGGATTTCAAAAAGGGACTAATAACCAATTGACTTACTATACAAATATCAACTTGTAATACTCAGTGAAATTTCTTGCTGTTTACACTTTACATTTTGCTTTAGTGAACGTGTATGGGTATTTAATTTTTTTAAAGGCACCATTACATAGTATATCCTACATTTATCACATTTCTTAAAGTGTTAAGATTCTATGACTCATTTCTATGTATTTTTCTTACTTTACAAAGTAACTTGAAACAGTATAGATTTTGTAACACTTAATTTGAGCAGCTTCTTTTTTTATCACATTGAGCTATAAAAAGTGCATGTTGCCTTAGAAAAGATAATATTTGCTGCTTTACTCTTTTGCAAAAACATTTGCTGTAATGAAGGAATTTGTATTTCCAAAATGTACCTTGACTGCATTTTGTAATATTTACTGCTTTATTCCTAATTCTGCTTTAAAGTATTGAACTGGGCATGAAACATTAAAATATTAATCCAGAACCTGTATAACTGGATGTTGCTTAAAATCTGTATCACTGCCATGTTGGAAACCCAGACTGCTTTTGTGATGTTTCAAATTAATAAAACTATCCTCCTCCTTATCAACTTACATGTGTTTTCATGGAATCAACAGAAGTATCACAAACACTCTAAAGCAACTGATAGCAGCTGACTCACTTTTGACTATTATGGTTCAAGATACAATAGGCATGTGATTAACCAACATATAAAACCTAATGGGAAATTCTGTCATGCTGTCATCAGAAATACAGTTCCAGTCTCCTGCTACAAAAACTGAAAAACAACAGAACATAAGCTATATAATTTCTGAAAGAACATCTTGTAAAAAATGCACTAAAAAATCAGAATTAAAACATTTTATTTTTGCCATAAGAAGCTCTACGAACTAATATCAGGTAACGGTTAATGAAAAGTAGAACTTAAAGTCATGACAGAGAAGAGTGAACAAGTATGAACATTACAGTGTTGGATGGAAATGAACAAGGTTTCATATGATTGACAGAGATGAGAAAGCCAGTGCTGCTGAATTAGTATTTAATTCTTTAGAATATGCACGCCTTGACAATACAAAATACCTTCATCATTTTTACCATTTGTTTTATCTTTTTGGTACAACGGGAAAAACCCAGCATCAATTCCTCATAGCGGTTGTGTGTGGGATCATTACCACCAAAATGATAATCATTTAAGATTTATTCTAAAGTGAATCTTGCAAGATTGCTACAACATTTAAAAATCTTTGCTTAGGGGCTTCCCTGGTGGCGCAGTGGTTGAGAGTCCGCCTGCCGATGCAGGGGACTTGGGTTCGTGCCTGGTCCGGGAAGATCCCTTTGCTTAGGGGCTTCCCTGGTGGCGCAGTGGTTGAGAGTCCGCCTGCCGATGCAGGGGACACGGGTTCGTGCCCTGGTCCGGGAAGATCCCACATGCCACGGAGCGGCTGGGCCTGTGAGCCATGGCCGCTAAGCCTGTGCGTCCGGAGCCTGTTGCTCCGCAACGGGAGAGGCCACAACAGTGAGAGGCCCGCGTACCACAAAAAAAAAAATCTTTGCTTAGTTTGAGCACTTTCATTTTGTCATCTCTTTTAACAAATTGCTATTTCAAAGTTCCTATCCAGAATATTTATAGGTAATTTAGCATAGGAGGAAATCTGAAGCCAACTTGAAAGGAAAAAAAGGGAAGTTCAATTGCCAGAAAACTAAGTATAAAATAGGAACACCCCATGACAAGCTTTGAACAGCCTCTTGCCACAGATTTCCAACCCCATAAATACTGGGGGTGAATGGTTTTAATCCCAAAGGAGTATTCTGCATGAATTCTGAACTTTGTATATATAGAGACTTGTAGAAAAACAGAAGACCCTGACATACATGCAAGTAAAAGTCTTCTGGCAAAAATACAATTTTAAGTGATTTTTCCAGTTTTCCTCCTCCCAAAAAACTCTAGACGATAGCTTCAGTAGGCAAAGTTGAAATTTCACCCTCAGAATTTACATAGAGCACAGCAGCAGCAAATAATTATATCCAGATAATTAAGAATGGATAGTTTTCCATTATAGAATTAACTCCTGGTTTGTCATAATGGCCTTGTAGAAACCACCAAGTTTTATTATGACAAACTAATTTACCTAGCAGTTTAGTCTGAAAGGACTGGAAGCTCTGCTGATATCAGTATCATTCACACTTGTAGAAGAATTATGTCTAACTGGTAAAACAGCATTAATGAAACAAACAAATTTCCACTGAAAAGATTTCAGAGTGTACCCTATAGTCAAAGAGTAATGTTATCAGTACCTACAAAGAAAGGAAACAGATATTGCAATTCCAGAGATCAGACTCTTAAGTTGTAAGGTAATTAAAAAATTTCCAAGGATTAGTTTACAAAATGGTCTTAAGGTCTCAACTCACAGAACAGAAAACAGAAAGATGCACATCATTCTAATCCTTGGTAAAGCAAAGGAGTATATTATTTTTCTTTCTTCTCATATAACTGCAAATACTGATGCCTGATACCCTCAGCTACCATCTTAAGAAACACCAAAACCGTTATCTTCAAGTCTAGATTACTGTAAGAAGAATGACGTATACATAAGAAATTATGATTAAAGCTTTAAGTTCAAAGTCAAGAAATAGACTATTTTCAAAAATACGTGGTTAAGGAGAAAGAAAATATCTATGTTGAATTAAGAAATACTTAAGCAAGGTTACAAATGACTAATAACTATGCACAACAATCTTTTTCAATATCTATTAATTTTTTTCCTTTGCAAAAATTCATTTACAGAAGTTCGACAAGTCAATCCTGTTATAAATGCTAGGCTATATATTTGTTCCAACCTGCTTCCCTTTTAGTACTAGCACTTCAATAAGTTTTTACTTTATTTTCTAAGTGTTTAAATATGTGTCATTTTAAAAGGGAGAAAGGTGGTATTTATTGTTCTCAAGATAAATGGGAATCAACAAGCCTATTTAACTTCCACGTATAGCTTCTGAATGCTATAATACTGCAGCAATTTGCAGATGGAATGGAACTTATTTTAGAAGGAGTAAAAACCTAAAAGGTCTTGCTGAAAGGAAAATACTAGATCACTGACTCAACTATGTCAAATAAAAACTTCCTATTAGAGATTCTAAGTAATATGAACATTTAAAAATATATGCCAGTAGCCTCCCGCCCAAAATATATAGGCGTCTCATTTGTGAAATTTGTCATTTATAAAGATTTATACATAAAGATTAATTTGGTGGCTTTCAGATTCAAAATTTGAAAAATGTCATGGGAATATTTTTAACCATAACAAGCAAAAAGGAAATCTCCATTTACTTCCATTCTCTGTCGCTATCATATACAAGTGCAGAATTCAAAACAAATGCGACAGAACATTTCACCTCTTCCTGTCTGCACTACAGAGATTTGTTTTCCTTTAGTATTTTTGCCCATGGAAACCACACTGCAAAGGTATATATACAGTAGTCCAGCCACAGGTCTTTTCCAGACTATGGCAATAAAAGCAAGGTTTAATTCTAATTAGCTAAAACTACTTCATTGTTCAAATGAGAGATTTGTCTGCACGGCCATTTTCATGAGGGGCAGGAGGTTGCTATCCATTTGGGTTAGCAGAATACACAACCAAGCAGAGATTTATTCTGAAAATTTCCAGGACAACTTTAGAAGTTCTTGTTTACTTTTTATGCCATATATAAGACACGACACATTTATAGTCTCAATAATAAGAAAATTGAGAATTCATCAGTAAAGTGCTAACACAGAAGGGGAAAGTTGCAAGATATACTAGGGTATGCTAATAACTCCAGTTATTTTCAAAGAACATTCAGACTGCTTCAAATTCTATTCAGGAAACTATCTCTCCAAGCTTTTTTTTTCTTTTTGCCTCTTTTAAATGTGCTGAAAGCTAACTATAAAAATGGATACTTGGGGGGAAAAACTTCTCAATTTCTATTCAAACTTTCAGAATAATTTGCTTCTAAAAAATTATCAACAAATAATCCAACTAGACTACCTTCAGATGACATGGCAGATCAAATCAACTTGTTTTCACCTTTGTTTTACAGGTCTTCTGAAAGCCCTGACCTTTAATCCAAACCAAAACTTTCTGATATTTCAAAGGAGTTCAATAAGATTCTGGTATTATAAATTCAAACTCAGTACTGCCATCTGTTACATTCTGTTTAAAAATTGAATCATTTTCCTGCTGAATAAAAATATCTTCCCAGGTCATTGGCTTGTTCTGAGGAGTAGATGTGGTCCCTACTGGAGGTTCTTTCCCAGCATCAACCTTATACCCAATACCATCATCCTTCATGACAGGCATGGTGCCTGACTTATCAGAAAGGTATGCATATTGTCTGATCTGTAAAGACCTGCATGGATGTAAACGATAAAGCTTTGAGTCTCCAGAAGGATCTTGACTATGAACTGACTTTATGTGTGAAGACATAAACTGATAGTTGATGAAAGACTTGCCACAGGCCAAACACTGATACCTTCTCTCCCCTGTGTGATGAATTTCATGCTTTGTGCGATATTCTGCAAGAGGAAATACCTTCTCACAGTAACGGCAAGGATACTTCTTCTCCCAAGAATGAATGTTAAAATGTCTCCGCAAGCTTGTCAGACAGACATATGACCTTTTGCATACAATACAGATATAATAGACCCTTCCATCTACTATTAACTCATAGTGATCATCATGTTTTACCTTCATACGTTTATTTGCCGTCTCACTGCTAGATGTTTTTGGTATCTCATTCTCAAGTCTGGCCTCCCCTTCGTCAGGGTCATCTTTGACAGGGATCACTATATCATAAGTATCTTCACCAATATTTGCATAAACCTTGCAACCCGTCGACAAGCCTTCAATTTCAGTAGCTGTATCTAAAGTAATAATCTTCTGACCCTCCATTAGATGTTTTGATCCTAAACCTGGATCATTAGTGTTTCTAGTAATTATATCTGAAATTTTTAAAGAATTAGAAAGTGGCTCTTGCAGAAGTGTAGGAATCTGCATCTTCTGTATCAACGATCCATCAAAAGCAGTATTTGGGGGGATCTCAGCCTGTGGGACCAAAGATGTATTACTGACCGCCGAGTCTGGACTGGAGCTAATAGTGTCATCATCATCATCTATAATTTCCTCCTCCTCCTCTTCATTGGCCTTGTTTCCTGTTAAAACAGCATTGTTTGGTGGCTGCTGATTCTGTACAAGTACATTGATTGAAGGAGACATATGATTTGGAAGTGAAGAACTGACATTTGGTGGTGTAGTAAGTGATGTCTGATTTAATAAAATGATGTTGGGAGTCAGATGTGTTGGGGCCGAGGATACCAATAATTTTTCACTTCCTTGTGTTTGGTTCAGAGTTGCCTGATTCACAGAAGTAGGAAGTTTCTGAGTAGGTGTGATATTTGTTAAAGGGGGAGAGCTATTGCTCGCACAAGGTGCAACATCTGAAATAGCAACAGAGCCTGGGTTAGGCTGGACCTCTGCCACTGTATTGGTACTTGGCAAAGTCTCCTTTGCAGGCAGAATCTCAGAGCAGAAAATGACGTCATCGTCGTCATCATCTGAATCGGTAACAATGATCTTTTTCATCTCATAATCTTCAGCAGATAAGGAAAAAGACTCTGTTATAATTGGCATTATAGTGGCCCCATTTTCTTGGGCTTCATCTTTTGATTTTTGTATTTCAAGGTTCTTGTCACTAGAACCAGGAGGTAAGGTTTCTGCATTACCATCCTGAGCTGTACCTGAGATGCTTTTAACCTGTGACAATGGGACACCAAGCTCTGCTATAAATTTAACTCCTAATAACTGCCCTGATTTAATTAACTCATCAAGTAAATCTGATCTAACACGAACAATTTTAGAACTATAGATATAATTGAGAATTTCTGCAAAGATCTCTGCTCTTATAAAGCTCAGTTCAACAACTTGCCCAGCAACTGAGAAGAGCTGATGGAAGTAAGTACTAGAAGCTGAAAGGATGTTCCTGTGGGCTCGGAATTTTCGGTCTTCCACAATAACGGTAACATCACAGAAGAGTCCATGGCCGCGCTGCTCATTCAAGGAGTTCAGCAGACTGCCAGAGTATTGAATGTCTGTAGCAGAAATCAGTTTTCTACTCTCCATGCCTGTAAGAGAAAGGGAGGGGGAGGATGGGAGATTAGGAAAGAAGGACAAAAGCACTTCATCATTCAGAATTTCAGCTACAGCATCATTAACTAGTTTATTGGAGTTTTACCCAAAGTTTGATATAACTTTTTGGTTTTTATATAAATTATTCTTACAGGCTGGTTTTTGGACCACATGTCAAATCTCATGACTTTCCCCTGAGAAGAGACAAGCCAGTTTTAAATTGATCTACAGATTTGAACATTAATCTCTTCCTTTGAATCTTAGATTCATGCATCACCACTAAGTTAGTTTTAAAGACTAAAATTAATTTTCTTAGTTCCAATTTTGGATTTTCTCAAGAAGAGTTAAGAGTTAATTTTTAACTGTCTTAAAACTTTAAGAAAAATCTTCATCATGAACACATAAAAGTTATTTCACCTGTAAATGAATGTTTTGAATGTCAGAAAAGCTTGGTGTGTACAACACTGAGTCCAAAATATGTAGTCTTCCTAAATTTTAACTTATCTTTAAGAACATATTCAACAGCTATTCCCTGCAGCCAGTGACTAAATCAGAATTTATAAACACTGGCAATTATTACCTCTATTATTTTTCTATTCTTACTTTGATTGGGATGCCTCATCTGGATAAACTATGAAACACCTTTCTTACCCTCTCCTCTTTCTTCTTCCCCTTGCCACTTCCCACTTCCGCTCACCTGCCTACCCTTACAATCTCGAGGTGGAATGTTAAAGAGTGCCAAATGAAGTCAACAGATGCTGTTGTGAAAAAATAAAACAAAGGAAAAGAAAAGTTTACCATTTCTTAAAGCTCATTTGCATGAAAACACAAAACATTGAATTTTGTTGGTAAAGAATTATGAGCATTGATATGAGAACTTTCTTCACACCAAATGAACTAGTGAAAATTAAGATATAAACTTACTGGAACAGAGCAGACATCACTCTAGAAAAAAAGGGGAGGGGGACTGTCAATAAATAGTATTGCTGTGTACCACCCCCAAAACAATTTTTGGCACTTTGCAGAAGATATATCCAATAACAATGACACGGAATTTAAATAAATAAATAGATAAATAAATACATGTATATATAATTAAAAATTAGTTGACCTGAGAAAACCATAATTCAAAAAGAGTCATGTACCACAATGTTCACTGCAGCTCTATTTACAATAGCCAGGACGTGGAAGCAACCTAAGTGTCCATCGATAGATGAATGGATTAAGAAGATGTGGCACATATATACAATGGAATATTACTCAGCCATAAAAAGAAACAAATTGAGTTATTTGTAATGAGGTGGATGGACCTAGAGTCTGTCATACAGTGAAGTAAGTCAGAACGGGAAAAACAAATACTGTATGCTAACACATATATATGGAATCTTAAAAAAAAATGGTTCTGATGAACCTAGGGGCAGGACAGGAATAAAGACACAGACGTAGAGAATGGACTTGAGGACACGGGGAGAGGGAAGGTTAAGCTGGGATGAAGTGAGAGAGTGGCATGGACATATACACACTACCAAATGTAAAACAGATAGCTAGTGGGAAGCAGCCACATAGCACAGGGAGATCAGCTCGATGCTTTGTGACCACCTAGAGGAGTGCGATAGGGAGGGTGGGAGGGAGATGCAAGAGGGAGGAGATATGGGGATATATGTATATGTATAGCTGATTCACTTTGCTGTACAGCAGAAACTAAACATTGTAAAGCAATTATACTCCAATAAAGATGTTAAAAAATAATAAAATAAAATAAAATAGATAAGCGGGGGAAAATTAGTTGATAAGTACTTTTGGTAAAGAAACACTTTTTATTGCTAATATTCTTTCCCTTTAGAGTTACCAAAGTAGTACCACTGTCACAGTTCTTAAGTTAGATACACGTGGAAGACAGGGCCTCTCAAATATCTTCTAAATTTTTCAAAATAATAGCTTAAAAACAAAAAATAGGAGAAAAGTCTAGAAATCAAGGATTTAAAACATCATATTATAAGGCATTGCTTGTTAACGGTACCAAGGAATTCCAGGTTACCATAAAGGCATTCATCAGAAAGGGTGACCTTTGGACAGCGAGCCAGCAACCTGGGCTACCGAAATATGGGGATTTCGACACACGTCCCTTTTCAGTGGATAGATAGGTTTTCTGAATACGGTCCCACTATTTTTGTCGTTTGCACATGGGTGTTCCCAATGGGGGAATGATTTAAATGTACGTGTCCAGGTGACACCGGGACTTGGTTTCATTTTGTTGTTTAGGTTACCTCCTCTTCCCTGTTCCCCAGGAACAGCACAAATCGGTCTGAACCCACCCCAACCAAGATTTGCGATCCGACTGTGGAAAAGCCGTTCCTCATTCCTGTGAGACAAATCCTTGACCGAAGGCAGGTGAAGGTGGGAAAGAGAAACACCACCCGCGAGACTGAAACAACCGACACGCGGCTCCCTGCGGCAGCTGAACCCCATCTTCCTCCTTCCACCCCCTCTTCCCATTCGCACCCGGCCGGCTGCAACCGAGGTTTTTAACCCCCATTCACGCGGAAAAGCAGCTTCTCGCAAATACAGATGGAGGTCCAGCCAGCACAGTCAGGGCGGGGGTAGTAAGGCGAGGCGAGCCGGGGAAAGTAGAAGGTGGCGAACCGGAGGGTGGGGTGTTGGGAGGGGATGAGGCCAAGCAGGCGGCATTGTTATGCCCTGGGAAGGGGACGGAAGGGGAGGATGGGCCAGGCCGAAAAGCTCTAAATCAAAGGGCTAGGAGGGGAAAAGAGGCGCAAAAAAGGGAGGCAGAGGGGCGAGGAAAACGCCGAGCGGTTCTCCGCGGTGGGCTCCCCACGCTCCGGGCCTACCCCGGGCGACGGCAGACCCTCGGCCCCTGACGGCGGAGGGGACCGCGCCGCGGCCCTCCCGGTTCGTCCCCTCCTTCGCTCCCGGGCCCACACAAAGAAAGGGCCGGAGGAGCGGAGCCTCCGTCTCCGCCGCTTCCTGGTTCAAGTGAGGAGAAAGCGAAGGCAGGCGCGGCCCAGGGACGGAGGAAGCAGGCGCGATCCCTCGCCCCCTCCCGGGTCGCGGCCGGCTCCTCACCTGCTTCCCAGCGCTGCAGCTTCTCGTCGTCGGGCCGTGCGGAAGGGTGGGAGTCCTCCAACAACCAGAAGCCGGACTCCGCGGCGACTCGGCTCCTTCTTTAAACGTCGCTCCAGTCTTGGTCGACGTCGACGCGGCTACCGCCTCCCGCCGCCACCACTGCCACAGCTGCCCCAAGCCGCCGACAGAGGGCACCGCGCGGGGGCGAGGCGCCAAAGGCAAAGGCGCCCTCCTCTTCCGAGTGCGGTTCGGCTCTTCCCGGAGGGGCCCGAGCGTTAGGCCGCGCCGCTTCGGCGTCCCACTCCGCCTTCGGCTCCTTCCGCAAGGGGCGGAGGAAGACTGGGAAGTACCGGGAGAGCTCGGCCCCTTCCGGAGGGCGAAAGGGTGGGAAAAAGGAAAGATGGGGTAATGCGGTCACAAACGGTTGGGATGCGAGGGAAGGTAGTCGCTTTCATCTACGTTCCGTGTAAGCTTCTAGGGAGTAAAAACTGAGAGACTAGACGGGTTTCATTTCTTTTGAAAGTTTGAAACTGCTCTATTTAATAGCCTGTTAGATGATAAACCACCTTGAAATATAATCAGAATATAATCAAACAATGTATCGACTCATTATGATTTATGATAATCCAAGTTCTAGGATAACACGATGACAACTTCATTATAATATATACTTTGAAGAAATAAATTCAGTTTTTGGACAAGTACTATCTTCTTAACTGAATACGAAATGATGCAACACTATGTTAATTCCTTCATTTCAACTATCGTTTTCTGACCACCTGTTTGATCTGTACCAAATCTTATGTTAGGTTCTGTGGAATACAAAAATGAATAAACCAAGGTCTCTACCTTTTCAAAGAGCTCAGTAAATAGGTACTCAAACATCGACAAAATATTTGTAAGGTACAGAACACAGAGAAAGGAGTAGCAAACTGAATTTGAGCTGCATCTTGAAAGATAAATAATATTAACACTTGCATTGTTAATTTATTATTCTTATTTACATAGCATTTCCTCCTCAGAGGGCTTTACTGTCTGACACATGGTAGGTGTTCATTAATTTAGTGAATGAATATATGAATGAGTTGTGCTAATTTTAAAAACTCTTCTGGCAATACACTTCCGACTGAGTACCATGATGAATGGAGCAATGGGATGGGTGTTTGGAGAGCAAAATATTTCCCTTTAGGCTGGTTATTGATCACATTCAACTAAAGAACAAAATAGCAGCATTTTCTTCAACAATTAGAGCCATTCACTACCTTCATTTTCTTTTAAAAAATATGTATAGGATAATATTGCATCAGTTTCCAAAAACTTGAATTGGCACTTATTTACCATTCAGTTGGAATGTCCACCAGGCTACTAACTATCTCTAATTTTCTTCAACATAAAATCAGACAAAGATGTCATCATCTATCCATCTCTCATCTATTCTACATTCTCCTCAATAAAGTAAAGCCACATAGCATAACATCAAAGTAGTGTAATACAGCTGTATTTTCACATGGAGATAAGAAATCCAAATGAAATTCCTTAGGCGTTTCTCCAAGGTTTGGTATTGTGGGAAAACAATCTATGTGGGAATTACTGCATTATTAGTTTTTGATTATGCCTTAAAATTATGAAAGTTTTATTGTTTAATATAAAAACATTTCATGGAAAATAGGAGTGTGCTGTTGTAAAAGAAACGAAGACAGATGGTAGTATTTTCCTGGTAACTGAGCACTTAACAAAACTAGTTAGCAGATTAATGACCATTTTTCTGAGTCATCCTCCCCCAAAATTTAGTAGCAAAAAAAAAAAAAAAGGAAATAAGACAAAGTACATTTTGAAAGTTTAGGATCTATTTATCTTTCAGTAGCTTAGTTGACTAAAACTAAAATGAGACATTTCTTTGAAATACAGATCACAGTGGCAGTAGCTGCCACTCTTGATTATCAAATGTTGTTGGTTACCTCTCAGTAAATTGTAAGATGCAATACATTTTCTTTTGCACCAGCACCAACAACACCAAGGCCCCCAACAGAATTGCCTTCCCTTTGTCCCTTTCCTGAAAGGGCTTTAAAAGTGTGGAGCCACAACTGAGGTATGATGAAGGCCTATTACTTCGAAGTGCAGGAAACTGTCTCTTCCCTTCTGTCCATGTCGCTCAGCCCCTAACTCAGCAAAAATTAAGCTAAAATTTAAAAGCTACCTATAACCCATGCACCTAAGGTCAATTAATCTATGACAAAAGAGGCAAGAATATACAATGGAGAAAGGACAGTCTCTTCAACAAGTGGTGTTGGGAAAGCTGGACAGCTACATGTAAATCAGTGAAATTAGAACACTCCCTCACACCATATACAAAAAGAAACTCAAAATGGTTTAAAAACCTAAATGTAAGACATGACACCATAAAACTCCTAGAAAGGTACATAGGTGAAACATTCTTTGACATAAATCGTAGCAATATTTTCTTAGCTCAGTCTCCCAAGGCGAAAGAAATAAAAGCAAAAATAAACAAATGGGACCTAATCAAACTTAAAAGCTTATGCACAGCAAAGGAAACCATCAACAAAACTAAAAGAATGGGAGAAAATATTTTCAAACAATGCAACTGACAAGGAGTTAATATCCAAAATATAAAAACAACTCAATATCCAAAAAACAAACAACCCAATCAAAAACATGGGCAGAACACCTAAATAGACATTTTTCCAAAGAAGACATACAGATGGCCAATAGGCACAAAAAAAGATGCTCAACATCACTAATTATTAGAGAAATGCAAATCAAAACCACAATGAGATAACACCTCACACCAGTCAGGATGGCTGTCATCAAAAAGTCTACAAATAATAAATGCTGGAGAAGGTGTGGAGAAAAGGGAATCCTTGTACACTGTTAGTGAGAACGTAAATTGATGCAGCCACTATGGAAAACAGTATGGAGGTTCCTTAAAAAACTAAAATTAGAACTACTATGTGATCCAGCAATTCCACTCCTGGGTATATATCAGTAAAAAAACAAAAACTCTAATTCAAAAAGATACACGCACCCCAATGTTCATAGCAGCACTATTTACAAAAGCCAAGACATGGAAACAATCCAAGTGCCCATCAACAGATGATTGGCTTAGAGATGTGGTATATATATACAATGAATATTATTACTCAACCATAAAAAGAAGGAAATATTGCCATTTGCAGCAACATGGATGGACCTAGAGAGTATTATGCTTAGTGAAATAAATCAAAGACAAATACTATATGATATCACTTATATATGGAATCTAAAAATAATACAGATGAATCTATATACAAAACAGAAACAGACTCACAGACATAGAAAACAAACTCATGGTTACCAAAGGGTAGAGGGAGAGGGGGAGGGACAAACTGGGAGTATGGGATTAATAGATGCACACTACCATGTATAAAGTAGATAAGCTACAAGGATTTCCTGTATAACACAGGGAACAATACTCAGTATCTTATAATAACCTATAATGGAAAATAATCTGAAAAAATTAATATACATATATAACTGAATCACTTTGTTGTACATTTGAAACTAACACAATATTGTAAATCAACTATACTTCAAATTAAAAATAATTTAAAAAGAAAAAAGTTACCTATAATTAAAGGGGATCCAATGATCAGGAAAGGAATTTTTTGGTAGGAAAAGCAGAGCAGACCAAGAAATCTGAGTGGCCTTAACAGCAGCTTTTGGGACAAGGTCTTTGGAAAGTTTCATTAATTTTCTGTTTCTCAACAAGTTATTTCACCTTTCACTTTCTTTTTATCTGAAGGCTTAACCCTACTTCAAACAACATAGTAGCTTTTAAAGACAAGAACCTTTATCAAATGGATTTGGAGGTATCAATTGTTTCACATTCTAAAAAGATTTTTGATTGGCTGATAATGGAATCAGGTTTTATAACCATGTGTCAGTGTTTGCTTGCCTTTGCCTTTTTTGAACTTGATTATGAATTCCATGAGGCCAGCAACTGTCCTCTCCTGTGTTAAAATGTCAAGAATCTTGTGGATGCTTAATATATTAATTGATGATGATAAAAGATAAAAAACCAGGACTTCCCTGGTGGCGCAGTGGTTAAGAATCTGCCTGCCAATGTAGGTGACACGGGTTCGAGCCCAGGTCCAGGAAGATCCCACGTGCCATGGAGCAACTAAGCCTGTGCACCACAACTACTGAGCCTGTGCTCCAGAGCCCGCGAGCCACAACTACTGAGCACGTGTGCCACAACTACTGAAGCCCACGCGCCTAGAGCCCATGCTCTACAACAAGAGAAGCCACCGCAATGAGAAGTCCGCGCACCGCAACGAAGAGTAGCCCCGGCTCGCCGCAACTAGAGAAAGCCCACGTGCAGCAACGAAGACCCAATGCAGCCAAAAATAAATAAATAAATTTTTAAAAAGATAAAAAATGGCATTCATTCAGTCCTAGAGCCCTTCCACTGAGTTATGCTTAGCTACACAGATTTAGTACGGTCACTACACAAGTATAAAAAGAAACCACAGTAAGGTATAGTGGAAATAACAAAGACTTGGGCAGATGTGAGTGGGTTGGGATTCTGGTACTCCCACTTAGCTGTGTGACCTTGAGCCTGATTCTTCATATGTAAAATAGAGATAATAATACCTTCCCATAGAGTTGTTTTGAGGATTAAATGAGTTAACTACCGATAGTGTCAAAATGCGTACAGTTTCCAAAATATGACATGGTGTTTACTGCTTTCATGTCTGTGCCTGGAACCCTAAGCCTGTAATAACCATTCCTTTTGTATTCACACTGTGCCTCTCCTGTTGTTTGGCAAGTGCCTGGTCTTCAAGAAAGACACAACTCAAACACTAACATGTTTGTGAAGCCTGCCTTGATGGTAGATGATAGACAGATATGGTTACTTAATATTGAATGAATGAGTGTCTGGAACCCAGTAAGTTCTAAATATATGTTTGCTTTTTCATCACTCTCCCCTTTTCTGCTTTATCCCAACAATTCTCTCTTTAAGTGACTTGTTTGATACAGCTGATTCTCCTTTTCTTCTAAAAACCTTCTAAAGTCAATTGGATAGGGATATATAACCCTCCTACTGAGAAACAGGAAGTGGATATTGCCAACAATAATACAATCTACCCCCCAAAAGCAACAGGTAGAATATTTCGAATATTAAAAAGGTTGAGAGAATATACTACAAATGTGTCCTTTGTGAAAAATTACTTGGCAATATGAAATCAAATCTGATAAGAAATGAGTCAAAATGAAGAATTAAGAATGGACATTTTGCAGTGCGCCAGTCTATGTAAATGGAGGACTAAGACCAAACAACAAGGTTATGAATATGTGATAGAATGAAACTATTATAAACCCTGACACAATAAAAATCCATTCATTCATTCGTTCATTAAATACATATCACTTAGTACCTACTCCGTGCCAGGCAATGCTCTACACACTGTGGATACAATCATCATCAAGATGAAGTCGCAGTCTTCATGAAACTTAGATTCTAATGGGAGAGACATACAGTAAACATATTATCTAAATATATAACATAATATCAGATAGTAATGAGTGCTATGAAGAAAAATAAATAGCATAAAGGGGGAGAGAATAATGAGGGTGCTATTGTAAATAGTGTGGTCAGGGACGACCTCTCTGAAAAGATGATGGATGAGCAAAGAACGGAATGAACTAAGGGAAAGAGCCATGCAAATATCTGGGGAAGAGCACTCTAGGCAGTGGAACATGTCAATGCCCTTCAACCAAAGACCATCAGGAACTTACTCATAGTTGACAAGTTGGGTTTATTATTCTTTGCAGGCAGGGAGAATGAACACCATAGGGAACCATGGGGTGTTTCAGTAAGAGAATGTTAGAAAGAACCTACTATAGTATTTGAGTGATTTACGGGAGGGTCTAAGGAAGTGGCAGTTCGCTCTAAATCAGATGCTGTCAGAAAGCAGGGGCAATTGTATGATTGGGCATCTCAATAATCTCATATATAGGGAGGGCAGACTAGGGCAAAGATAAAGTTGTAATTGATAAAGTAGCAGTCACCCATTTTGGTCAAGAGAGGGGGTGTTTGGTGTTTTCTGGGTGGCACAGTGACTTTTTTTTTGTCTGTGCTTAGACAAAATTATGAAGTGGTCTTATTTCGTCTCACGTTGTCAGTCACCTAGTGACCTTGTCTTAGATTGGTGTTCTGTGAGTTTATGTCCAACAGAAGAACATGGCCTGAGTGCTAGTCAGCTTCCAGATATCAGGGGCTGCTTCCCAATCCATTTTCTCTAACAGCAAGTGAAAAGCCTTAGAATATAAGGAATAAATTTTAGAGGTGGTGGGAGAGGAGGGAGGAGGTATAATATTGGCTATCTCCTCATCTTTAGTAGAAAATAGTTAATAGTGCATTATTATTGTATGGGACATACTTATACTAAAACATTATTCATTGTTTAGCTGAAATTCAAATGTAAGCGAACCTATTGTATTTTTTTTCTTTTTGCTAAATCTGACAACACTAAAATAAAAACACTGTCAGCTGCATAGGAAATACTTTGAATACTTGGTGCTTTTTCTTCTCGTCCCACTTAGATTTTTATTTGAAATCAGGATAGACTCAGAAAAAAAAATGTAATTCGATTTGAGCCATTCCTATATATTCTACATGTACATAGACGCCCACATCTGTGCATATATTGATATTATGTATATGTACGTATGTACATACATACACACACACGAGAAACAGTAAAAGCATCCAATAGTATAGAATATGTAACACACACGCACAGAAGGCACCTGGAACACAAGCAGAATTGACTGTGTTGGTGATAAGGCCACTCAGTGAAATGTATCTTGTGGTCTGTCATCCTTCCTTTCAGTCATTTCAAGTACGAGGCTGAGAAAAACACGGTCTCCGATCCAACTTGGACCTGGCGCGCCTCCTGAGGAACCGGAAGGATGAGAGGAACCGACTGCAGCGGCGGTTTATTTACACGGATGCACACACCCCTTTCACGTCGGCGAGAGGCCACGTAGGCCTGGGGAAGGATTTTGCCGGCGTACCCGGAATGGTTTCCTCCGCTTTGGTTGGGCGGGGGAGGGTAGCGCGGCGGCGCGTTCTGGGAGCCGAAGAGACCGAGATCTTCCCGGGCTCTTGAGAGTGTTACCTCTTTCGCGGCAACAATGGCTCGGGTGTCTCGCTCGCGCGGCCCGGAGTGGGAAGTGTCGCAGTTCGTCGAAGAGCCCCGAGCCCGCGGGGCGGCCGCTCTCGTTCGCACTCTTGCTCTCGGCCCGGGGACCGGAATGGCCTCGGCCATCAGCTGGGTGGCCTCAGCCGAGGCTCCCGAAACCAGCTCTGCGGCCCTGGCTTGCGGTGTCGTTCGCGAGAGCTGCCCTCGGCACCTCGGTGCTCCTCTTCCGCTTCTGCGTCCTCGTCCGCTGAGCGCTGCCGCCACTCGCGCCGCTGCGGGAGCGACGAGCCGGGACCCAGCCTCCTGGACCGGGAGGAGGTGAGTGATGCGGCCGCACCTTCGCTCTGAGGAGCCCACTTGCCTTCAGAGTTCGCTTCATCTCTCATCCCGCTTCTGAACGGTTCCAATTAAGCATTTTCTACCTTCTTTGCGCCCATTTCCATCTTTTGCTTCAGTCCACGACAGCTCCTTATTTGCCCTTTTTCTCCCTTAATTCTCACTCATCCTTGGGCTCCTTCATACGGTGCTGTGACCCCTCCACCCCCTTTCACCTCTTGTCTGGCAGAAGACATGACCAAGGGTCCCAGACCTGTTTACGTTGTGTTATCATTTGTGAGCAAGTTTTTATTCCCCACTAGACTGAGTTCGTGGAAAGGAGGAGCCCGATTTTACTCATCACAGAATTCGCAGTGCCTAGCACTTAGTAAGAGCTCAACCATTGTGTGTTGAATGAATGAACAGATTGGTTTGAGATGATAACAGGATGTGTAAGTGGAAATTCTTTGTAGGGAGTTGGGAAGGGTTGAGATTAAGGGTTTAAACTGGAGAAGAGAAAACCTTCCCCCACGACAGGATTGGATGAATGTAGGAAAAGCAATGTGTGTAACTGCAAGTGGGGCTACCTTGAGAAAGGTCTTGTGAAATGGTCTCAATCTTGACCTTGAAGAATGAGGGAAGGGTGAGATCAATTTTCCTCTAATGAAAGTGAGTATTGGAGCAGAAAAATAGTTTAAGAAGGAAAAGTTCTAATTATTGCTGTGTAAGTATTCATACCTCCCAAGTGCCTTGAATGTGTTAAAAATGAGAAATTTACAAACATTACAGGCATTGAGGGGCAGGTTGAAATTACAACAGTTGGGAGATGTCTTGATGATTTTTTTTCTTCCAGCAGTGGAAGGTAATAAAGCATAGTGAGGAGGAAGATAGTGGATGGATTCAGACTGCCTGAGTTTGAAGCCCTGCTTTGCCACTTAATACCTGTATAACTTTGGGTATTGAGAGTTTACCTGAGCTACTCTGTGGTGTTGCTGCCTCAGCATCCATTTTGTTTGCAGGGACTAGCCCTCTCCTGTAAGCACATGCCCTAGATAGCAACCCGTAAAATCACAAGCAAATGTAAGTTCCTGATATGACTTCCCTAACAGCCCCTGTGATCTGCAGTCTCCCCTGCCTCCCAGTGCTGGTATGCTGTATGGCCCCCTTAGAGAAGACCCTCGTGGGGCTTACCAAACCCCGCGCTCTTTTGGTTTAAATTGACCAAAATGGCCCTAGCCTGGGAACCCCAAAGCACTCCACCCACAGACTGTAATAAAAGCATGTGCCCCAGGTCCTGTCACTCTCTGCACCCTATCTTGACCTCCCCATGTAACCCCTCGAGGTGTGCTGGATACTTCCTACTGGACCTGTGAGTAATAAACTTCTCTATTTCAATTTCTCTTGTGGTCTGTTGTTGAACTTTGGCTCACCATCTGGCACCCTGTGCTCCACTTAACAAATGTTAATTTAAGGAAGTCAAAACATTGAGCAAATTACTTAACCTCTCCAAGGTACATTTCTTCACCTGTAAAAACGGGGATAAAAATAGTGCTGACATTTTTAGGGTTGTTGTAATGATTTAGTGCCTGGAACATAATACACATTATGTTTTAGCTATTAGGGTTTCACACCTGGGAGGAGGAACAGTAAAAATAGTCCTGAGTTATATTGGAGACCTACCTCTCCAAGTTATATGTTTCAGAAAGGTCACCCACAATCTGTGTCAATCAAAAACCAAACAGGTTATTTTAGAATCCCAACCAAAAGGTGTAAGAACAGCTTGGATGAGATTTGCATTTGTGCATGTAGAAGATAATTCATCTTGAGTCCAGATGAAACCAGGTAGCAGCAGGGACTGTTTTAATGGTCTCTTATTCACCCTGTTGGTGAGAGAGGTAATCCCTCCCTAGGGTTATGGGGCAGCTGAACATAGGACACCTGACACTGGACACATAAGATCCACTATGCAGGGATAATCTGGAACTGCACCTGTCCCTTTAATAAAGAGGGTTGTTTGGCTAGGGGACCTTTTCTGCAGGAGCAGAGTGGGAAGGGGAATTTGCAGTTAGGCCATTGGAGGCCCTACTGGTTTCCCCAGATGTCAAGGCAGCACATAATATTGGGCCTTAATTTTAGGCCCTACACCACAAGGACTGTGTGTCTTTACAGTCTGGCATGCATCATTGGCCCCTATACTTATATATTCCAAGGACTATTATTTGTATGTTTACTTTTAGATTATCTGCTTCTGGAACTGGGTGACCCTCTGAGTCCAAATCTGCAGTTATAATACCTTTTCCCCTGAATAAAGAAGTAAAAAATAATTTATTTAAGCAATGAGACCAAATATATTTATTTTAGAAGGATTAAAAAAAAAACAGAGACACAAGCAGCTAAACTTCGGAGAATTGAGCCTCTGTTAGTTTTCTCCTTTCTTTTTTTTCAGTTTATGAGTAATAGTAAATACTAAACAGAAGAAATGACAAACATTATAATAAAACAAAAAAAATTTAATGTCCTCCAAAGAACAGATAGGCAGTGTACTCCTTTTCCAAAAAGGAACTAAAGGAAAAACAAAGAAAACAAACCCTGGATCTCATTGAATACAACTTCTGTCACATAGAACTTTTCAGAGCTCCCTTTATTTTCTACTTCTTGTAGTGCTTCATTTTTTTTTCAAAATTGAAATATTTACTTGACAGAAAATTTTTGAATTTGGTAAAGAAATGGCAATAACTGGTACATACATTAATTCAAAATATTTCTACTAAGCACCAAATAGTTCCCAAATTTTTCACCGAGAACCTCTTCATCACTGAAAGAATGCCTAACATGTAATCAGTTTAGTTAGGTTTTTAATCAAGAAATCTAGGGCTTCCCTGGTGGTGCAGTGGTTGAGAGTCCGCCTGCCGATGCAGGGAGCACGGGTTCGTGCCCCGGTCCGGGAGGATCCCACGTGCCGCGGAGCGGCTGGGCCCGTGAGCCATGGCCGCTGAGCCTGCGCGTCCGGAGCCTGTGCTCCGCAACGGGAGAGTCCACAGCAGTGAGAGGCCCGCGTACCACAAAAAAAGAAAAAAAAAAAAAAAAAAAAAAAAAGAAATCTAAAGATGCCAATCAGTAGTGCTTCATTTTTAAAAGCTGTCTTTACTAGGTCCTGGGTTTCTGAAAACTAAAGTTTTAACCAAATTGGAACAGACTCCTTTTTCCTTTCATAAATATGCATAAACAAATGAAGTTATTTCCAAATGTAAAACTGTTTCTGTCACATATTGCAGAAGATGAAATGAGCAATTAGGAGCTCTGTCATGCATGCGGCAGAAGGGATGCGCTTGACAGCCTCCCAGGCTGCATTTCTAGCCTGGCTGTTCAGGCTGTCTGTAGTCTGTACCGTTTGATAGTACTATCAGAACATCAGACCCTAAGTGTTAAGTTTACATTTATACCAAGTTTTTATTAATTTAAAGTTTAAAACATAAAGGGAGAATAGAATAACTGGACTTGTTGAATTTGAATATATATAAAATTTATATATATATATATCTATATATATAGTGGAATTCAGCTTTTTTTTTTTTTTTTTTTTTTTTTGCAGTACACGGGCCTCTCACTGCTGTGGCCTCTCCCGCTGCAGAGCACAGGCTCCGGATGCGCGGGCTCAGCAGCCATGGCTCATGGGCCCAGCCGCTCCATGGCATGCGGGATCCTCCCGGGCCGGGGCACGAACCCGCGTCCCCTGCATCGGCAGGCGGACTCTCAACCACTGCACCACCAGGGAAGCCCGAATTCAGCTATTTTTAAATTTTTTTATTTCTATATTTAAATTTATATTTCATAACCTTTCTACCTATTGAAATCCATGAGTTCACACCAGTACCTCAAATTCCAATCCATAGCACAGCGTTCATTCTAGCTTTCCCCTTTTTTCTAGAATTCACCTATTGAGTTATAATTTACATGCCTATATCTTCTGGAAAATTAAGTGAGATAGGATTAGAGAATTGGAAGCTCCTGAAGTATGAGGACTTTCTGCAAAGAATCCTTGTTTTAGACTGAATTGTGTGCCCCCAAAATTCATATGTTGAAGCCCTAACCCTCGAAGTGACTGTAATTGGCAATAGGGCTTTTAAGGAGGTAATTAAGGTTAAATAAGCTCATAAGGATGAGACCCTAATTCAGTAGGACTGGTGTCCTTATAAGAAGAAGAGACACCAGAGATCTCAGTCAATCAGTATCTCTCTGTCTCTCTCTCTCTCTCTCTCTCCTTCTATCTCCCCCTTATCCTCCTCTCTCCCTCTACTCTTCCTCTCTCCCTCTCTCCCCACTCCCACCTCTCCTGACCTGAGCACAGAGGACACAGAGAAGAGGCCACGTGAGGACACAGCAAGAAGGTGGCATTCTACAAGCCAGGAACAGAGGTCTCACCAGAAACCAACACTGATGTCACCTTGATCTTGCATTTCTTTTTTTTAAAATTTTATTTAATTTTATTTATTTATTTAAACAGCAGGTTATTACTTATCCATTTTATACATATTAGTGTATATATGGCAATCCCAATCTCCCAATTCATCCCACCACAACCACCACCCCCCACCACTTTCCCCCCTTGGTTTCCATATGTTTGTTCTGTACATCAGTGTCTCAATTTCTGCTCTGCAAACTGGTTCATCTACCATTTTTCTAGGTTCCACGTATATGCGTTAATATACGATATTTGTTTTTCTCTTTCTCACTTCACTCTGTGACAGTCTCTAGATCCATCCACGTCTCTACAGATGACTCCATTTCTTTCCTTTTTATGGCTGAGTAATATTCCATTGTATATATGTACAACACCTTCTTCATTCATTCGTCTGTCAATGGGCATTTAGGTTGCTTCCACGTCCTGGCTATTGTAAATATTGCTGCAATGAACATTGGGTGCATGTGACTTTTTGAATTACAGTTTTCTCTGGGTATATGCCCAGTAGTGGGATTGCTGGGTCATATGGTAATTCTATTTTTAGTTTTTTAAGGAACCTCCATACTGTTCTCCATAGTGGCTGTATCAATTTACATTCCCACCAACAGTACAAGAGGGTTCCCTTTTCTCCACACCCTCTCCAGCATTTATTGTTTCTAGATTTTTTTATGATGGCCATTCTGACTGGTGTGAGGTGATATCTCATTGTAGTTTTGGTTTGCATTTCTCTGATGATTAGTGATGTTGAGCATCCTTTCATGTGTTTGTTGGCAATCTGTATATCTTCTTTGGAGAAATGTCTGTTTAGGTCTTCTGCCCATTTTTGAATTGGGTTGTTTGTTTTTTTGATATTGAGCTGCTTGTAAATTTTGGAGATTAATCCTTTGTCACTTGCTTCATTTGCAAATATTTTCTCCCATTCCGAGGGTTGTCTTTTGGTCTTGTTTATGGTTTCCTTTGCTGTGCAAAAGCTTTTAAGTTTCATTAGGTTCCATTTGTTTATTTTTGTTTTTATTTTCATTACTCTAGGAGGTGGAACAAAAAAGATCTTGCTGCAATTTATCTCAAAGAGTATTCTTCCTATGTTTTCCTCTAAGAGTTTAATAGTGTCCAGTCTTACATTTAAACTCTAAGCTATTTTGAGTTTATATTTGTGTATGGTGTTAGGGAGTGTTCTAATTGCATTCTTTTACATGTAGCTGTCCAGTTTGCCCACCACCACTTATTGAAGAGGCTGTCTTTTCTCCATTGTATATCCTTGCCTCCTTTGTCATAGATTAGTTGACCATGGGTGCATGGGTTTATCTCTGGGCTTTCTATCCTGTTCCATTGATCTATGTTCCTATTTTTGTGCCAGTACCATATTGTCTTGATTACTGTAGCTTTGTAGCATAGTCTGAAGTCTGCGAGTCTGATTCCTCCAGCTCCGTTTTTTTCCCTCAAGACTGCTTTGACTATTCGGGGTCTTTTGTGTCTCCATACAAATTTTAGGATTTTTTGTTCTAGTTCTGTAAAACATGCCATTGGTGATTTGATAGAGATTGCATTGAATCTGTAGATTGCTTTGGGTAGTATAGTCATTTTCACAATATTGATTCTTCCAATCCAAGAACATGTTATATCTCCTATCATGTTTGTATCATCTTTAATTTCTTTCATCAGTGTCTTATAATTTTCTGCATACAGGTCTTTTGTGTCTCTAGGTAGGTTTATTCCTAGGTATTTTATTCTTTTTGTTGCAGTGGTAAATGGGAGTGTTTCATTAATTTCTCTTTCATATTTTTCATCACTAATGTATAGGAATGCAAGAGATTTCTGTGCATTAATTTTGTATCCTGCAACTTTACCAAGTTCATTGATTAGCTCTAGTAGTTTTCTGGTGGCATCTTTAGGATTCTCTATGTATAGTATCATGTCATCTGCAAACAGTGACAGTTTTACTTCTTCTATTCCAATTTGTATTCCTTTTATTTCTTTTTCTTCTCTGATTGCCGTGGCTAGGACTTCCAAAGCTATGTTGAATGATAGTGGTGAGAGTGGGCATCCTTGTCTTGTTCCTGATCTTAGAAGAAATGATTTCAGTTTTTCACCATTGAGAATGATGTTTGCTGTGGGTTTGTTGTATATGGGCTTTGTTATGTTGAGGTAGGTTCACTCTATGCCCACTTTCTGGAGAGTTTTTATTATAAATGGGTGTTGAATTTTGGCAACAGCTTTTTCTGCATCTATTGAGATGATCATATGGTTTTTCTTCTTCAATTTGTTAATATGGTGTATCACATTGATTGATTTGTGTATATTGAAGAATCCTTGCATCCCTGGGATAAAACCCACTTGATCATGGTGTCTGATCCTTTTAATGTGTTGTTGGATTCTGTTTGCTAGTATTTTGTTGAGGATTTTTACATCTATATTCATCAGTGATATTGGTCTGTAATTTTCTTTTTTTGTAGTATCTTTGTTTGGCTTTGGTATCCGGGTGATGGTGGCCTCGTAGAATGAGTTTGGGAGTGTTCCTTCCTCTACAATTTTTTTGGAAGAGTTTGAGAAGGATGGTTGTTAGCTCTTCTCTAAATGTTTGATAGAATTCACCTGTGAAGCCATCTGGTCCTGGACTTTTGTTTGTTGGAAGATTTTTAATCACAGTTTCAATTTCATTACTTGTGATTGGTCTGTTCACATTTTCTGTTTCTTCCTGGTTCAGTCTTGGAAGGTTATACCTTTCTAAGAATTTGTCCATTTCTTCCAGGTTGTCCATTTTATTTCCATAGAGTTGCTTGTAGTAATCTTTCGTGATCCTTTGTATTTCTATGGTGTCCATTGTAACTTCTCCTTTTTCATCTCTAATTTTGTTGATCTGAGTTCTCTCCCTCGTTTTCTTGATGAGTCTGGCTAAAGGTTTATCAATTTTGTTTATCTTCTCAAAGAACCAGCTTTTAGTTTTATTGATCTTTGCTATTGTCTTCTTTGTTTGTATTTCATTTATTTCTGCTTGACCTTTATGATTTCTTTCCTTCTACTAACTTTGGGTTTTGTTTGTTCTTCTTTCTCTACTTCCTTTAGGTGTAAGGTTAGGTTGTTTATTTGAGCTGTTTGTTGTTTCTTGAGGTAGGATTGTAGTGCTGTAAACTTCCCTCTTAGAACTGCTTTTGCTGCATCCCCTAGGTTTTAGACCGTTGTGTTTTCATTGTCATTTGTCTCTCGGTATTTTTTGATTTCCTCTTTAATTTCTTCAGTGATCTCTTGGTTATTTAGTAGTGTATTGTTTAGCCTCCATGTGTTTGTGTTTTTTACGTTTTTTTCCCTGTAATTGATTTCTAATCCCATAGCGTTATGGTCAGAAAAGATGCTTAATATGATTTCAATTTTCTTAAATTTACTGAGGCTTGATTTGTGACCCAAGATGCGATCTATCCTGGAGAATGTTCCGTGCGCAATTGAGAAGAAAGTGTAATCTGCTGTTTTTGGATGGAATGTCCTATAAATATCAGTTAAATCTATCTGGTCTATTGTGTCATTTAAAGCTTGTGTTTCCCTATTTATTTTCTGTCTGGATGATCTGTCCGTTGGTGTAAGTGAGGTGTTAAAAGTCCCCCACTATTATTGTGTTACTGTTGATTTCCTCTTTTATAGCTGTTAGCAGTTGCCTTATGTATTGAGGTGCTCCTATGTTTGGTGCATATATATTTATAATTCTTATATCTTCTTCCTGGATTGATCATTATGTAATGTCCTTCCTTGTCTCTTGCAACATTCTTTATTTTAAAGTCTATTTTACCTGATACGAGTATTGCTACTCCAGCTTTCTTTTGATTTCCATTTGCATGGAATATCTTTTTCCATCCCCTCACTTTCAGTCTGTATGTGTCCCTGGGTCTGATGTGGGTCTCTTGTAGACAGCATATATATGGGTCTTGTTTTTGTATCCATTCAGCGAGCCTGTGTCTTTTGGTTGGAGTATTTAATCCATTCGTGTTTAAGGTAATTATCGATATGTATGTTCCTATGACCATTTTCTTAATTGTTTTGGGTTTGTTTTTGTAGGTCCTTTTCTTCTCTTGTGTTTCCCACTTAGAGACGTTCCTTTAGCATTTGTTGTAGAGCTGGTTTGGTGGTGCTGAATTCTCTTATCTTTTGCTTGTCTGTAAAGCTTTTGATTTCTCCTTCAAATCTGAATGAGATCCTTTCTGGGTAGAGTAATCTTGGTTGTAGGTTCTTCCCTTTCATCACTTTAAGTATATCATGCCACTCCCTTCTGGCTCGTAGAGTTTCTGCTGAGAAATCACCTGTTAACCTTATGGCAGTTCCCTTGTATGTTATTTGTCATTTTTTCCCTTGCTGCTTTCAATAATTTTTCTTTGTCTTTAATTTTTGCCAATTTGATTACTATGTGTCTTGGCGTGTTTCTCCTTGGGTTTATCCTGTATGGGACTCTCTGTGCTTCCCGGACTGGATGGCTATTTCCTTTCCCATGTTAGGGAAGTTTTGAACTATAATCTCTTCAAATATTTTCTCAGGTCCTTTCTCTCTCTCTTCTCCTTCTGGGACCCCTATAATGTGAATGTTGTTGCGTTTAATGTTGTCCCAGATGTCTCTTAGACTGTCTTCATTTCTTTTCATTCTTTTTTCTATATTCTGTTCCGCAGCAGTGAATTCCACCATTCTGTCTTCCAGGTCACTTATCCGTTCTTCTGCCTCATTTATTCTGCTATTGATTCCTTCTAGGAATTTGTATTTTTCATTTCAGTTTGTTTGTTCTTTAATTCTTCTAGGTCTTTGTTAAACATGTTTAACATGTTTAACATTTGTTAAACATTTCTTGCATCTTCTTGATCTTTGCCTCCATTCTTTCTCCGAGGTCCTGGATCATCTTCACTCTCATTATTCTGAATTCTTTTTCTGGAAGGTTGTGTATCTCCACTTTATTTACTCGTTTTTCTGGGGTTTTATTTTGTTCCTTCATCTGGTACATAGCCCTCTGCCTTTTCATCTTGTCTATCTTTCTGTGAATGTGGTTTTTGTTCCCAGCCTGCAGGACTGTAGTTCTTCTTGCTTCTGCTGTCTGCCCTCCACTGGATGAGGCTATCTAAGAGGCTTGTGCAAGTTTCCTGATGGGAGGGACTGGTGATGGGTAGAGCTGACTGTTGCTCTGGTGTGCAGAGCTCAGTAAAATTTAATCCACTTGTCTGCTGATGGGTGGGTCTGGGTTCCCCCCATGTTGGTTGTTTCGCTTGAGGTGTCGCAACACTGGAGCCTACCCGGGCTTTTTGGTGGGGCTTATGGCAGACTCTGGGAAGGCTCACGCCAAGGAGTACTTCCCAGAACTTCTTCTGCCAGCATCCTTGTCCTCACGATGACACACAGCCACCCCCTGCCTCTGCAGGAGACCCTCCAACACTAGCAGGTCAGTCTGGTTCAGTCTCTCCCGGGGTCACTGCTCCTTCCCCTGGGTCCTGATGAGCACACTGCTTTGTGTGTGCCCTCCAAGAGTCAAGTCTCTGTTTCCCCCAGCCATGTTGAAGTCCTGCAATCAAATCCCGCTAGCCTTCAAAGTCTGATTCTCTAGGAATTCCTCCTCCCGTTGCCAGACCCCCAGGTTGGGAAGCCTGACGTGGGGCTCAGAACCTTCACTCCAGTGGGTGGACTTCTGTGGTATAAGCATTCTCCAGTTTGTGAGTCACCTGCCTAGCAGTTATGGGATTGGATTTTATTGTGATTGCAGCCCTCTTACCGTCTCATTGTGGCTTCTCCTTTGTCTTTGGATGTGGGGTATCTTTTTTGGTGAGTTCCAGTGTCTTCCTGTCGATGATTGTTCAGCAGTTAGCTGTGATTCCGGTGCTCTCACAAGAGGGAGTGAGAGCACGTCCTTCTGCTCCGCCATCTTGAACCAATGCTCGATCTTGGATTTCTAACCTCCAGAACGGTGAGAAAATAAATTTCTGTTGTTTAAGCCACCCAGTCTATGGTATTTTGTTATGGCAGCCCTAGCTGACTAATACAATACTGAACCACAGTAAGTCTTTTAAAAATGTATTTTAAAAATATGTTATAACATTTATTAAATCCAGTGCCTATTTAAAATTTTTTTAATTAAGTGAGGAACTTTAAGTGCGTCTCACATATTTCTTCTTTCTTGTGATTTATCCTTTTATGTCCCTTAAGTTTTAAAAATATGGAACATACCTAAGAATTAAAACGTGTTGCCAGTGGATTTTAGCATGCTAATTGTTCTTTTTAAATTATAATTCATGGGGTGCTAATTTCCTATTCATAGAAGAGTTCAGTGTTAAGACAAATAATGCATTTATGTTATTTTGAATTATTTTTTTCTTCAACTAACCCAATAACAGATTGCATGCCAGATTTTAGCATTACAAAGGGATTTTAAAGATGAATATGCCAGTATGGTTTTGTTTAGTTAATTTTCCTATATACAATACTATCTGAAGGCTTAATGCTTCTTCTTTTTCCTTGTTTCTTTTCTCTTTGGTGCTGTTTATTAGCTGCTGCTTCCCTTTCCTCTGTTTCTGTGTCTACTTTAGGTTGAGTTGAGACAATGTGCTTCACAGATAAACTTCTAATTTGTGACTAGTTGATAAAGCATTATTATTAGAAACTTGTACTTACAGATATCCTTATAAGAACATGAAATCAGAGAGTTAGAGTTGGAAGGTGCCCTAAAAATAATTTTCTAGGAAATACCTAAATTATTCCAGATGTGATGTTAAGAGGAAAAGACTGTGATACGGAAATGCCCTTTTTAAGCTATTGTAGAAGGCTAATAATACTCATTTTCAGAATTCTCTTACAACAGGATGAAATCTCTATACTGTAGTGTGTTAGGTTCTTACTCTGGGGAGACACAACAGTTGCTACTGTACTGTATGTCTGTTCCACATGTAGAATGAAATTATGAAGTCTTCCCTCAGCCTTCTTATGTCCAGTTTCTTTCATCTTTCCTTATGATTCCTATTTCCCTGCATTTGCCCTGTGGTTTCTTCTGAAACTATAAATCCTTCATGCTGCTTTCAGTGTGAATAGCATTTTGTTAACTCGAAAGCATTATGCAAATGTAAATGATTATTCTACTGTTATGAAGGTGGTTGGCCAATAAGCTGTACTGTTACAAAAGCAGTCAGGTGCTGGCTTTGAATGGTTCTTGGACAATCAGTTTGTTACTGAAAATTTTTAAGTGTATATTTTTATACTCTGTGGTCCATATTTTATCACTTTCCTGATTCTTACTACAGTTTTCTTTAAATTCAGCTCTGATGAACATACACCAGTAGAGGACAAAGAGCCAAAGAAAAGCACCACTTTAGCTTCTACTTCAGAAGGTATTTTTTAAATATAGGACTTTTTTATTGAGAAGTTTAAAAAATATGTTTATAAATAGTTGAATATTAGACTTTACTCAAATCGCCTGTCATCAATTCCTTTTCAGTATTTTTTTTTTTTTTTTTTTGCGGTACACAGGCCTCTCACTGTTGTGGCCTCTCCCGTTGCGGAGCACAGGCTCCGGACGCTCAGGCTCAGCGGCCATGGCTCACGGGCCCAGCCGCTCTGCGGCATGTGGGACCTTCCCGGACCAGGACCCGAACCTGTGTCCCCTGCATCGGCAGGCGGACTCTCAACCACTGCGCCACCAGGGAAGCCCATCTTTTCAGTATTTTTAATACAATAAAATTGATGCTCAGAAATACTTCTTTAGAAGTTAGTTTTTTATTTGTATTTTATGTAGAAGAAAAGAAGAAGAAGAAGTCTAGTCATTCAAAAGAAAGGTCCAAGAAAAAGAGGAAGAAAAAATCATCTAAAAGAAAACACAAGAAGTATTCTGATGATAGTGACAGTGACTCTGATTCTGAAACAGACTCTAGTGGTAAGAAAGCCAACATCCTTCTGTGAGCCTTGCTTCAAAACTAGTTGTACTTCTTGAAAGCTTATTTTAGAAGCAGGTTCTTAAAAACAATGATAGCCAAGAGTTTTGAACACTCACTGACTTTGTGTTGGGCACCCTGCTAAGTGCTTGATATGCATTATTGCTATTTAATCCACACAGTCACTGTAGGACACACCTTAGAGATGGAGAAATGGAGGCCCAGAGCAGGTTATAAGTACCGCCCCAAGGCCACACAGTTGGGATTCAAACCTAAGCCGTGTGACTCCAGATTGGTTGTGTGTAGCTGTACAAGGCATGTGGCACCAAACCATGTTGGGGTTAGTCTGTGAGACGTGTGGTGCTAAACCAAGCCACAGGGGGCTGCCTCAGCCCAGTGGAGCAGCTCTTTTGTGAGATTCTCACACTTAGTGGGCACCTTTGTGCAATTTTCAAAAAGGTACACCATAGGGGACTCCCTCTGGCCAGCAGCTGATTTATGTATCACACTTCCTGTGGGGCGGCACATCACAAAAAAGTCACCTTTTTGTGCCCTCTCCTGGCTGATGACTGACAGAGGGTGCCTCCTCTGGGGACACGTTACACTAAGGCACCCCTTCCTCTGATGTCACCTGGGTTTCCTGGCCCTCACTGTCACCTTTCTTCCTCACTGCTGGAAGGCTGAGCTTTCTTGAAGCGCAGATCTGAGCATGGCGGTCCCTACTTAAAATCCTTCCGCAGTTCTCCATGGCCTTCAGGGTAAAGTCAGATCCCAATTGTAGAGGAATAACTGAGGACATGGAAAGGAGACGTGACCCACGAACCCCTCGGCAGACCGAGGGTTAGCGAGTAAGCCAGAACTGCAGGCAGTCCTGGATACTTTGGGCGCTGATCCATGAAATGACCTCAGTATAATCAGAATGATGGGAACACAAGGAAATGTCCTTGTGCTACTTTAGTAAAATCAGAATGATGGGAACACAAGGAGATGTCCTTGTGCTGCTTGTGAGCTCAAGGATGAAGCACGGCATGTCTTCAAGAAAGCCCACTGTTGCTTATCTAATCAATAAAAGCATATATTGCTGCTTTGGCTTTTCTGGAATGTTAAAATTTTAAGTCTTAAGATGTAAACATAGATAATGCTTAAATAAAGGTCACCACAGCAGGATGAGACGGCGCTGTATTGCCTGAGCGAGCAGCAGCCCTCTACTGCTGTGCTTCTGCACAGTTCGTCTCGTGTGATGAGCTTACTTTCAGCCCTGTCATAAGAAAACTGCAACACCAGTTGATCTCTCGCATCACGTACCCTGTGGCTCTCCTGCAGCGTCCTCTTTGGCCTAAGGATGACTTTCCATCTCCTTGATACTGCACGTCCTTTCTCTTGACTCTGTCGCTTGATACAGAGAGTCCGTCTGCCTACAATGCCTAGCTGATGACTGACAGAGGGTGCCTCCTCTAGGGACACGTTACACTAAGGCACCCCTTCCTCTGATGTCACCTGGGTTTCCTGGCCCTCACTGTCACCTTTCTTCCTCACTGCTAGAAGCCTGAGCTTTCTTGAAGCACAAATCTGAGCATGGTGGTCCCTACTTAAAATCCTTCTGCAGTTCTCCATGGCCTTCAGGGTAAAGTCAGATCCCAATTGATCTCTCAAATCACACGTACCCTGTGGCTCTCCTGCAGCGTCCTCTTTGGCCTAAGGATGACTTTCCATCTCCTTGATACTGCACGTCCTTTCTCTTGACTCTGTCGCTTAATACAGAGTCCGTCTGCCTACAATGTTGGTCTCTCCCTGCACGCCGCTTGGCTTACTCATTGCTATGATGGGCATGCATTACTTTTGTAATGAAACTGATTTTAAAAAGAACTAGCTTAAGAGTCACCTTTTCCTGGTCAACCGTTCCTCAACCACTATCCCCAAATCAGCCTGATTTTGAGACTCCTCTGTATGCCCAGAGCACCCCATGCTTCCCTTTCACTCAGATTCTAGTTGCCTCTTTCCCTGTGTCTCCTCCACTAGAATGTGCTCCTGGAAAGCAAACCCTCAAACACACACATCATGAAAATACTCAAACATTGAGAAAAGTAAAGGGAGTAGTAGTATTAATGCCATGTACAGTACTTGTCACTCAGGTTTAACATTTGTTAGCATTTTGACATACTTGTTTCAGATAGGGATTTTTTTGTTGAGATAGTCAAGGTAAAATACACTAAATATTTCTGTCTGCAATGCTTTAAAAAATGACATTTTCCTACTTAACTGCAATACCATTATCTCACCAGCAAGTTAATAATTCCCTATATCATCTAATACCTAGTGTGACTTTAATTTCTATGCTTTCAGTGCCTAGCACGGTTTGTGACATAAGCGTTTGAATGAGTGAATTTCTCTGATATAACAAATGGGACAGGAAAAGCATATTTATCTTGTCAAAGGTATTAACATGGGAACTTCTCTGGTGGCACAGTGGTTAGGAGTCTCCCTGCCAATGCAGGGGACTTGGGTTCGAGCTCTGGTCCAGGAAGATCCCATATGCCACAGAGCAACTAAGTCCGTGTGCCACAACTACTGGGCCTGTGCTCTAGAGCCCGCAAGCCACAACTACTGAGCCCACGTGCCACAACTACGGAAGCCTGCACGCCTAGGGCCTGTGCTCCGCAACAAGAGAAGCCACTGCAATGAGAAGCCTGTGTGGCACAACGAAGAGTAGCCCCTGCGCGCTGCAACTAGAGAAAGCCCGCACGCAGAAACGAAGACTGGACACAGCCATAAATAAATAAATAAATCATAAATAAATTTATAAAAAGGTATTAATGTTTAGAGGTAAACTTTTTTTTCAATTTTAATGTGTTTTAATTTTCAGATGAAGATACAAAGGAAAGCAAAAAAAAAGCCCAGCAAAAGAAAAAGAAGAAACACAGATGATCAGGTTTTTTAATTTAATTTTTATTATGGAAAAGGTCAAATATATATACAAGTATAGAGAATAGTGTAATGATCTCCCATGTACATATCACCAACTTGAACAATTATAAACTTGTGAGAAGTTGCCACCACCTCCCAATTATTTTGAAACAAATCCCAGATATCATTTCATTTATAAACAATTCAGCATGCTTCTCTAAAAGAGAGACATTCTTTTTTAAACATAACCACATTACCATTACTATGCCTAAAAATTTAACAGTAATTCCTCAGTTTTTTATCACACTTCATTTTTATTTTGTTTTCTAGCCTGGCAGTTTCACATGAGGAAGACAGCATGAAGAAAGCCAAGGTCTGACCACTTCTTTTCAGTGATCTATTAATCTGGAATATTAATCAGGGCCTCCCTCTTGCTTCCAGCAGCAGTAAACCAAAATGTTCCCTTTTAGTGTTCAATCGTCAGATCTAGCGTCCTTTCAAGGACGCTGAATGAGACAAAATACATTTGAAGGCATAATTGTCACTTCTGAGCCGGGGAAGACACAACAATATGGCTCCTGTGGTGGGGGGAGGGGTGAAAAGGGAGAAGAGCCTCTTTCTGGCCTCAATGGAGGCACCTCTTGTGTTCCTTTTGAAGCAGAAGTTCCTTTGGGCCAGAATGGTTTATTCCCCTATATCCTTCACAAAAAGGGAGGGTAGTGAACAGAATCTGGAGCATCTAGAACAAAACTAGGTGAATATTTGGATGCTACCTTCCCATAAAGCCCTATGAATAGTAATTTCTTAGGAAGGTTCCTTTAGAGTCCAGGCTTGTGCCTGAGCTCCTCATCATGAATGGAGCTTGGTCCCATTTTGCAGCATACTGTTCTCTCACTAGGGACTTTTCCCACCTCATCTTACATGTGTATGTATCTGAGAAGTGCAGGGTCTAGTGATAGTGCTTAGGGACGTCACCTCATGAAAAGAGACCTTCTTGACATTCCTTAGCAATTCTTACCCATATCATACTAACCCCATTTGGCACATAAAAACAAATATACAAGAGAATTCACATCTTTACTGAAAATACAAAAAATATGCCCTATTAAAAACACAGTGCACTGTTTTCATTTATTCAGTTCATTTATTAGGCATTTGGTGAACTGCTCTTGAGGTGCTATGAAAAATTTCAATCTGGCAAAAAAATACTTTGGAAAAACTCATAGAAAACATGTCTTACAAGATAGGGACTAGAAAATGAATGCTGATGACAGGGACCCATGCCAGGCCAAGCAAAGCTAAGCCAAAGGAAGGCATAGGTGGAGGAGGCAAGGGCAGACAAGGCAAGGATGGCATGGGTGGCCCAGGTATTTGGGGCTGCAGTGGCACCAGAGGAACCTAACTCCAGTTGGGTTGCAGAATAAATATGGCATTATAGGGTCCATCCAGGATTATGATGACAGGGTGACCCATGGCCACAGGGGATGTATTTCTGAGAATTAAACCCCTCTGATATCTCCAACACTTGGCCCTCCCATTCTTAAACCAAAACTTTAATCAGAGAGAAAAAAGGTATTGGTTTAGTATATTGAACAGTTAATGTCTTAATAGAAAAACACAACATGCAAATCTATGTGCTATTGATGAAATGGAAGAAACTATTTCATTATTGCTCAAATATCTTAGGAAAATTAATACTGCACCCCTCCCTTCAGCCCACCCTTAGTGATCATAGGCTATATGTGCCAAGCTCTGGTCTAGGCTTATTGCTTTGTTCCTGTCCTCCCACTTTTAGTATTCTTTAACTATTTTGCATGTCCTACATGCAAACCAGCTAGCGAATTGCACTGTGTCCTTGCTGTTAATGCTTTGCCTGGTAACAGGGTAAAGACATGTTAGTGTTCTGACAGCAGTCGAGCTGCCCTGCCCCTCCTCACTAGGGACAATGTCACCCTGGTGATGGGGGGAGCTGAGCATGGTAAAAACTCAACCCCTTTCAAAGTCATACTGAGGGAGGCAGCCCCTATTTTAAAACCCCATCTTCAGTCTGAAGTAAATAATTAATAGGAAGGAACATGTTGGATTTTTAGACAGAAGGCTTCCTTCAAGGATGACTAAGGAGTCATTCACCCTCTGAAACATCTTGAAAGTTAGAAAGGTGGTCTGGCAAGGGGGGCCCAGTGGGGTTTTGACTTGTCTTACTGGGACGTGAGAGTTGCTGAAGATCTGGTCACTGCCTTGATATCTTAGTCTTTAATGCTAAGGAAAGTTCAACCTAACTAGGTTCAACTCCATTCAAACCCAGTTTCTGCCCAGCCAATAATTCGGAGGGAAAGAGGCAGACCACTGTCAATTCTGCATGTGCCAACCCGCCCCCACCCTCCAGTCTTCATGGGCTCAGGACACTGTCAGCTAACCCGGTTCTACCTCCAGGTTCAGGATTCTGGATGGAAGGTGATGTTGCTGGAGTAGGTCCTGCCAGCCCTACTCCTCAACTAGGAGATCTCAACACCAACAAGAGTTCTAAGGCAGGAGAGTGGAACTAGGCATTTTAGAACAAGGTCAACAACAGTGTGGCACCCCCGTGTTCACTGCAGCATTATTTGCGATAGATAAGGAAACAACCCAATTGTCTATCTACGGATGAATGAATAAAGAAAATGTGTATACAGGCACATCTCAGAGATATTGTCGGTGTGGTTCCAGACCACTGCAACAAAGCGAATATCGCAATAAAGTGAGCCACATGGATTTTTTTGGTTTCCTAATACATGTAAAAGTTATTTTTACACTATACTGTAGTCTATTAAAGTATGCAATAGCATTATGTCTTAAGAAACAACATAAAGGGCTTCCCTGGTGGCCCAGTAGTTAAGAACCCGCCTGCCAATGCAGGGGACATGGGTTCGAGCCTTGGTCTGGGAAGATCCCACATGCCATGGAGCAACTATGCCCGTGTGCCACAACTACTGACCCTGCACTCTACAGCCCACGTGCCACAACTACTGAGCCTGTGAACCACAAATACTAAAGCCCGTGCGCCTAGAGCCCATGCACCGCAACAAGAGAAGCCACTGCAATGAGAAACCCGGGCAACAAAGAGTAGCCCCCACTCGCTGCAACTAGAGAAAGCCCATGCGCAATGAAGACCCAATGCAGCCAAAAATAAATAAATAAATATTAAAAAAAAAACCCACAATGTAAATACCTTAAAAATACTTTATTGGTGGGCTTCCCTGGTGGCGCAGTGATTGAGAGTCTGCCTGTTGATGAAGGGGACATGGGTTCGTGTCCTGGTCCGTGCAGATCCCACATGCCACGGAGCGGCTAGGCCTGTGAGCCATGGCCACTGAGCCTGTGCGTCCGGAGCCTGTGCTCCGCAATGGGAGAGGCCACAACAGTGAGAGGCCTGCGTACCGCAAAAGAAAAATAATACTTTATTGGTGAGGAGCTTCAAGATGGTGGAAGAGTAAGACGCAGAGATCACCTTCCTCCCCACAAATACATCAGAAATCTACATGTGGTACAGCTCCTACAGAACACCTGCTGAACGCTGGCAGAAGACCTCAGACCTCCCTCCCAAAAGGCAAGAAACTCCCCACGTACCTGGGTAGGGCAAAAGAAAAAACAAAAACAGACAAAAGAATAGGGACGGGACCTGCACCAGTGGGAAGGAGCTGTGAAGGAGGAGAGGTTTCCACACACTAGGAAGCCCCTTCGTGGGCCGAGACTGCGGGTGGCGGAGCGGGGAAGCCTTGGAGCCATGGAGGAGAACGCAGCAACAGAGGTGCGGAGGGCAAAGCGGGGAGATTCCCACACAGAGGAATGGTGCCGACCAGCACTCACCAGCCTGAGAGGCTTGTCTGCTCACCCGCTGGGTTGGGCAGGGGTCTGGGAGCTGAGGCTCAGGCTTCGGAGGTCAGATCCCAGGTAGAGGACTGGGGTTGGCTGAGTGAACACAGCCTGAAGGGGGCCAGTGTGCCACAGCTAGCCAGGAGGGAGTCTGGGAAAAAGTCTGGAGCTGCTGAAGAGGCAAGACACTTTTTCTTGCCTCTTTGTTTCCTGGTACACGAGGAGAGGGGATTAAGAGCGCAGCTTAAAGGAGCTCCAGAGACGGATGCGAGATGCAGCTATCAGTGTGGACCCCAGAGATGGGCAGGAGACACTAAGGCTTCTGCTAGAGCCAACAAGAAGCCTGTGTGCAAGCACAGGTCACTATCCACACTGCCCCTGCTGGGAGCCTGTGCATCTCACCACTGCCAGGGTCCTGTGATCCAGGGACAACTTCCCCAGTAAAATGCACAGCACGCCTCAGGCTGGTGCAACGTCATGTCGGCCTCTGCACCTGCAGGCTCGCCCCGCATCCGTACCCCTGCCTTCCCCCGGCCTGAGCGAGCCAGAGCCCCCGAATCAGCTGCTCCTTTAACCCCATCCTGTCTGAGCGAAAGACAGATGCCCTCCAGCGACCTACACGCAGAGGCAGGTCCAAATCCACAGCTGAACCCGAGGAGCTGTGCAAACAAAGAAGAGAAAGGAAAATCTCTCCCAGCAGCCTAAGGAGCAGCGGATTAAATCTCCACAATCAACTTGATGTACCCTGCATCTGTGGAATACCTGAATAGACAACAAATCATCCCAAATTGAGGAGGTGGACTTTGGGAGCAATGATATATATGTTGTTTTCCCTTTTTCTCTTTTTGTGACTGTGTATGTATATGCTTCTGTGTGTGATTTTGTCTGTATAGCTTTGCTTTTACCATTTGTCCTAGGGTTCTCTCTGTCTGTTTCTTTTTAATTTTATTAAAAAATTTTTTTCTTAATAATTTTTAATTTAATAACATTATTTTATCTTCTTCTTTCTTTCTTTCCTTTCTTCCTCCCTTTTATTCTGAGCCGTGTGGAGGAGAGGCTCTTGGTGCTCCAGCCAGGCGTCAGGGCTGTGCCACTGAGGTGGGAGAGCCACGTTCAGGACACTGGTCCACAAGAGGCCTCCCAGCTCCACGTAATATCAAACGGTGAAAATCTCCCAGAGATCTCCATCTCAACGCCAAGACCCAGCTCCACCCAACAACCAGCAAGGTACAGTGCTGGACACCCAATGGCAAACAACTAGCAAGACAGGAACCCAACCCCATCCATTAGCACAGAGGATTCCTAAAATCATAATAAGCCCACAGACACCCCAAAACACCACCAAACGTGGACCTGCCCACCAGAAAGACAAGATCCAGCCTCATCCACCAGAATAGGTACTAGTCTCCTCCACCAGGAAGCCTACACAACCCACTGAACCAACCTTAGCCACTGGGGACAGACACCAAAAACAATGGGAACTACGAACCTGCAGCCTGCGAAAAGGAGACCCCAAACACAGTAAGTTAAGCAAAATGAGAAGACAGAGAAAAACACAGCAGATCAAGGAGCAAGGCAAAAACCCACCAAACCTAACAAATGAAGAGGAAATAGGCAGTCTACCTGAAAAAGGATTCAGAATAATGATAGTAAAGATGATCCAAAATCTTGGAAATAGAATGGAGAAAATACAAGAAACGTTTAAAAAGGACTTAGAAGACCTAAAGAGCAAACAAACAGTGATGAACAACACAATAAATGAAATTCAAAATTCTCTAGAAGGGATCAATAGCAGAATAACTGAGGCAGAAGAACGGATAAGTGACCTGGAAGACAAAATAGTGGGAATAACTACTGCAGAGCAGAAAAAAGAAAAAAGAATGTGAAGAACTGAGGACAGTCTCAGAGACTTCTGGGACAACATTAAATGCACCAGCATTCGAATTACAGAGGTTGCAGAAGAAGAAGAGAAAAAGAAAGAGACTGAGAAAATATTTGCAGAGATTATAGTTGAAAACTTCCCTAATATGAGAAAGGAAATAGTTAATCAAGTCCAGGAAGTGCAGAGAGTCCCATACAGGATAAATCCAAGGAGAAACATGCCAACACACATACTAAACTATCAAAAATTAAATACAAAGAAAACATATTGAAAGCAGCAAGGGAAAAACAACAAGTCACACACAAGTGAATCCCCATAAGGTTAACAGCTGATCTTTAAACAGAAACTCTGCAAGCCAATAGGGAGTGGCAGGACATATTTAAAGTGATGGAGGAGAAAAACCTACAACCAAGATTACTCTACCCAGCAAGGATCTCATTCAGATTTGACGGAGAAATTAAAACCTTTACAGACAAGCAAAAGCTGAGAGAGTTCAGCACCAGCAAACCAGCTTTACAACAAATGCTAAAGGAACTTCTCCAGGTAGGAAACACAAGAGAAGGAAAAGACCTACAATAATAAACCCCAAACAATTAAGAAAATGGGAATAGGAACATACATATTGATAATTACCTTAAATGTAAATGGATTAAATGCTCCAACCAAAAGACATAGACTGAATGGATAAAATAACAAGACCCGTATATATGCTGTCTACAAGAGACCCACTTCAGACCTAGGGACACATACAGACTGAAAGTGAGGGGATGGAAAAAGATATTCCATGCAAATGAATCAAAAGAAAGCTGGAGTAGCTATTCTCATATCAGAAAAAATAGACTTTAAAGACTATTACAAGAGACAAAGAAGGACACTACATAATGATCAGGGGATCAATCCAAGAAGAAGATAAAACAATTGTAAATATTTATGCACCCAACATAGGAGCACCTCAATACACAAGGCAAATACTAACAGCCATAAAAGGGGAAATCGACAGTAACACAATTATAGTAGGGGAATTTAACACCCCACTTTCACCAATGAACACATCATCCAAAATGAAAATAAATAAGGAAACAAACTTTAAATGATACATTACACAAGATGTACTTAATTGATATTTACGGACATTCTATCCAAAAACAACAGAATACACATTCTTCTCAAGTGCTCATGGAACATTCTCCAGGATAGATCATATCTTGGGTCACAAATCAAGCCTCAGTAAATTTAAGAAAATTGAAATCTTATCAAGTATCTTTTCCGACCACAACGCCATGAGACTAGATATCAATTATAGGAAAAAATGTGTAAGAAACACAAACACATGGAGGCTAAATAAAACACTACTTAATAACTAAGAGATCGCTGAAGAAATCAAAGAGGAAATAAAAAAATACCTAGAATCAAATAACACTGAAAACACGACGACCCACAAGCTATGGGATGCAGCAAAAGCAGTTCTAAGAGGGAAGTTTATAGCAATACAATCCTACCTTAAGAAACATCTCAAATAAACAACCTAACCTTACACCTAAAGCAGTTAGAGAAAGAAGAACAAAAAACCCCAAAATTAGCCGAAGGAAAGAAATCATAAAGATCAGATCAGAAATAAATGAAAAATAAATGAAGGAAATGATAGTAAAGATCAATAAAACTAAAAGCTGGTGTGTTGAGAAGATAAACAAAATTGATAAACCATTAGCCAGACTCATCAAGAAAAAAGGGAGAAGACTCAAATCAGTAGAATTAGAAATGGAAAAGGAGAAGTAACAACTGACACTGCAGAAATACAAAGCAACATGAGAGATTACTACAAGCAACTATATGTCAATAAAATGGGCAACCTGGAAGAAATGGACAAATTCTTAGAAAGGCACAACCTTCCAAGACTGAACCACGAAGAAATAGAAAATATGAACAGACCAATCACAAGCACTGAAATTGAAACTATGATTAAAAATCTTCCAACAAACAAAAGCCCAGTACCAGATGGCTTTACAGGTGAATTCTATCAAACATTTAGAGAAGAGCTAACACCTATCATTCTCGAACTCTTCCAAAATATAGCAGAGGGAGGAACACTCCCAAACTCATTCTATGAGGCCACCATCACTCATACCAAAACCAGACAAAGATGTCACAAAGAAAGAGAACTAAAGGCCAATATCACTGATGAACATAGATGTAAAATTCCTCAACAAAATACTAGCAAACAGAATCCAACAGCACATTAAAAGGATCATACACTATGATCAAGTGGGATTTATCCCAGGGAAGCAGGATTCTTCAATATATGCAAATCAATCAACGTGATACACCATATTAACAAACTGAAGGAGAAAAACCATATGATCATCTCAATAGATGCAGAGAAAGCTTTTGGCAAAATTCAACACCTATTTATGATAAAAACCCTCCAGATAGTAGGCATAGCGGGAACTTTCATCAACATAATAAAGGCTATATATGACAAACCCACAGCCAACATTGTCCTCAATGGTGAAAAACTGAAACCATTTCCACTAAGTTCAGGAACAAGACAAGGTTGCCCACTCTTACCACTGTTATTCAACATAGCTTTGGAAGTTTTAGCCACAGCAATCAGAGAAGAAAAAGAAATTAAAGGAATCCATATTGGAAAAGAAGAAGTAAAGCTGTCACTTTGCAGGTGACATGATACTATACATGGAGAATCCTAAAGATGCTACCAGAAAACTACTAGAGCTAATCAGTGAATGTGGTAAAGTTGCAGGATACAAAATTAATGCACAGAAATCTCTTGCATTTCTATACACTAATGATGAAAAATATGAAAGAGAAATTAAGAAAACACTCCCATTACCCATTGCAACAAAAAGAATAAAATATCTAGGAATAAACCTACATAAGGAGACAAAAGACCTGTATGCAGAAAATTATCAGAAACTGATGAAAGAAATTAAAGATGATACAAATAGTTGGAGAGACATACCATTTTCTTGGATTGGAAGATTCAACTTTGTGAAAATGACTCTACTACCCAAAGCAATCTACAGATTCAATGCAATCCCTATCAAACTACCACTGGCATTTTTCCCAGAACTAGAACAAAAAGTTTCACAATTTGTATGGAAACACAAAAGACCCTGAATAGCCAAAGCAATCTTGAGAAAGAAAAACGGGGCTGGAGGAATCAGACTCCCTGACATCAGACTATACTACAAAGCTGCAGTAATCAAGACAGTATGGTACTGGCACAGAAACCGAAATACAGATCAGTGGAACAGGATAGAAAACCCAGAAATAAACCCATGCACATATGGTCACCTTATCTTTGATAAAGGAGGCAAGAATATACAGTGGAGAAAAGACAGCCTCTTCAATAAGTGGTGCTGGGAAAACTGGACAGCTCCATGTAAAAGAATGAAATTAGAACACTCCCTAACAGCATACACAAAAATAAACTCAAAATGAATTAAAGACCTAAGTGTAAGGCCAGACACCATCAAACTCTTAGAGGAAAACATAGGCAGAACACTCTATGACATAAATCACAGCAAGATCCTTTCTGACCCACCTCCTAGAGAAATGGAAATAAAAACAAAAAGAAACAAATGGGACCTAATGAAACTTAAAAGCTTTTTCACAGCAAAGGAACCGTAAACACGACAAACAACCCTCAAAATGGGAGAAAATATTTGTAAATGAAGCAACTGACAAAGGATTAATCTCCAAAATTTACAAGCAGCTCAATACTGAAAAAATAACCCAATCCAAAAATGGGCAGAAGACCTAAATAGACATTTTTCCAAAGAAGATATACAGATTGCCTAACAGACACATGAAAGAATGCTCAACATCATTAATCATTAGCAAAATACAAATCAAAACTACAATGAGATATCATCTCACACCGGTCAGAATGGCCATCATCAAAAATCTACAAACAATAAATGCTGGAGGGGGTGTGGAGAAAAGGGAACCCTCTTGCACTGTTGGTGGGAATGTAAATTGATACAGCCACTATGGAGAACAGTATGGAGGTTCCTTAAGAAACTAAAAATAGAACTGCCGTACGACCCAGCAATCCCACTAGTGGGCATATACCCTGAGAAAACCATAATTCAAAAAGAGTCATGTACCACAATGTTCACTGCACCTCTATTTACAATAGCCAGGACATGGAAGCAGCCTAAGTGTCCATCGACAGATGAATGGATAAAGAAGATGTGGCATATATATACGATGGAATATTACTCAGCCATAAAAAGGAATGAAACTGAGTTATTTGTAGTGAGGTGGATGGACCTAGAGTCTGTCATACAGAGTAAGTCAGAAAGAGAAAAACAAATACCATATGCTAACACATATATATGGAATCTTAAAAAAAATGGTCATGGAGAACCTAGGGGCAAGATGGGAATAAAGATGCATACCTACTAGAGAATGGTCTTGAGGATATGGGGAGGGGGAAGGGTAAGCTGGGACAAAGTGAGAAAGTGACATGGACATATATACACTACCAAACGTAAAATAGATAGCTAGTGGGAAGCAGCTGCATAGCACAGGGAGATCAGCTCGGTGCTTTGTGACCACCTAGCGGGGTAGGATAGGGAGGGTTGGAGGGAGGGAGATGCAAGGGGGAAGAGATATGGGGACATATGTATATGTATAACCAATTCACTTTGTTATAAAGCAGAAATTAACACACCAATGTAAAGCAAGTATACTCCAATAAAGATGTTAAAAAAATAACAATAAAAAATAAATAAATTTCTGTTGTTTAAGCCATGAAAAATAAAAAATACTTTATTGCTAAAAATGCTAACCACCATCTTGGGCCTTCAGCAAATTGTAATATTTCTGCAATAGAAACAGAGATCACTGATCACATATCACTATAACAAATATAATAATGATGAAAAAGTTTGAAATATCACCAGAATTACCAAAATGTGACATAGAGACAAGAAGTGAGCAAATGCTGTTGGAAAAATGGCACCAGTGGACTTGCTTGATGCAGGGTGGCCGTAAATCTTCAATTTGTTTTAAAAAAAGAAAAAACCACAATATCTGCAAAGTGCAATAAAGTGAAGCACAATAAATGAGGTGTGCCTGTATATACAGTGGAATATTTTTCAGCCACAAAAAAGAATGAAATCTTACACTTGCTACAACATGGATGGACCTTGAGGGCATTATGCTAAGTGAAATCAGAAAGACAGATAATGTGTGATCTCACTTTTACATGGAGGAATCTAAAAGCAACAAACAAACAACAACCCCCCGTCAATTAAAGAAAACAAGCTCATAGGGGCTTCCCTGGTGGCGCAGTGGTTGAGAGTCCGCCTGCCGATGCAGGGGACACGGGTTCCTGCCCCGGTCCAGGAAGGTCCCACATGCCGCGGAACGGCTAGGCCCGTGAGCCATGGCCGCTGAGCCTGCGTGTCCGGAGCCTGTGCTCCGCAACGGGAGAGGCCACAACAGTGAGAGGCCCACGTACAGCAAAAAAAAAAAGAAGAAAAGAAAAGAAAACAAGCTCATAGAACAGATTGGTGGTTGCCAGAGGAGGGAGGTAGGAGAAATGGGTGAAGGGGGTCAAAGGTACAAACTTAAGTCATGGGGAGTGTAATGTACAGTATGGTGACTACAGTTAATAGTACTATTGAAAGTACTAATAGTACTAATTTGAAAGTTGCTAAGAGAGTAAATCTTACAAATTATCATAAGAAAAAAAATTTGGGGTTTGGTGACGGATGTTAACTAGACTTATTGTGGTGATCATTTTGCAATATTTACAAATATCAAATCATTTTGTTGTACACCTGAAACTAATGTATATCAATTATACCTCAATTTAAAAAAAAGAGAGAAAAGGAGGTTCTTTGGGGTTCATGCTGTAGTTTGGAAATAGATGAGAACATTCTTTTTCCTTATTTTTTTCTTGTGGTTCCTTTTCCCTTCAGAACTCCATTAAGAGACCACTATGTAAACCCAGGAGAAGCAAGCCACCAAAACTTCAGTTTTTCTTTTCCTCTGAGTTTGCTTTGCCTGCTTGAGAAAGCAGAGGCCTGCGCCTCCCAAGCCCTGGCCAGACCTGACTGTGAGCCCAGCCCGTGGCCTTAGGCCGCCAGCACTGCTTTCCAGACCCCACCACCAGCTCTGCAGCCCGTGTCCATCACTGCCCTCACACACGCTCTCTGCAGCAAAGCTAATAATAAGCTCATCCTGATTTTTCCTCCTACCAATACTTCCTTGATGCAACCTAAGGTTTTCTGTGATCTCAAGTAGTCACCTCTTGATTCCATGACCTAGAAATAAGTCATCCCTGCTTGAGGAAATGAAAAGGAACTTCAGATTAACACAGGTCTAACTCTACCCTGAATTGACAGCCACCCCACCAGCACCAAAAAGTTCCACAAAACCCACTTGTTCCTAATTGTACCATCAAAAGGGAAAAAAGTCCTTAGATGAGAAGTTCCTCAAGAGAATATTCATTTATGCATTTGGTAGTTTCACAACATTGATTTTGTGTGATATCTCCAAGGCATATTTTGACAATATATTAGAATTCTCATTTTCACCCTTTTTGGGTCAGTGGAATTTTATCCATAATTGTTCTTTTTTGTTTTTGTCTTCTTAGACAACTTTAGGGCTACCACTCCCTACCTTGCTTTACCAAATGCTGAAAAACAACAGCAGGAGGACTTGAACTTTAAGTTGTCAACCCCATCTGTCTCATTGCATCTAAGCTAGTTACTCCTATAGTGTGTTCTCTGGACCAATTACTCCCTTGCACCAGTGCTGAAATGTTTACAGAATCACTCATTTTACCTCAGAGTTTATGCTTGGTTTTGAATATTTTAAATAATTTAGCACTGTTGAACCCTCTTATAACCCAGCTCCTCAGTGTATTAATGTAAATACTTCCAGGTCAGATTGAGTCCCAACATGACTGCATGGAAGATAGAAGTATTGCTTTTTTTTTTTTTTTTTTTTTAAACATCTTTATTGGGGTATAATTGCGTTACAATAGTGTGTTAGTTTCTGCTTTATAACAAAGTGAATCAGCTATACATATACATATGTTCCCATATGTCTTCCCTCTTGCGTCTCCCTCCCTCCCACTCTTCCCATCCCACCCTTCCAGGCTGTCACAAAGCACCGAGCTAATATCCCTGTGCCTTGCGGCTGCTTCCCCCCAGCTATCTACCTTACTACGTTTGTTAGTGTGTATATGTCCATGACTCTCTCTCGCCCTGTCAAAACTCACCCTTCCCCCTCCCCATATCCTCAAGTCCGTTCTCCAGTAGGTCTGCGTCTTTATTCCTGTCTTACCCCTAGGTTCTTCATGACATTTTTTCCCCTTAAATTCCATATATATATGTTAGCATACGGTATTTGTCTTTTTCTTTCTGACTTACTTCACTCTGTATGACAGACTCTAGGTCTATCCATCTCATTACAAATAGCTCAATTTCATTTCTTTTTAAGGCTGAGTAATATTCCATTGTGTATATGTGCCACATCTTCTTTATCTATTCATCCGATGATGGGCGCTTAGGTTGTTTCCATCTCCGGGCTATTGTAGATAGAGCTGCAATGAACATTTTGGTACATGACTCTTTTTGAATTTTGGTTTTCTCAGGGTATATGCCCAGTAGTGGGATTGCTGGGTCATATGGTAATTCTATTTGTAGTTTTTTAAGGAACCTCCATACTGTTCTCCATAGTGGCTGAACCATTTCACATTCCCACCAGCAGTGCAAGAGTGTCCCCTTTTCTCCACACCCTCTCCAGCATTTATTGTTTCTAGATTTTTTGATGATGGCCATTCTGACTGGTGTGAGATGACATCTCATTGTAGTTTTGATTTGCATTTCTCTAATGATTAATGATGTTGAGCATTCTTTCATGTGTTTGTTGGCATTCTGTATATCTTCTTTGGAGAAATGTCTATTTAGGTCTTCTGACCATTTTTGGATGGGGTTGTTTGTTTTTTTGTTATTGAGCTGCATGAGCTGCTTGTAAATTTTGGAGATTAATCCTTTGTCAGTTGCTTCATTTGCAAATATTTTCTCCCATTCTGAGGGTTGTCTTTTGGTCTTGGTTATGGTTTCCTTTGCTGTGCAAAAGCTTTGAAGTTTCATTAGGTCCCATTTGTTTATTTTTGTTTTTATTTCCATTACTCTAGGAGGTGGGTCAGAAAGGATCTTGCTGTGATTTATGTCATAGAGTGTTCTTCCTATGTTTTCTTCTAAGAGTTTGATAGTTTCTGGCCTTACATTTAGGTCTTTAATCCATTTTGAGCTTATTTTTGTGTATGGTGTTAGGGAGTGATCTAATCTCATACTTTTACATGTACCTGTCCAGTTTTCCCAGCACCATTTATTGAAGAGGCTGTCCTTTCTCCACTGTACATTCCTGCCTCCTTTATCAAAGATAAGGTGTCCATATGTGCATGGGTTTATCTCTGGGCTTTCTATCCTGTTCCACTGATCTATCTTTCTGTTTTTGTGCCAGTACCATACTGTCTTGATTACTGTTGCTTTGTAATATAGTCTGAAGTCAGGGAGCCTGATTCCTCCAGCTCCTTTTTTCGTTCTCAAGATTGCTTTCGCTATTCGGGGTCTTTTGTGTTTCCATACAAATTGTGAAATTTTTTGTTCTAGTTCTGTGAAAAATGCCAGTGGTAGTTTGATAGGGATTGCATTGAATCTGTAGATTGCTTTGGGTAGTAGAGTCATTTTCACAATGTTGATTCTTCCCATCCAAGAACATGGTATATCTCTCCATCTATTTGTATCATCTTTAATTTCTTTCATCAGTGTCTTATAATTTTCTGCATACAGGTCTTTCGTATCCTTAGATAGGTTTATTCCTAGATATTTTATTCTTTTTGTTGCAATGGTAAATGGGAGTGTTTTCTTGATTTCACTTTCAGATTTTTCATCATTAGTATATAGGAATGCCAGAGATTTCTGTGCATTAATTTTGTATCCTGCTACTTTACCAAATTCATTGATTAGCTCTAGTAGTTTTCTGGTAACATCTTTAGGATTCTCTATGTATAGTATCATGTCATCTGCAAACAGTGACAGCTTTACTTCTTCTTTTCCGATTTGGATTCCTTTTATTTCCTTTTCTTCTCTGATTGCTGTGGCTAAAAGTTCCAAAACTATGTTGACTAAGAGTGGTGAGAGTGGGCAACCTTGTCTTGTTCCTGATCTTAGTGGAAATGCTTTCAGTTTTTCACCATTGAGGATGATGTTTGCTGTGGGCTTGTCATATATGGCCTTTATTATGTTGAGGAAAGTTCCCTCTATGCCTACTTTCTGGAGGGTTTTTATCATAAATGGGTGTTGAATTTTGTCGAAAGCTTTCTCTGCATCTATTGAGATGATCATATGGTTTTTCTCCTTCAATTTGTTAATATGGTTTATCACATTGATAGATTTGCGTATATTGAAGAATCCTTGCATTCCTGGAATAAACCCCACTTGATCATGGTGTATGATCCTTTTAATGTGCTGTTGGATTCTGTTTGCTAGTATTTTGTTGAGGATTTTTGCATCTATGTTCATCAGTGATATTGGCCTGTAGTTTTCTTTCTTTGTGACATCCTTGTCTGGTTTTGGTATCAAGGTGATGGTGGCCTCGTAGAAGGAATTTGGGAGTGTTCCTCCCTCTGCTATATTTTGGAAGAGTTCGAGAATGATAGGTGTTAGCTCTTCTCTAAACGTTTGATAGAATTCACCTGTGAAGCCATCTGGTCCTGGGATTTTGTTTGTTGGAAGGTTTTTAATCACATTTTCAATTTCAGTGCTTGTGATTGGTCTGTTCATATTTTCTATTTCTTCCTGATTCAGTCTTGGCAGGTTGTGCATTTCTAAGAATTTGTCCATTTCTTCCAGATTGTCCATTTTATTGGCATAGAGTTGCTTGTAGTAATCTCTCATGATTTTTTTTATTTCTGCAGTGTCAGTTGTTACTTCTCCTTTTTCATTTCTAATTCTATTGATTTGAGTCTTCTCCCTTTTTTTCTTGATGAGTCTGGCTAGCAGTTTATCTATTTTGTTTATCTTCTCAAAGAACCAGCTTTTAGTTTTATTGATCTTTGCTATCGTCTCCTTCATTTCTTTTTCATTTATTTCTGATCTGATTTTTATGATTTCTTTCCTTCTGCTAGCTTTGGGGTTTTTTTGTTCTTCTTTCTCTAATTGCTTGAGGTGCAAGGTTAGGTTGTTTATTCGAGATGTTTCCTGCTTCTTAAGGTGGGCTTGTATTGCTATAAACTTCCCCCTTAGAACTGCTTTTGCTGCATCCCATAGGTTTTGGGTCGTTGTGTCTCCATTGTCATTTGTTTCTAGGTATTTTTTTATTTCCTCTTTGATTTCTTCAGTGATCACTTCATTATTAAGTAGTGTATTGTTTAGCCTCCATGTGTTTGTATTTTTTACAGATCTTTTCCTGTAATTGATATCTAGTCTCATGGCGTTGTGGTCAGAAAAGATACTTGATACAATTTCAGTTTTCTTAAATTTACCAAGGCTTGATTTGTGACCCAAGATATGATCTATCCTGGAGAATGTTCCATGAGCACTTGAGAAAAATGTGTATTCTGTTGTTTTTGGATGGAGTGTCCTATAAATATCAATTAAGTCCATCTTGTTTAATGTATCATTTAAAGCTTGTGTTTCCTTATTTATTTTCATTTTGGATGATCTGTCCATGGGTGAAAGTGGGGTGTTAAAGTCCCCTACTATGAATGTGTTACTGTTGATCTCCCCTTTTATGGTTGTTAGTATTTGCCTTATGTATTGAGGTGCTCCTATGTTGGGTGCATAAATATTTACAATTGTTATATCTTCTTCTTGGATCGATCCCTTGATCATTATGTAGTGTCCTTCTTTGTCCCTTTTAATAGTCCTTATTTTAAAGTCTATTTTGTCTGATATGAGAATTGCTACTCCAGCTTTCTTTTCGTTTCCATTTGCATGGAATATCTTTTTCCATCCCCTTACTTTCAGTCTGTATGTGTCTCTAGGTCTGAAGTGGGTCTCTTGTAGACAGCATATATAAGGGTCTTGTTTTTGTATCCATTCAGCCAATCTGTGTCTTTTGGTGGGAGCATTTAGTCCATTTACATTTAAGGTAATTATCGATATGTATGTTCCTATTTCCATTTTCTATATTGTTTTGGGTTCGCTACTATAGGTCGTTTCCTTCTCTTGTGTTTCGTGTCTAGAGAAGTTCCTTTAGCATTTGTTGTAGAGCTGGTTTGGTGGTGCTGAACTCTCTCAGCTTTTGCTTGTCTGTAAAGGTTTTAATTTCTCCATCAAATGTGAATGAGATCCTTGCTGGTAGAGTAGTCTTGGTTGCAGGCTTTTCTCCTTCATCACTTTCAGTATGTCCTGCCACTCCCTTCTGGCTTGTAGGGTTTCTGCTGAGAGATCAGCTGTTAACCTTATGGGGATTCCCTTGTGTGTTATTTGTTGTTTTTCCCTTGCTGCTTTTAATATGCTTTCTTTGTATTTAATTTTTGACAGTTTGATTAATATGTGTCTTGGCGTGTTTCTCCTTGTATTTATCCTGTATGGGACTCTCTGTGCTTCCTGGACTTGATTAACTATTTCCTTTCCCATATTAGGGAAGTTTTCAACTATAATCTCTTCAAATATTTTCTCAGTCCCTTTCTTTCTTTCTTCTTCTTCTGGAACCCCTATAATTCGAATGTTGGTGCGTTTCATGTTGTCCCAGAGGTCTCTGAGACTGTCCTCAGTTCTTTTCATTCTTTTTTCTTTATTCTGCTCTGCAGTAGTTATTTCCACTACTTTATCTTCCAGGTCACTTATCCGTTCTTCTGCCTCAGTTATTCTGCTATTGATCCTATCTAGAGTGGTTTTAATTTCATTTATTGCATTGTTCATCGTTGCTTGTTTCATCTTTAGTTCTTGTAGGTCCTTGTTAACTGTTTCTTGCATTTTGTCCATTCTACTTCCAAGATTTTGGATCATCCTTACTATCATTATTCTGAATTCTTTTTCAGGTAGATTGCCTATTTCCTCTTCATTTGTTAGGTCTGGTGGGTTTTTATCTTGCTCCTTCATCTGCTGTGTGTTTTTCTGTCTTCTCATTTTGCTTATCTTACTGTGTTTGGGGTCTCCTTTTTGCAGGCTGCACTTTCGTAGTTCCCGTTGTTTTTGATGTCTGTCTCCAGTGGCTAAGGTTGTTTCAGTGGGTTGTGTAGGCTTCCTGGTGGAGGGGACTAGTGCCTGTGTTGTGCTGGATGAGGCTGGATCTTGTCTCTCTAGTGGGCAGGTTCACGTCTGGTGGTGTGTTTTGGGGTGTCTGTGGCCTTATTATGATTTTAGGCAGCCTCTCTGCTAATGGGTGGGGTTGTGTTCCTGTTTTGCTAGTTGTTTGGCATAGGTTGTCCAGCACTGTGGCTTGCTGGTCGTTGAGTGAAGCTGGGTGCTGGTGTTAAGATAGAGGTCTCTGGGAGATTTCCACCGTTTAATATTATGTGGAGCTGGGAGGTCTCTTGTTGACCAGTGTCCTGAAGTTGGCTCTCCTACCTCAGAGGCAGAGCCCTGACTCCTGGCTGGAGCACCAAGAGCCTTTCATCCACACGGCTCAGAATAAAAGGGAGAAAAAGTAGAGAGAATTAGTAGAAGTATGAGTAAAGAAAGAAGGAAAGGAGGAAAGGAAGGAAGGAAGAAAGAAGGAAAGAAAGGAGGGAGGGAGGGAGGAATGAAGGAAGGAAGGAGGGAAAGAAGGAAAAAAGACAGAAAGATGATACAGTAAAAATAAAATAAAGTATAATATAGTTATTGAATTAAAAAATATTTAGAAAAAAAAAAAAAGGGGACGGATAGAACCTTAGGACAAATGTTGGAAGCAAAGCTATACAGAGAAAATCTTACACAGAAGCATACACATACACCTTCACAAAAAGAGGTAAAGGGGGAAAAATCATAAATCCTGCTCCCAGAGACCACTTCCTCAATTTGGGGTGATTCGTTGTCTAAAGGAGGGAAGGCAGGAAGGAAAGAAAGAAAGAACGAAGGTAAAGTATAATAAAGTTATTACAATTAAACTTAATTATTAAGAAAAAGAATTTTTTTAAAAAAAATCATGGATAGAGCCCTAGGACAAATGGTGGAAGCAAGAGTATACAGACAAGATCTCACACAGAAGCGTTCACGTACACACACATTCACAAAAAGAGGAAAAGGGAAAAAAATCATAGATCTTGCTCCTAAATTCCACCTCTTCAATTTGGGATCATTCCTTGTCTATTAAGGTATTCCACAGATGCAGGGTACATCAAGTTGATTGTGGAGCTTTAATCCGCTACTTCTGTGGCTGCTGGGAGAGATTTCCCTTTCTCTTCTTTGTTCTCACAGCTCACAGGAGCTCAGCTTTGGATTTGGCCCTGCCTCTGCGTGTAGGTCGCTGGAGGGCGTCTGTTTTTTCACTCAGACAGGACGGGGTTAAAGGCGCCGCTGATTCGGGGGCTCCGGCTCACTCAGGCCGGGGGTTGGGGGATGGGGGAAGGAGGGGCACTGCGTGCGGGGCGGGCCTACGGCGGCAGAGGCGGCGTGACATTGCGGCAGAGGCCGGCGTGACGTTGCACCAGCCTGAGGCCCGCCGTGCGTTGTCCCGGGGAAGTTGTCCCTGGATCCCCGGAACCTGGCAGTGGCCGGCTGCACAGGCTCCGCGGAAGAGGGGTGTGGAGAGTGACCTGTGCTCACACACAGGCCCCTTGGTGGCAGCAGCAGCAGCCTTAGCATCTCCCGCCCGTCTCTGGGGTCCGCGGTTTTAGCCGCGGCTCGCGCCCGTCTCTGGGGTTTGCGCTTTCAGCCGTGGCTCGCGCCCGTCTCTGGGGTTCGCGCCCTCAGCCGCGGCTCGCGCCCGTCTCTGGGGTTCGCGCCCTCAGCCGCGGCTCGCGCCCGTCTCTGGGGTCCGCGCTTTCAGCCGTGGCTCGCGCCCGTCTCTGGGGTTCGCGCTTTTAGCCGCGTCTCGCGCCCGTCTCTGGGGTTCGCGCTTTTAGCCGCGGCTCGCGCCCGTCTCTGGAGATCGTTTAAGCAGCGCTCTTAAACCCCTCTCCTTGCGCACCAGGAAACAAAGAGGGAAGAAAAAGTCTCTTGCCTCTTCGGCAGGTGCAGGCTTTTCCCCGAACTCCCTCCCGGCTAGTCGTGGTGCACTAACCCCTTCAGGCTATGTTCAAGCCGCCAACCCCAGTCCTCTCCCTGAGCTCCGTCCGAAACCAAAACCCGAGCCTCAGCTCGCAGCCCCGCCCGCCCCGGCGGGTGAGCAGACAAGCCTCTCGGGTTGGTGAGTGCCGGTCGGCACCGATCGTCTGTGCAGGAATCTCCTCGCTTTGCCCTCCGCACCCGTCGCTGTGCACTACTCCGCGGTCCCGAAACTCCCCCCTCTGCCTCCGGCAGTCTCCGCCCGCGGAGGGGCTTCCTAGTGTGTGGAAACTTTTCTTCCTTCACAGCTCCCTCCCACTGGTGCAGGTGCCGTCCTTATTCTTTTGTCTCTGTTTTTTCTTTTGCCCTACCCAGGTACGTGGGGAGTTTCTTGCCTTTTGGGAGGTCTGAGGTCTTCTGCCAGCCTTCAGTAGGAGTTCTGTAGGAGTTGTTCCACGTGTGGATGTATTTCTGGTGTATCCGTGGGGAGGAAGGCGATCTCCGCGTCTTACTCTTCCGCCATCTTCAAGGTCCCCCCCAGAAGTATTGCTTTAGGGAGGGCTAACATCCTCCCTAAAGGATACTTGTGTTAGGAGGACTTGAATTTTATTGGAAAAAACACATATCTATATATATTCAGATGGATAGATACCACAGGTGTAGGAAAAGTGGCTGTGTTCTATTTTTTCTTCTTTGGGAATGATGGGCAGTTTCCATAAACTGGAATTTACTGATCCCATTTACTACCCCTTAAAGCCCCCAAAGTTCAAAAACTTATTTTCCAATCATGGAAAAGGCAATAAAAACAAACAAACGTGAGAATGTCCATGACAAAGATGTCCAAGTCCCAAAGCAGGTTTTAGGATGGCTGCCCTGCCAGGTTGTTTTTTTCAGGTTTACTCACCTGCACCTTGGCTTCAGTATCATCCATGTGTCTTGCAAGCTCCTTTCTGAGAGAAGAAAATCACAAATGTTCAGTATTCTGAGATGTGGATGAAATTAAATATATGGATGTTATTTCATTGTTGTTTTAAATTTTCTATCCCCTTCATGCCCCCCACCACAGTACACTTTTCTGTAATACCCAGCTCCAGGCTCGCCTTAGCAGGTGGTTTTCCCTCCCACGCAAAATTTAATGGGACACCAAAAAAGTCAGTAATCAAGATAAATGATGTTTTAGTGTAGTATTTAACAAATACCAAAATTAGTGCAAAAATAGCCCATGATGAAAATATTACCAAAATTTAAACATAGGTAGAATCTGACCCTGCACTTGCTCCACCGTGCCTCATGCACGGTTCCAACAAAACGTTATTTACAAAACAGGCCTCCGGCCAAAGTTTCCCTACTTGATGGATTTAAATACCGCATTAAAATATTTACCTTGATGCCCCGTACCCACCCCAGAGTCCTGGGGGAGGGGCCCTGGTGGCCTTGGGCCCTCTAGGTGGCTTTTGGCTCAGACTCCGGAAGAGAGCCAGAGACACCCAGAGACAACCGAGCCCCCTGGAGAGCTAGGCACCTCCAGGGCTAGCCGCGTACTTGGGGAACACGGCGGGGTATCCAGTGCGGTGTAAAAGGCTCTCCATCCGTAGCTGCAAAGGGGTGAATGTGATGCGGTAGAAGCGCCGCTACCTGTCCCCAGGCTTCCGCCCCTCAGGGACCTGGGGAGGTCAGCTCCTGCTGCTGCTGCTTTGTGGGCTCCTGGCCACCGCCTCCTCGTCCTCCCCCGCCCCAGTTCGGACCACACTGCCTCCTCTTCACCTCCCGCTACCATCCATCGCTGAGATCACGGAGGGCTTCATATCTGAAAAGGGGGAAAGGCAAAGAGAGAGCCTATAGGGAGGCGAAGGGCCGTCACTGAGCCGCAGCAGCATCCCGTCCACTCGCCTCTCCCAGGGAAAGGGCATTTCCTGGGCTTTGCCAAAGCACCTGTCCCGGTCCGGGCACTGGCCTTGTGGTTCTTCCCGGTCTTCACGGACTCAGGCTGTGATAGCCAGTATCATCAAGGCTACTCCACTGCCCCGCCCCCATACGAGCCGAGGCTCCACGTCTTGAGTGCTGTGGATAAAGCTGCGCTGGGATCTGTGGGGATGCCCTCGTCGGGGATAGAGCTAGGGCCAGTGGCCGGGTCAGGTCCTCTTTTTGGCGCCTGGTCCCGGTTATAGCGTGTCTGTCGCAGGTGCAGTGCGTACCCGCTCATGGTTAGGTGCCCGCCCCTACCTGGCCTGCAGTGGGTGGGACCCGCTGAGGCGTGCACGAGGCCAGGGAGTGACCGTAGAGGGGTGCCAACTTGAGGCGGGGGAGGGGCATGGGAATGAGACCTCACTCACCCCCGGGGCCCGGGAAAAATGTTGGGAGAACATCTCTCGGCCTGGCCCCTAGATGGGCACAGGCTCGTTGCCCTTAGTTACCCCGGAGCGAGAGACACAGAGGTGGGGCTGGAGAAAGCACGCGGGGCCCCAGCAGCCCCAGCCCGGTCACCACCTCTTGTCGTGTGGGCTCTGAGCACGACTCTCCCCCTAACCCCCCGAAAGTCGGTAACTAATGGATGGGACTCTGGTTCTGTTACATTCGCCCGCAAAGTCCACGAATCGGGCTAGTGGTTCATATGAAATGATCAGGGAGCTGCTTGCTCTGGCTCCCTGGGGCGCATTATAGTGGGAGCTTGGGGCTGTGTTTGCGGAGCACTCTGTGTGCTCAGATGCCTGCTGCAAGAAACCCAACCTGTCCCTTGCCGAATGCAACAAGTACTCCAGATTTGTACTAACCCACGTCAGAGTGCAAGTGTAGAACCCTGCCAGTGATCAGTGCTCCCAAGAACGTTTACAGTGCAAGGGGCCCTTCCTTCGACTTTGGACGTAACTGTGGAGCTATGCATCGTCCGCTGGACTCTGCTCCACAACTCTGGCTGCAGGTGCCCTACATAGGCGCATTACTTGGGCTTGTATTGTAGACCAGGGAGAGTTTCCATCTTCCCCATGCCGCCCTTTTCTCCTGAACCCCATCTCCCACCCTACCCCTCCCACTCTGTCTCTTCTCTAACTTCCGGAATTCCTTTTTTTTTTTTTTGGTAGCTTTCTCCTCTTTTTTTAAAATTTATTTTATTTTAACATCTTTATTGGAGTATAATTGCTTTACAATGGTGTGTTAGTTTCTGCTTTATAACAAAGTGAATCAGTTATATATATACATATGTTCCCATATCTCTTCCCTCTTGTGTCTCCCTCCCTCCCACCCTCCCTATCCCATCCCGCTAGGTGGTCACAAAGCACCGAGCTGATCTCCCTGTGCTATGCAGCTGCTTCCCACTAGCTATCTATTTTACGTTTGGTAGTGTATATATGTCCATGCCACTCTCTCGCTTTGTCACAGCTTACCCTTCCCCCTCCCCATATCCTCAAGTCCATTCTCCAGTAGGTCTGTGTCTTTATTCTTGTCTTGCCCCTAGGTTCTTCATGACCTTTTTTTTCTGTTAGATTCCATATATATGTGTTAGCATACGGTATTTGTTTTTCTCTTTCTGACTTACTTCACACTGTATGACAGACTCTAGGTCCATCCGCCTCACTACAAATAACCCAATTTCGTTCCTTTTTATGGCTGAGTAATATTCCATTGTATATATGTGCAACATCTTCTTTATCCATTCATCTGTTGATGGACACTTAGGTTGCTTCCATGTCCTGGTTATTGTAAATAGAACTGCAATGAACATTGTGGTACGTGACTCTTTTTGAATTATGGCTTTCTCAGGGTATATGCCCAGTAATGGGATTGCTGGGTCCTATGGCAGTTCTATTTTTAGTTTTTTAAGGAACCTCCATACTGTTCTCCATATTGGAATTCTTGTTCCCCACCAAGAAGGGCCAAATGAAAGCCAGGCCAGATTGAGGGTTTTATGGTTCTTCAAGAGGTGTTTACAGGTCCCCAGGGGCGTGTTAATATCCTGAATACTAAGAATAGCTTCTAACCATGGGTCCTGTGCTTGACATTGTACATGACTTATCCTATTTCTACCTTCACAATCATCATTATCATCATCCCCTTTTTAAAGAAATTACACCAGGGTGGAATGGCTCAACCTCACTCATAGACAAGCCCTGCCCTGCCCTGATGATGAAGTGGTTCTACTCACTGCACTTTCAGATGTGGCCCCTCGTCCACCAGTGAGTTGGAACAGAGAAGGAGGAGCTGGTAGACAGAGCCTGGGCTGCTGTGTCAGCCAACCTGCCTTTGAGGGGACAAGGGGATTTGATTAAGCAGCCTCTTAGGTACCTTTACCCTGGAGGACATTAATCATTTTTGTCATTAATTAATTCCATTTATAAATTCTTTAAATGTCTCATTCTTAATGACACTTTAGTGCAGGTGTGGAGGAGAAGAGGTGACGTGAGATTTGTGCACGCATCACTAATGTGCTCTTTGGAAGCTTGTCTTTGGGAGTAGCGGTTACTTACATCATGGGGAGTAACACTTTGGGATTGAATATTTCTAATAAAACTTTACAGATGACCACACCACACTGCTTTATATTCACCACTTCAGTCACTTTCTATTTATTTATGTATTCATGAGGGTCTGTAAGAGGGGAGATGGTTATCCTCTGGCAGTTCTCAACGAGGACAGGATGTTTTCCTGTGAAAATAATGTCCCTCCTGCCGCTTTTTGTACCTGCGAGCATCAGTCAGTAAGCCTATGTCAGCTGCTGGTATACAGGGCCCTGTGCCAGGCAATGTGGGGAATGTCACAATGCCTGACCCAGCCATCGTGCTGTGGGTTCTCAGTCTCGAGAGGCAGATCGGCCCACGCCAGAGAAGGAAGCCACAAATTATGGAGGCAGATCACCCAGCCCCACCATTTACTCACTCTGTGACCCTGGGCAAGTTGGCTGACCTCCCTCTGTGCCTCAATTGCCACATCTGTAGAATGGATATCATGATGGTACCTGCCTTACAGTGTTGTGAGGTTTAAATAACGTAATAAAGATAAGGCCCATGGGCTTCACTGGTGGCGCAGTGGTTGAGAGTCCGCCTGCCGATGCAGGGGACACGGGTTCGTGCCCCGGTCCGGGAAGGTCCCACATGCCGTGGAGCAGCTGGGACCATGAGCCATGGCCACTGAGCCTGCGCGTCTGGAGCCTGTGCTCCGCAACGGGAGAGGCCACAACAGTGAGAGGCCCGCGTACCGCAAAAAAAAAAAAAAAAAAAAAAAAAAAGATAAGGCCCATGGTGAGCACTCAACCAACATCAGCCGATGCTCAAGTAAAGGGATCAAGAGTGAGGTCAGTCTGTATCCACGTCCGCACTGACATGAAGATGTCAGGTGAGGAGTTATTGGGAAGAACACAAGAATGTATACATGTAAAACATGTATAACAGTGCCTGGCACAGTAGGCAAGTACTTGAGCCATGAGAGCTATTGCTATTATATGTATTGTTATTTTCATGTTATTGATGAAAACTACCTCTGATTCAGAGATTCTTACCCAATTCACTAGCTAGGAGTGAGAATTGAGCCTGGATAGAGAGGATGGTTAGGAATTCAATATAGTACAGAGCCCAAGCAGAAAAGACTTGAGCCAAGGCCCTAGGCTGGGAGCAGGCAGGTATGTCCAGGGATCCATAGTCTGTGCATGCTGGGAAATTGGAGTATCGTAGGACATGAGGTTGAAAGGGAAGGAATCAAGTTGTGGCCGTGCTGTACAAAACTAGCAGGTATTTATTATATATGTAAGGGGGAACCAGGAGATATTTCCAGCAAAGAAGTTACATAAACCCATGCATATTTTGGGAAAGTAACACAGGCTGCAGGGGGTAGGAAAGGAGATAGGTGGAAGCTAAAGTTAGGAATCAAGTAGGAGTTTGTTGTAATAGTAAGTTGTAAAAGTAAGCCCAAATGAGGGCCTGGCAAGGGGAACTGGACGAAGGGGAGAGTCAGAGCACTCATGGATTTGAAGATGATTAGAGGGAAGAGTGTTGAACAGCTCTGAAGTTTTGAGCAGGATGACTGAAGAACAGTGATACCATTGTGCAACTCAATGAACGCTTAGAAATATGATCCTGGCATTCAGGAGAGACAGCAGAGATAAAGACATAGGTTTGTAAATCATGAGTGTGAAGGGATGATGGTTGAATCCATGAGAGCAGAGGAGATCATAAAGGGATAAAGGGTAAAGTGAGAATTCAAGAGTGCTAAGAACTGGGCTTTGGGCAACAACTGCACCTTGAGGAGTGGGGAGAAGAAAAGTCAGCAAACAAGACAGAGAAGGAGCAGTTGGAGAGAGAGGAGAAAATCCCAAAGACTGCAGATTACGGAAACCAAGAGAGGAGAGAAATTCAAGAAAGAGAAAGCAGCCAACTGTGTAAAGAAGTACGAAGAAGAAATAAAGAAGACTGAGACCTGGATGTGCTGTTTGGTAAGTCCCTACTGAAGTAAAAAAGTGTTTTGTAAGGGAGGAGTCATATTCAAGGGATTGTAGAGAAAGTGGGAGGAAGAAAAATAAAATAAGTTGGCTATAAACGTAGAGTACAATTTAAAGGAGTTTGACATCAAAACGAAAGCAAGGGTAATAGATGGTTAGTTAACTGTCACGTACAAATCTTTTCTTTTTCTTTTGAAAAATCAAAGGTTCTTTTGTCAGGCACAGTAATCAAAACAGCATGGTACTGGCACAAAAACAGACACATAGATCAATGGAACAGAATGGAGAGCCCAGAAATAAACCCACACACCTATGGCCAATTAATATATGACAAAGGAGGCAAGAATATACAATGGAGAAAAGACAGTCTCTTCAACAAGTGATGTTGGGAAAGCTGGACAGCCACATGTAAATCAATGAAATTAGAAAACTCCCTCACACCGTATACAAAAATAAACTCAAAATCGTTTAAAAACCTAAATGTAAAACATGACACCATAAAACTCCTAGAAAAAACCATAGGCGAAACATTCTTTGACATAAATTGTAGTAATATATTCTTAGATCGGTCTCCCAAGGCAAAAGAAATATAAGCAAAAATAAACAAATGGGACTTAATCAAACTTAAAAGCTTATGCACAGCAATGGAAACCATCAACAAAACAAAAAGACAACCTACTGAATGGGAGAAAATATTTTCAAACAATGCAACCAACAAGGGGTTAATATCCAAAATATACAAACAGCCAAGACATGGAAACAACACAAGCGCCCATCAACAGACGATTGGCTTAAAAGGATGTGATATATATATATATATATATATATATATATATATATATGTGTGTGTGTGTGTGTGTGTGTGTGTGTGTATATGAATATTACTCAGCCATAAAATAGAATGAAATATTGTCATTTGCAGCAACATGGATGGACCTAGAGAATATTATGCTTAGTGAAATAAGTCAGACAGAAAAAGACAAATACTGCATGATATCACTTGTGTGGAATCTAAAAAATAATACAAATGAATCTATATACAAAACAAAAAGAGACTCAACAGACATAGAAAACAAACGTACGGTTACCAAAGTGGAGAGGGAGAGGGTGAAGGACAAATTAGGAATATGGGATTAACAGATACACTCTACTATACATAAAATAGATAAGCAACAAGGGTTTACTGTATAGCACAGTTTAAAAAATTCTCGGGCTTCCCTGGCGGTCCAGTGGTTAAGACTCCACACTTCCAATGCAGGGGGCATGGGTTCAATCCCTGGTTGGGGAACTAAGATCCCACGTGCCGCACAGCGCGGCCAAAAAACAAAGAAACCATTCTTTTGTCATGTCTGTAATCCTGTATCTGACTTTCAAATTTGGGTATAAAATAAGATTCACCTAAACACAGTTGTAGGGTTTGATCAGAGAAGCGGAGTGAAAGACAATGAGGGAATTTATTATAGGGATTAGATCTCACGCAGTTGTGGGAGCTGAGGAAGAAGTCTATGAAAGGCTATTGCCTCTGCATTTGATGGTGGCCTGAAGTCAATGCACATATTCAAGGCCAATAGTTGGGCAGACGAGTGCATGTGAAATGGGGGAGAGCAAAGACCAACTGGAACCTGCAAGGATTCCCTTGAACCCATGAGGACAAACTAAAACCCATGAAGACACAAAACTCTGTGGACCCTATAACTGCCTCTTACTGTCTCCAATCTAGAGAAGGAACTGCCATCCTTTGCCACGGAGCTGCACACACACCCGACCCAGGATCCGGAGACGTTGGAGGAGATCTTGTGGGTGGAGTCACTGCGGGCCCCACTGCTGTCCCATGCCAAAAAGATATGCCAGAGGGTCAGTGCCAACGTGCACAAGTGGCAATAGCACCTGGTCTTATACCAAATTTCAGAACATAATGGCTGTGGCTTCACTTCTACCTCCCAAATCTTGCCCCAATTTTTCTTCCAGCCAACCCTAATTCAGGACAGGGAAGGCAATCCCGGGAAACGTAGTTCTAGCCTAGCTAAATTGTCAAAGCCACTACAACAAGTGTGAGACACTATAATAGAGTGTAACTGGTCATTACTGGAAAGAAAGATGGCACACCATGGCAAAAGACACACGGGAGGTCATTCCGAGCCTCAGTTATAGGCAAGGATTTCCCAGCATTTGGTGCTCAGATTCCACAAGAGCTGTGTCCAGGAAGGACTCATTTAACCACCACATTTACTCCACCGATCCTGTTGAGTGTCTCTGTTCACAGTGTCAGTGGAGCAGAAGAGGAAGGAACCGTAAGTAAGCACGGAGTTACTGGCAGCATTTTGGAAATCTTCTGGCCGCCATGAATTTTGGTCACTGACTGCTGACTTCTGAGATAGGCCATCAAACTCTGAACATTCCATCCAGCTTCTCAAAGAGGGTGAGTGGTCATGGGTATATATCTGAAAACAAACTGAAAACACTAATTCGAAAAGATACATGCACCACAGTGTTCATTGCAGCATTATTTACAATAGCCAAGATATGGAAGCAACCCAAGTGTCCATCAACAGAGGAATGGATAAAGAAGATGTGGTATCTATATATACAATGGAATACTACTCAGCCATAAAAAGGAAAATTTGGCATTTGCAGCAAAATGGATGGACTTAGAGAGTATTATGCTTAGTGAAATAAGTCAGAGAGACAAATACTATATGATATCACTTATATGTGGAATCTAAAAAACAAAACAAACTAGTGAATATGCCAGAAAAGAAACAGACTCACAGATATGTAACCGAGAAAGACCCTATGAGGCCTTCCCAGAATAGACCCCTACCCATGTCCTCCGCCTGCCTTTTGTCTGTAGAAAAACTTTAGTCAGAGAATAAATTAAGGGACTTCCCTGGTGGTGCAGTGGTTAAGAAGCCGCCTGCCAATGCAGGGGACACGGGTTCAAGCTCTGATCTGGGAAGATCCCACATGCCACGGAGCAACTAAGCCCATGTGCCACAACTACTGAGCCTGCGCTCTAGAGCCCACGAGCCACAACTGCTGAGCCTGCGTGCCACAACTACTGATGCCCATGTGCGTAGAGCCCATGCTCTGCAACAAGAGAAACCACTGCAATAAGAAGCCCGCGCACTGCAACGAAGAGTAGCCCCTGTTCGCCACAACTAGAGAAAGCCCACGGGCAGCAACGAAGACCCAACAACGAAGACCCAATGAAGCCAAAAATAAATAAATAAGTAAATAAATATTTTAAAAAAGAAGAAATTAAATCAGAGAAGTGAGAAAATGCAGAAAGGAAAACAGTCAAGCAAGACAAAATAGTAGTACTTTAGCCATTAAACAAAGTCAAGGACCTTTAGTTCCTCCTCAAGGACTATAGATAATATTGAGCCATCTCCTTTGAGCTGTTTTGCAGAGACTGAAACTCCCACCAGGTGGAAGAAGTTAACTGTATGCTGCCCACAAGCACGGAGACCCCCAGACCGGTTGGAACCAGAAGGTTGATGATGCTGACCCCTACTTACCTCACCACCAACCAATCAGAAGAATCTGATCACGCCCTGCTCCTTGAACACTATAAGAGTCCTCACTACCCCCTCCAGGGTAGGTCACACAGTCTTGAGGGCATTAGCCTGCTGTGGCCCCCTTTGTCTGGCAAAGCGATAAAGCTGTTCTTTCCTACTTCACCCAAAACTCTGTCTCCACATTTCTATTCAGCACCTGTGAACAAAGGCCGAATTTTGGCAACAGATATAGAAAACAAACTAGTGGTTACCAGTGGAAGAGACGCAGTAGGGAGGGACAAGATAGAAGAAGGGGATTAAGAGACTCAAACTACTATGTGTAACATAAATAAGCTACAAAGATATACTGTACAGCACAGGAAATATAGTCAATATTTTATAATAACTATAAATGTACTATAACCTTTAAAAATTGTGAATCACTATGTTGTACACTTGAAACTTATTGTACATCAACTATACCTGAATTAAAAATATACAAATCAATCAATAAAACAGAGTGAGTGTTTCCTTATTTTTTGACAGCCCTTGGAGAAATAAGGGTAACACAGGCTTGGGTTAACTGTATAGGCTTTGGTAGGAATAGTGACTAGTTTCCAAAGCTTCAGATGGGAACATGAACCTGAAATCTGTCCCAGTGTGACTCATGGTGTCTTCCCAGATTAAAAGCAAAGCTTCAGAGGCAACAACTTCTTCTGTGCTCTCTCCCACACCTATTAAGAATAAGAAATAGTGGGCCCATGGATACAAGAGAAAATCAGAAGAGAATAGCTTGAAGGCACTGGGAAGCTGCATAGGTGATAGCATAGATATTCTGCTGTTTTTTTTGGATAAGCTGTGCTTTGAGGATTTTCCAAAGAAGAAAGAATCAGGGGTGGTTTTATTTGTCACAAAACAGTTGATTTTTACATAAGAACTTCCAATGAAAAGCTATGATTTCCTGGTTTGACTGACAGTAAGCCTATTATAACTAGAACATGGTTAAGTAGCTCTACAGCCCACACTTTATTATTTATCCTCTGGATAAATGAAGTTAGAAATAGGAAATATTCATTTAACTACTAAAGTTTTACACCTAAAAACTTCTTTATGAAATTCTGATTACTCTCTTTTAAAGAGTAATAGAAACTATGGGAGTCATTTTGAAGAAACAGCCTTCTTCAGGGGTCATGGTGGTAATAATAATAATAATAATGGCTAATATTGATTGAGGATTTGCTATGTGCTAGGCACTAACCAATTATTTTACGTGTATTATCTCATTTAATCCTCCCAATAGCTGTAGGCAATCAGTAGTCTGATTGCTTCCACTTAAAGATGAGGAAACTGGAGCCTAGAAAGGCTGTGATTTGTGCAAAGACACACAGTAAATTCCAGAGCTGGAGTTCAAACCCAGCCTATACCGTTGCACTACATTCCTACAAAAATTCAAACTGAACAATAGGCAGACATCACTTCAGCAAAAGATGTACAAACAGGAATGTTTAGTGCAGCATCTTTTATAAGAGTTTAACATTAGAAAAAGCTTATATGTTTATCATAAGGGACTGATTAAATTAATAAAAGTCACTCCATCCAACAGAATAGTTATGCATCTGTTAGGAATTACATTGCAAAGAAGTATGGATAGAATGATCCAATTTTAGTAAATACAGCATTTTTACCAGTATTTGCATACATGAAGAAGTCTGGAATATTATACAGCAAAAATACAATGAGCATTTCGAAGTGGTAGGACTCTAGGTAAATTCAAATGTTAACTTCTCCCAACTTTTCCTACAATAATTACTTAATAAAGAATAAAATCCTTAAACATCACACTACTGTCCTTTCCCTGAGAGATACTGCTTCCCACTTGAGCTCCAGACTGGAAATCAGCCCTGACTGCACACAGGTGTTCCGCGACTTTGAACAACACTTATCCTCTCTGCGCCTCCTGTTCCACATATATAATAATGAGAAGGTGGTTTAATTTCGAAAATTCCTTCCAGGTCTAATGTTCTTTGACTTGGTCAATTTCATTCCTAGAGAAGTTCTTTATTTAAAAAAAAAATACAAAAAGGGCATGTGGGGGTTTAAATGTCAATAAATGGTCTCCTCACACCTTATCTGTTTTCCTTGGCATATGAAGTTGTTGTTCCCATTATCCCCTTCCCATCAGTTTTTTGTGAAGGGAATGTTAATGCATTTCTCCAGAAATGTGTCAAATCACTCTAGAAGAATAAGTCTTTTCCCAGAAAGACAATTTTTAAAATTCATTTTTATTGCAGTATAGTTGATTTACAATGTTGTGTTAGTTTCAGGTGTACAGCAAAGTGATTCAGTTATACATATACATATATCCACTCTTTTTTAGATTCTTTTCCCATGTAGGTCATTACAGAGTACTGAGTAGAGTTCCCTGTGCTATACAGTGGGTCCTTATTAGTGATGTATTTTATATATAGTAGTGTATATATGTCAATCTCAATCTCCCCACAAAGACAATTTTTAACCTATACCTTAAGAAACAGACAAACAAAAAACACTATATGCCGAAATAGCACACCCTGAAACCCAAACCACAAAAGAAACAAAAGCAAACTACCCAAACACAATCTGCACTTCTGTTCTTATTCCATAGATCCTTGGCTTCTTTCTTAAGATCACCTGTTACCGATACATGTGATAAATGATAATAATAATAGCAATTAACCTTTATTTTGCAGCTATCCATAGGGCCATTCAAAGTAGCGAACTCACTGCGGAGCCTCGGAAGTCGGGAAGAGTCTGTTTCTTAGAAGGGCGTGGCTGGCGGCCTTGGCTTACTACCTGCCTGCGAGCTACCCGGCATGGAGGCGGCCCCTGCGCGCGAGCGTCCGGCGGGCCGGCGCTGCGAGGCTCTCCGGCGCCCTCTGCTGTGGAGTCGGCTCCACGCCGCCGCTGAGCGCGGACTCCCCACAGCCGTGCCTTCCCTGCAAGCTTCTCGCCGTTCGTGGGTTGATGTGTGACTGCTAGGTGACGTGGGGTGAAGTGGAGCTCGCGGAGGGCTGCGGTGGGGGGCGTGTGGAGTCTGAGAAGTAAGGTGCAGGCCGGCTGGGGGTGTTGTGGAAGGGAGTCTTTGCGGCGGGGAGGGATGTGCAGCCTGTGGGGCGCCATGCCACCAAGATCCACTTTCCCCTGCGCGAGTGTGGTCCTGGCGTCACCCGTGCCGACACATCTCCTACGCCCCTCAGCCCTTTACTTGCTTAGGGAAATGGTAGAAAGCTGGGGGCAGTTTCCCTGTCGCCTTTTAAACCTGCCTCCTTCCCATAAATCGGAAAAATCTGTCCTCAGAAGAAGGATAATTTTCTATTATCCTTCCCAGCCAGGGCAGTCTGTATTATGAAAACAGAAGATAATTTTCAACATGTAAAATGCTGAACATATGTGTTGCAGGTTCTCCCCTTCCCCTCCCCCGGGGACCATTTCCCTGAGAGTGACTGGTCTGGAATCGTCCAAACTGCCTTGCTCCACACCCCACTCCTCCCCCACCCCTACTTTCCATCCCCTTAGCAAATACTTTCCTAGATGGTGTATTCACCTAAGAACTTAATTCTGAGATCTCACCCATTTATGTCCACTTGCTAGCTGTGTGGCAGTCACTAAACTACTCTGAGGTAATGGCATCAACCTCACAGAGTGGATGAATAAACCTCCTTTATTCACTCATTCCACATGTGTCAACTGAGCACCTACCTACTCCACTTGGGCCCTGGGCTAGGTGCTGGGAGTACATCAGGGAGCAAGACAGATGCTTTCCTTACTGTCATGAAATTTGCCTCCCTACTAGGGACTCAGACAATAAACTAATAAATACATGAATGGTGGTAAGTGTGTCCACGTAAGGAACATGGTACAAGGAGAGAGAATACAATGGATTCTGATTTAGGTTGTGAGGGCAAGGAAGGCCCCTCCAGGAAGGGACACGAAAGCTTAACCTGAAAGATAAATAAGCCAGATGAAAGGTGTTGGGCAAAAATCCTGAATTGGGAAAGTTTCATATGTTCTATGAAAGGCCGTGTGACTGGATATCAGGAGTGAGGAGGAGAGATGCTCCAAAGGAGTTTGGAGAATGAACCAGGGGACTATTGGTGTTATGCATTCTGTGGATTTGGACAAATGTATTATGACGTGTATCCATCACTATAGTATCGAACAGAGTATTTTCACTGCCCTAAAAATCCTCTGTGCTCTGCCTACTCATCTCTTCCCCGACCCCGACCCCTGACAGTCACTGGTCTTTTTTTCTGTCTCCATAATTTTACCTTTTCCACAATGGCATATAATTGGAATCATACAATATGTAGCCTTTTTAATTTTTTTTAAACATTTATTTATTTGGTTGTGCCAGGTCTTAGTTGTGGCAGGCAGGCTCCTTAGTTGCAGCACATGGGCTCCTTAGTTGCGGCATGTGAACTCTTAGTTGCGGCATACATGTGGGATCTAGTTCCCCGACCAAGGATCGAACCCAGCCCCCTGCATTGGGAGTGCGGAGTCTTAACCACTGCACCACCAGGGAAGTCCCAGTATGTAGCCTTTTTGAGTTGGCTTTGTTCATTTAGTAATAATGCATTTAAGGTTCTTCCATGCCTTTTCATGGACTTTTATCAGATATTTTAATATGTCCAAAGAGCTAAAGAAAACAATGTCTAAAATCTAAAGTAAAGATTCCACTCCAATAAGTAAAGAACTTGCAACTTATTCCCACCCTCACAAGAAAAAATATGAACAGATTAAAAATCAATGACTAGAGATTGGTTCAAGATGGCAGAGTAGAAGGGCGTGCTCTCACTCCCTCCTGCGAGAGCACTGGGGTCACGGCTAACTGCTGAACAGTCATCGACAGGAGGACACTGGAACTCACCAAAAAGGACACCCCACATCCAAAGACAAAGGAGAAGCCACAATGAGATGGTAGGAGGGGCGCAATCACAATAAAATCCAATCCCATAACCTCTGGGTGGGTGACTCACAAACTGGAGAACACTTACACCACAGAAGTCCACCCACTGGAGTGAAGGTTCTGAGCCCCACGTCAGGCTTCCCAACCTGGGGGTCCGGCAACGGGAGGAGGAATTCCTAGAGAATCAGACTTTAAAGGCTAGTGGGAATCGATTGCAGGACTTCGACAGGACTGGGGGAAACAGAGACTCGACTCTTGGAGGGCACACACAAAGTAGTGTGCACATCAGGACCCAGGGGAAGGAGCAGTGACCCCATAGGAGACTGAACCAGACCTACTGGCAAGTGTTGGAGGGTCTCCTGCAGAGGCGGGGGTGCTGTGTCTCACCATGAGGACAAGGACACTGGCAGCAGAAGTTCTGGGAAGTCCTCCTTGTAGAGACGTGGATGGATCTAGAGACTGTCATACAGAGTGAAGTAAGTCAGAAAGAGAAAAACAAATATTGTATATTAACGCATATATGTGGAACCTAGAAAAATCATACAGATGAACCGGCTTGCAGGGCAGAAACTGAGACACAGATGTAGAGAACAAACGTATGGACGCCAAGGGGGGAAGTGCCGGGGGAGGGGCAGGGTGGTGGTGGGATGAACTGGGAGATTGGGATTGACATGTATACACTAATATGTATAAAATGGATAACTAATAAGAACCTGCTGTATAAAAAAATAAATAAAATGAAATTTAAAAAAGGGCTTCCCTGGTGGCACAGTGGCTGAGAGTCCGCCTGCCATTGCAGGGGACGCGGGTTCGTGCCACGGTCCGGGAGGATCCCACGTGCCGCGGAGCGGCTGGGCCCGTGAGCCATGGCCGCTGAGCCTGCGCGTCCGGAGCCTGTGCTCCGCAACAGGAGAGGCCACAGCTGTGAGAGGCCCGCGTACCGCAAAAAAAAAAAAAAAAATTTTAAAAAATTAAAAAAAATCAATGACTATTCTTGGCCACATCAGAGAATTGAGGTCATGGGACAAATTGCAACCACCAAACTGGAGAAACAGGTGATGCTAGAGATTACAGATTATAGTGAACACAGATCAGCACACCTGAGGCAGAAACTGCTGGAATCTGTAAAACTGGGACTTAAATGGTAGCTTCAATGAATTGCTGGTGACTGAGTGTGGACTAACTTGAGAATTAAAAACTCCTGGGGGCCTAATCTAAGCACCCCCCCCCACCCCCGACAATCGTGGTGTTTACCCTTCGGATCCTCAACAGGTTTTCTTGGTAAATATCAGAGAAAAATTGCCTGCTGTTTGGCCAGGGAGAGGGGAGAAGTAACCATTTTGAAATAAGCCAAGAGCATTTTCCATACAATGGCCTACCCAGCAAGGGAGAAGACTTCACCAGAGCCTTCTTGGACTTGGGGTAAGGGAAATTACTAAACTTCAGACCCTCTGGCCATCCGCCTTCACATAAGGGAAGAAAAAACCTGAGAAGTACTTGTGAAGGTCACAGCCCAGGGGACAGGCACACTAAACGACCGAGACCAAATCATAGGATTACAGAACGTGTCTCCTCAACACAGACCTGATGAAACTTCAGTAAGGGCTCCTTACTCTTTCAGCTGTGACAGCGGGTCACAGCTGGAAAGAAATGAAGGCTCAGACTCAATGGGGTTTGTAGGGGAAACTAAAGATGCCAGCAGGCAAAATCAAAGATGCTTGTGGAAATTGAATCCTCTGATACTACAGATACAGAAAACAGTAAACACAGCATATCTCCTGGCCAAATAAAAGTAAGATGTCATACAAAGGCCTGTCTATGTCCTAATACCTGACAATTCATGATTGGCTTTCAACAAAAAAATTACATGGCATGATAATAGGAAAGAGTCTGCAGAGAAAAAGCAAGTGTCAGAACCAGATTCAGGTATAGCAGAGATTATGAAATTATCAGACTGAGAATTAAAAATAAATGATTAATATGCTAAGGGCTCTAGTGGAAAAGGTGGACAACATACAAGAACAGATGGATCATGTAAACAGAGATAGAAACCCTTAGAAAGAATATAAAGGAAATACTAGAATAAAAAACACTGTAAAGAAATAAAGAATACATTTGATGGACCCATCAGATGATTGGAAAGGGCTGAGATTAGAATCAGAGAGTTTGAATATATATCAGTAGAAACTTCCCAAACTTAAATGTAAAGAGAAAAAAATTAAAAATGGAATAGAATATCTCCAATCATTGTGGGACAATTACAAAAAGTATAACATATGTATAATGGGACTACCAAAAGCAGAAGAAAGAAAAGAAACAGATGAAATATTTGAAGTAATAATGGCTGGGATTTTTGTAAGATTAATGATAGAAATCAAACCACACATCTAGGAAGTTCAGAGAACACCAAGCAGGATAAGTGCCAAAAAAAAACCCAAACCCGCCTAGGCATATCATATTCAAATTGCAGAAAACCAAACACAAAGAGAAAATCTTGAAAAAAAAGTCAGAGAATAAAAACACCTTACCTAAAGAGGAACACAGATTGTTTCCACAGGGAGGCTTGTTCTGTATGCCAGTCTGAGTCTTGCCAGAAGGCTGACCAAATGGCAAGGCCATTAGCCACATCCATGAGTCAGTGAAGATACAGAAAGCCTTCTTTGCTGAAGCGACCTGGACAGACATCCCCACTGCATGAAGCTCTGCCCATTGTGCTGAGCATCCCTTACCATGCTCCGTAAGGGAAAGGTCGTTCTCAGGTTGGATGGCAGCTGCGCCCTATTCCTGCTCGTTAGTAGTTAACCGGGAGGAGCCATCAGGTGTGCTGATCAGGCCCATTTATGGTCCAGGGAGGTCTTTGTCTCTGGACCCTCATAGGGCCAGCGGAGGCACTGGCTCTTCGGGCAGTATGCCAGACAGCCAAAGGGACACTCCTGAGAACTTTTCAGGGAGTTCTGAGACCCCATCTGGGCCGAATTTTGCACATTCCTATGTACCATTTACATAGAAGATTCCTGAGCCACCTCCACGAGGTGACTTGAGACATCTGCTTGTATCCATGACATGATTGGAACTTATGGTCTTAAGATTACTTCACAGCCATGAATCATGTGCTCAATATCCACCAAGGCCCAATAACAGGCCAATAATTGTGTCCGAAGCTAAGACAGTGGAGCTCTCTCATTCATCTTCAGACTCACCAAGAAAGGCAAAGGGCTATCACCATGCAGCCTCTCCAGGTAATCTGGTACCTGGCCCCGAGTTCCTAAATGGGGAGCCCATCAATCTCCCTTGAGGCCCCATTATTGAGTGACCAGATCCAGAGATGTCTTTGGGAAAGCCCTTGCCCAGATTTTCCAGAAGAGGGCGGCTGAAAACCATTTTTACATTATTCTTTTCGTTGGTCAAGTTTTGCTATTTTTGCAGTAAATTTTTTTTTTTTTTCCTGTGCCCAGAAAGAGGGCAAAGCTATGGTTTGGGGCCTGCTGTGGCACTAGAAGGATCATAGCAGTTAGTCTTATGGGCTTTGTGGGATTCAGACAAGTGAGCAGAACTGAGGCCAGTCCCCAGCAGCAGCAGCAGTATCCATAGCTCTGCAGCTTGTGTGCTCATCAATGAGTGTCCATACAAATCCTTCTTCTTCCTTGGCTGCTGGGCATAGACCCTAATCAGTGACAGCTCAAGACACATCTGTCCCTGTAGTACTGAGAAAATTCTCCCAGCTTCAGGGAAGCAGTGGGCTCTTTCTGATTCCTTTACTGTTTTTTTCCATCTGTTGTTGTTAGTGTCTTATTTAATCATCATCACGGTAGCTAATGTTTATTGAACACCTACAGCTTGCCAGGCATTGTTCTGAGTGCTCTACATGAATCTCTTCATTTCATCTTCTTTTCAGCCCTATGAACTATTATTAAGATCCTATTGTATGGATGAGGCTCAGAAAGCTGAAACAGTCTGTCGAAAGTCACAAAGCCAGTACGTGGCAGAGCTATGATTTGAAACCCTCTGAGCCCGAAGTTTGTCTTCTTCCTATTGAGCCACAATGCCTTCTACACTTCCTCCTCCCAAACTGCATGCCTCTACCATTCCATGCCATCTCAGCAGCACGTCTGTGTGGGTCCTGCGTTTGTATGGTGTCTTCCAGGCAGTGAGCTCAGAGATGACACTTAGCAAAGCACTTTCCTTTCTTTGTTGGAATTGAGACAGATTGTCTTACATGAGACACCAACCACTCCAAATACAAAGCACACTGGTTAAGGGCAGAGGATCCCAGCCTGAGAGATTTCATAGACTAATAATATTAGTAACATAAAACTGGGTTCTGACATAGGTCATTATCTTTGAATCTTACCAATTAAGACCATTTAAAAGACGAGGGAGCAGGGGACCGTCGGCTTCTCTCCCAGTGCTGTTCACCACCTTCCCTGTTGTGGAGGGCACGTGGGGACACAAACCATGCTAGCAGAGGGGGAGGGGCCTACCTCTGCGAAGTTATCGTAAGAGGAGACTGTCCTGGCCTGCATGTGGCTCTTCTCACCCCCTCTCCCCCACCCCCAGACGCGGAAAGCATATCGTAGTTCCTTCCCCAGCTCAGAGCTGACAGATGATGTGGCCTTCAAGTGTATTTTGTCACCTTCAACATCCTTGGGAGAACCCTGGTTCCAGCTAATTCAACACTGAAAGGGAGCCTCTTGGGTGAGTGTTGCCTGAAGCCAGGAGGTGGTGGTCCCTGAGCACTGATCCAGGATAATCACTTTATTTAAAAGAAGCAGGTAGGGCTTCCCTGGTGACGCAGTGGTTAAGAGTCTGCCTGCGGGAAGGTCCCACATGCCGCGGAGCAACTAAGCCCGTGCGCCACAGCTACTGAGCCTGTGTGCCACAACTACTGAAGCCCACACACCTAGAGCCCGTGCTCCGCCACAAGAGCAGTCACTGCAATGAGAAGCGCCGCAACTACAGAAAGCCCACGCACAGCCACAAAGACCCAACATAGCCAAACATAAAATAAATTCATTTTAAAAATAAAAATAAATAAAAACAGCAGGTATGGGAACATATGTATATGTAAAACGGATCCACTTTGTTATAAAGCAGAAACTAACACACCATTGTAAAGCAATTATACTCCAATAAAGGTGTTAAAAGAATAAAAATGAAAAATAAAATAAGAGCAGCAGGTAGACCTTACCTTTGCTCATGGGGCCTTCTTCAAATGGAAGTGTCAGGTAGAAAACACACACGCACACACACAGATACTACACAGGTATGCACCCTATATCCCATGTCTGTGATAGAAGCACAAACATACCCAGAAAATACCCGGAACACAAGCAGAATTGGCTTGTGTTATTAAAATAACCCTTCTGAAATGTATGTAGTGGCCTGTTGTCCTTGCCTTCGGTTATCTCAGGTTCGATGCTGGAAAAGAACGTGTGTCCTCGTCCACCCTGGCCTTGCGGACGGGGAGGGGCTCATGCGGAACTGAAGCAGTGTCCATGCTGCATTGCCAGTTTATTTACACAGGCACACACAACCCTTCTTGTTGGTAGGACGACCCCAGCCTGAGGAAGAATTTTGCTGACGGACCAAAAACCGTTTCCACGGCTAGTCAGGTTTGGGCGGTAGCACTGCAGAGGGTTCTTGGAACCTGGACACCTGAGATCTTCTCTGAGATCGGAATCGCCTCCTTCTTACGCAGTAGCGATGGTTTCAGCATCGTGCCTCCAGATGGAGAAAAACATAGCCTTTCTTTGAAGTTCCCCAAGCCCAGCAAAGTCGCAGGCTCCACGCTTAGACACCACTCTCGCTCCCATTCTAACCTCAGGCCCGATGCCTGGATGGCCTCAGCCATCACCTGTCGAGGCTTCAGCCCAGGCTCCCGAAACCAATCCTACAGCTCCTGCTCAAGGTGTCACTCTCAAGAGCTGTCCTGGGCACCATCTTCCCTTGTGACTCCAGGATACTTCTGCGCAAATGGCAAGTTTTGAAACTGCCTCTTGGTACGTTCCTTGATGGAGGTCTTGCTATTCTTTTCCTTTGTGCATTTTAATAGTCAGGTGCTAGAGGGAAACTGGCTATTTTCATTTATTTTTATTTGGGTGGGATAATGACATCTTTATTTTGGACTACCTCGTAAAGAAATGTAGCATTTCCTTCCTCCCCCCAGTTTTATTGAGATATAATTGACATACAACACTGTATAAGTTTAAAGTGTGCCGTATAATGATTTGACTTACATACATCATGAGATTATTAGCACAAGTTTAGTGAACATCCATCATCTCATATAGATGCATGAATACATAGAAAAAAATTTTGTGTGTGATGAGAACTCTCAGGATTTGCTCTCTTAACTTTCATATGTAACATACAGTTGTGTTAATTGTATTTATCGTGTTGTGCATTACATCCCCAGTGCTCATTTGGCTTATAACTGGAAGTTTGTATCATTTGATTGCCTTCATCCGTTCCCCACCCCACCACAAATCAGATCTCTTTTTCTATGAGTTTGTGTGTTTCTTTTTCAAGTATAATTGACCTACAACACTCAGTTGTTCCTATTACATAGTGAGTGGCTATTTCTATCTATTTCAAAATGATTTCCACGGTAAGTCTAGTCATGATATGTCACCAGAGATATCACATAGGTATTGGTTATATTCCCCACACTGTACATTTCATACCTGTGACTCATTTATTTTCCAAGTGGAAATTTCTACATCTTAATTTCCCTCACCTGTTTCTTTCCTTCTTCCACCCCCTCCCCCTCTGGCAACCACATGTTTGTTCTCTGTATCTGTGACTTTGTTTCTGTTTTGTAATGTTTACTCATTTGTTTTGAAACCAAGCCTCTGCGTTGAAAGGCAAATTCTTTACCACTGGACCACCAGGGAAGTCCCCAGTATTCTCTCTTTAAGTTTTGCCATATTTATGACAATGTGTCTTGCTGTGGTCCTGTTTGGGTTGATCCTGTTCGGGACTCTATTTGCTCTCTGGACCTAGATGTGTATTTCCTTTCCCAGGTTAGGGATGTTTTCTGCTATTATGTCTTCAGATATGTTCTCTGCCCCTTTCTTTCTCTCTCTCTCTTTTCCGTCTGTGACTCCTATAATGTGAATATTAGTATGCTGGGCATCTCTTAAACTGTCCTCATTTAGTTTTATTCTTTTTTCTTTGTTCTGTTCAGCTTCAGTGATTTCCACTACGCTGTCTTTGCATTCACTGATCTGGAATGTAAAGACAGGGTGGACTGTTGATTTCTTCTAGTGTATTTTTCATTTCAGTTATTATAGTCTTCATCTCTGTTTTGTTCCTCTTTACATTTTCTAACTCTTTGTTTAAAAACTGCTAATTTCTCACAAACTGGCTATTTTGAATTGTAACAACTGGCTTCATTGGTCCTCTGGCTTTGATTATCTCATGACTATCCTAAGGGATTTAACTACTGTGAGCCCTCAGATGGAATGCTGCCATGACATAGGTCACGATTTTAGTGCCCATTTAAAGTCTTACTTGCATCATCTGTATTAATTTCAGTATAAAAACGTAAGTCCAAATGTAGCATATGGTTTTAAGCTCTTACCTGACCTTGAAATCTGGCCATTAGATCTCCGTTTTCCACAGATAAAAATATCATCAAGCATCTCACAACTCAAAAGTTGACACAAATTTCTGAAAGAATTAAAAATATAAAAGGACTAATTACCTAATTTTAGATGTAGCCCCTTTATACCTGAAGGCTTTTCTTCTCAATATTTATTCTGCTATCACCAGGTGCATCCAAGAGGACAACAATAGGTGCCCAAACAAACAAACAAAAACAAGAGTTAATGAGAGTGGGATTGGGTTAGGGGAACACCAATACATGAAAGAGGCTTAGGACAGTCAAACTGACGCCTTGTCCCACGTCTTATTCCACTCATACCCTTTATCACAGTCTATCCACAACAATTATTTTCCTCTTATATCATTTTTTAGAATTGTGGTAAAATTCAAATAATATATAATTACCCGTTTTAAAGTGTATGGTTCAGTGGCATTTAGAACATTCACAATGTTCTGCCACCATCACCACCATCTAGCTTCAAAACATATTCATCGGGACTTCCCTGGTGGTCCAGCGGTTAAGCCTCTGCACTCTAATGCAGGGGGCCTGGGTTCAATCTCTGGTCAGGGAACTAGATCCCACATGCCCCAATTAGAGATCCTACACGCGGCAGCAAAGATCCCGCATGCCGCAACTAGGACCTGGTGCCGCCACATAAAAGCAGACAAACGTATTCATCACCCCAAAATGACACCCCTATTTATTCAGCAGTCATTCCCCAGTCTTCCCTCCTCCAGCCCCTGGCAACCACTAATCTGCTTTCTGTCTCTGGATTTGCCCACTCTGGATATTTAATGCTCGGGAATCATACAATATGTGACCTTTGCTGCCAGCTTCTTTCACTTGGCATAATGTTTTTGAGGTTCATCCACACTGTAGGAGGTGTTAGCACCTCATTCTTTTTTTCTCTATGTGCCTTTCTATGTTAAGATTTATAGGTGACAAAAGAACTGAACGGGGCCCTGGGGATTTACAAATTTACAAAATATACATGTAAAAAGAATAATAAAATATTTAAGTTTAAAACCAAACCAAGCCAAATCATTCTAAAAGGAAGAGAAGAAAGTGCTTTGAAATCTCAGATTTCTCTTACTAGATCAATAAACTGGACTTGATTTTATAGTCACTAATGTTAAAAGAATAATATGGATGTATAATTTTTCATTTTCTGATAACATATCACTTTAAATGAAAGAACTGTACCTTACACCCAGGAGACTAGGGTCAAGCGATAATCATCTGGATCATTATGTAAGTACCTTCAGTGAGTCAGAGAACAGTAAAGTCAAGTCCTTTTTATAAAATAGCCAACATGCGATAGAAACTATTTTTTCCGTTCCACAGATGAGGAAGTTGAGTCTCAGGTGTGTAAAGCCATTTGCTGGGAATTCCCTGCCGGTCCAGTGGTTAGGACTCGGCGCTTTCACTGCCAAGGGCCCTGGTTCAATCCCTGGTCGGGAAACTAAGATCCCTCAAGATGCACGGTGTGGCCAGAAAACGAAACCAAACCAAACCAAAACACTCACTTGCTTAAATCAGTAGGGGAGCAGAAAAACCAAGGGTAGGATTGCAGGCTTCCCTCTGCATGTTCTGGGTGTTGGGGCCTGGAGAAGAGGAACTCTGGGGTTTTTCTCTGTAGTATCAAAACTTTTGAAATAAGATGTACTGATGAATTAATTATGTCATAAAAAAAACTAATTCAGCTTCTAGAATACACTTTGTAGATAGTGGGCCACAAAACAAATCTAAGCTATCACTCTGTAAGTAGCCAAAACAGATTTGGACAGGTGGCTGCTTGTACTCATGATTTAATCATCAAACAAGTACCTATAACGCATGATTACTGTTAGGAATTAAAATGATACTATCATTTCTCCTAACTAGCTATAATCTATTTCTAGATAGAGCATAATGTTACATGATTCTTTGTGGTGTAATACAAGTGAGCCCAAGATTAACTCTGTATATTGGTTCTATATTGTTTACTTCTTCACAGCAGACTGGGACCCGTTAGCTCAAAGGTACCTATCCAACTGGTGTAAATATAGCCTAAATAAGCAGACACTTATAATATTGTTAAAATGGCCACACGACACAAGGGAACTGACAAACAAGCCGTAGAGTCTGCTCCGCAGTTGGAGAACGCATTAAACAACCTCCTGCAACATGTGAAGGACTCGGCTTCTAAAAATACAGAAACCAATCTCTCACGCTTCATGAAAAAGTTCCTGGATCAACACACCAGGAACATAAGCTATCTGGAATACCAACTTTCCTATCCCAAGGACTTAGAAAAGGCAGCCCAGAGTGAGGGACAGCTTGAAAAGGCTGCTAAAGCATCTGAAGCATCAGGTAAAGAGACAACATCTGAAGGCAACACAGCAAGTCTTCCCGCCCAGCAGGTCCCAAAGTCAGCTAAAGAATCTTGATCTTCTCTGTTGGACAGAAGTATTCTTTCCTTTTCATCTTGGATCCTAATCCTCATAGTCGTGCATGCCGATAAATCTGTTTTGCATTATAAAAGAAAGGCAGTCTACAGATTCAATGCAATCCCTATCAAAATACCAATGGGATTATCACAAAACTAGAACAAATAATTCTAAAATATGCATGGAAACACAAAAGGCCCCAAATAGCCCAAATGACCTTGAGAAAGAACAAAGCTGGAGGTATCATGCTCCCTGATTTCAAACTATACTACAAAGCTACAGTCATCAAAACAGTACAGCACTGGCATAAAAACAGACACGTAGACCAATGGAACAGAACATAGGGCTCAGAAATGAACCCACACTTAAATGAGCAATTAATCTATGACAAAGAAGTCAAGAACATACAATGGGCAAAAAACAGTCTCTTCAATAAATGGTGTTGGGAAAAGTGGACAGCTACATGCAAAAGCATCAAATTGTACTACTCTCACACCATGCACAAAAATCAATTCAAAATGGATTAAATACTTAAATGTAAGACCTGAAACCATAAAACTTGTAGAAGAAAATATAGGCAGTAGTCTCTTTCGTATTGGTGTTAGTAATATTCTTTGGACATTTCTCCTCAGGCAAGGGAAACAAGAGCAAAACTAAACAAATGGGACTACTTCAAACTAAAAAGCTTTGCACAGTGAAGGAAACTGTCAACGAAACGAAAACGCCACCTACTGAATGGGAGAAGATATTTGCAAACAAATACCTGATCAAGGGTTAATATTCAAAATATACAAAGAACTGCCACAACTCAACATCAAAAAAACAAGAAATCTGAGTTAAAAATGCGCAGGGGGTCTGAATAGACATTTTTCCAAAGAAGGCATACAAATGGCCAACAGGAACATTAAAAGATGCTCAGCATCACTAATCATCAAGGATATGCAAATCAAAACCACAATGAGATATCACCTCACTCCTGTCAGAATGGCTTTTATCAAATAGACAACAGATAGCAAGTGTTGGTGAGGATGTGGAGAAAAAGGAACGCTTGTGCACTGTTGGTGGGAATGAAAATTGATACAGCCACTATGGAAAACAGTATGGAGATTCCTCAAAAAATTAAAAATAGAACTACCATATGATCCACTCCTTGGTATTTATCCAAAGAAAACAAGAACACTAATTAGAAAATATATATACACCTGTATGTTCATTACATGATTATTTACATTAGCCAATATATGGAAGCAACCTAAGTGCCCATCAATAGATGAATGAAGAACTTGTATATTATATAACTACAATGGAATATTACCCTGCCATTAAAAAGAATGAAATATCACCACTTGTGACAACGTGGATGGACCTAGAGGGTACTATGGTACGTGAAATAAGTCAGAGGACAACAAACACTGTATGATTTCACTTATGTGTGGAATCTGAAAAAGAAAACAAGTGAATAAACATAACAAAACAGAAACAAAATCACAGATTCAGAGAACAAACACGTGGTTGCCAGACGCGGAAGCAGGTGGAAGAAAGAAAGAAACAGGTGAGGGAAATTAAGAGGTACAAATTTCCACTTGCAAAATAAATGAGTCACAGGTATGAAATGTACAGTGTGGGGAATATAACCAATGCCTATGTGATATCTCTGGTGATATATCATAACTAGACTTATCGTGGAAATCATTTTGAAATAGATAGAAATACCCAATCACTATGTAACAGGAACTAACTGAGTGTTGTAGGTCAATTATACTTGAAAAAGAAACACACAGACTCATAGAAAAAGAGATCTGATTTGTGGTGGGGTGGGGAACAGATGAAGGCAATCAAATGATACAAACTTCCAGTTAAAAGCCAAATAAGCACTGGGGATGTAATGCACAGCACGATAAATACAATTAACACAACTGTATGTTACATATGAAAGTTAAGAGAGTAAATCCTGAGAGTTCTCATCACACACAAAAATTCTTTTCTATGTATTCATGTATCTATATGAGATGATGGATGTTCACTAAACTTGTGCAAATAATCTCATGATGTCTGTAAGTCAAAACTTATACAGGGTTGTATGTCAATTATATCTCAATAAAACTGGGGGGAGGAAGGAAATGCTACATTTCTTTACGAGGTAGTCCAAAATAAAGATGTCATTTTCCCACCCAAATAAAATAAATAAATGAAAATAGCCAGTTTCCCTCTAGCACCTGACTATTAAAATGCACAAAGGAAAAGAATAGCAAGACCTCCATCAAGGAACGTACCAAGAGGCAGTTTCAAAACTTGCCATTTGCACAGAAGTATCCTGGAGTCACAAGGGAAGATGGTGCCCAGGACAGCTCTTGAGAGTGACACCTTGAGCAGGAGCTGTAGGATTGGTTTCGGGAGCCTGGGCTGAAGCCTACACAGCTGATGGCTGAGGCCATTCAGGTCTCGGGCCTGAGGTTAGAATGGGAGCAAGAGTGGTGTCTAAGCGTGGAGCCTGCGACTTTGCTGGGCTTGGGGAACTTCAAAGAAAGGCTATGTTTTTCTCCATCTGGAGGCACGATGCTGAAACCATCGCTACTGCGTAAGAAGGAGGCGATTCCGATCTCAGAGATCTCAGGTGTCCCGGTTCCAAGAACCCTTTGCAGTGCTACCGCCCAAACCTGACTAGCCGTGGAAACTGTTTTTGGTCCGTCAGCAAAATTCTTCCTCAGGCTGGGGTCGTCCTACCAACAAGAAGGGTTGTGTGTGCCTGTGTAAATAAACTGGCGATGCAGCATGGACACTGCTTCAGTTCCCCATGAGCCCATCCCTGTCCGCAAGGCCAGGGTGGATGAGGACACACGTTCTTTCCCAGCATCGAACCTGAAATAACCGAAGGCAAGGACAACAGGCCACTAGATACATTTCAGAAGGGTTATTTTAATAATACAAGCCAATTCTGCTTGTGTTCCGGGTATTTTCTGGGTATGTTTGTGCTTCTATCACAGACATGTGATATAGGGTGCATACCTGTGTAGTATCTGTGTGTGTGTGTTTTCTACCTGGCAGCTCCATTTGAAGGAGACCCCATGAGCAAAGGTAAGGTCTACCTGCTGCTTTTATTTTTCATTTTTATTTTTTTAACATCTTTACTGGAGTATAATTGCTTTACAATGGTGTGTTAGTTTCTGCTTTATAACAAAGTGAATCCATTTTACATATACATATGTTTCCATACCTGCTGCTTTTATTTATTTTTATTTTTAAAATGAATTTATTTTATGTTTGGCTGTGTTGGGTCTTTGTGGCTGTGTTTGGGCTTTCTGTAGTTGGGGGGCTTCTCATTGCAGTGGCTGCTCCTGGGGCGGAGCACGGGCTCTAGGTGTGCGGGCTTCAGTAGTTGCGGCACACAGGCTCAGTAGTTGTGGCGCACAGGCTTAGTTGCTCCGCGGCATGTGGGATCTTCCCGCAGGTAGACTCTTAACCACTGCATCACCAGGGAAGCCCTACCTGCTTCTTTTAAATAAAGTGATTATCCTGGATCAGTGCTCAGGGACCACCACCTCCTGGCTTCAGGCAACACTCACCCAAGAGGCTCCCTTTCAGTGTTGAAGTAGCTGGAACCAGGGTTTTCCCAAGGATGTTGAAGGTGACAAAATACAGTTGAAGACCACATCATCCGTCAGCTCTGGGCTGCGGAAGGAGCTATGGTATGCTTTCCGTATCTTGGGGTGGGGAAGAGGGGGTGATAAGAGCCGCATGTGGGCCTGGACAATCTCCTCTTTTGCTACCTTCGCAGAGTTAGGCCCCTCCCCCTCCGCTAGCGTGGTTTCTGTCCCCACGTGCCCTTCCCAACAGGGAAGGCGGTGAACAGAACTGGGAGAGAAGCCGACGGTGCCCCGCTCCCTTTTCCGTAAAGCCCTATGAGTAGTCACTGCAGAAGTGTCCCTTGGAGTCCTTGTACCTGAGCTGGTCACCATGAATGGGTCTCAGGCCTGCTTTGAGACACAGTGTTCTCCCATTCGAGACTCACACCACCCGTCTTGCACATCTAGGTGGTCCCAATGGGGCAGCGTGCGGGGAGCATGTGTGCTGGGGGAGAGGGTGGAAGAGAACAGGTAGGTCTGTGTAAACCCCTCACGGGCACCTGGCAAACTTCTGAGATGTGCATGGCCTATGATGGTGACTCAGGGCTGTTACTGCATGAAAGGAGGCCTCCTGGGCTTTCGGTCTGAATGGCGTTGGCTTAGCAATTTCCATCAAATTTACTAACCCCATGTGACACAGAGAACAAATATGCAGAGAACTCACAACTTTATTGAAAATACAAAAACTTGCCCTAAAACAGTGGGTCAAGGGCTCTACTTCTATTTAATATACTTTGCAGGCATTTGGGGAACTGTTCTTGGTGGTGAGGTATGCAGAATTTGAAACTGGCTCAAAGGCACTTTGAAAAAAACTGTCATGGACACCATTTAAGAGGAAACTAGGGCTACCGTAGGACCGCCGATGGTTAGGGACCAGGCCATGCCGCATGAGGGCACCTACAGGGACACAAGTGTGGAAGAATCCTGGGTGGAGAAGGCAACAGCGTAGGAGGAAAGGGCTGCATGGGCGTCATGTGTGGCATGGGTTGCACGTGCCACAGGGGTGGTTCAGGCAGCATGGGTGGCACGGGAGGCATGCGTTGCACGGGTGGCATTAGTGGCACGGGGTGCACGGGCCACATGAGCTGGATGGGCGGCATGGGTGGCACGGGCCGCATGGGCACCATGGGCTGCATGGGTGGCATGGGATACTCAGGCAGCACGGGTGGCACGGGCGGCATAGGCGGCACGGGCAGCATGGGTGGCACAGGTGGCTTGGGTGGCACGGGCCGTCTGGTCAGCAGGGACAGGTCCATCAGCAGTGGCTCCAGAAGATCGCATGACGAATTCAGCTCCTGACGCGAGACGGCAGGGCAGGGCTCACAGAAGCTGACGACAACAGGGGGCACGGGGGGCACGTTACTGAACATTAGTGCCCTCTGATGTCTCCTCCACTTGGCCCTTCTACTCTTAAACCAAGCCTTCAAGCAGAGAGAAAAAGAGATTGATTAGAATATTGAGCATTTCATGTCAGACAAGAGAAATTTCAGCAGGGAGCTCTCGGTGCCTTGAAGATTTGAAAGTGCATCAGGAGAAGCTATTTCCTTCTTGCTAAAGTATCTTAGGATATGTAGCTGAAGGCGCTCCCTTCAGCCGCCCTCCCCCCCCAACAGCGAGCACCGACTATGTGCCAGGCTCTGGATTGGCATATGGCTTTGTCTCTCCCCTCCCACCTTTACTATTATTTCCCCCACTCTTACATGCAGGTGGAGCTGACCAACGGCGCTCTGTCCCTGCTGTTATTACTATGCCTGGTACGTCTGTGTCCTGACAACTGACCGTCAGCTCCAGCTGCCACTAATCCCTACTCATTGGGCAGGTGTCACCTTAGTTATGGGGGAAGTTGAGCATAGGAAAAAGTGGGTGCCTTTTAAAATCATACTGAGGGGAACGATCCCCATTTTGAAAAACCCATCTTTGGTTACAGTAAATAATCAATAGGAGTGGGTTGGATTTTTAAACAAAAGCTTTCCCCGAGGATGACTAAAAAGAGTCATTCATCCTCTGGAACCATGGGATGGTTAAAAAGATGGAGATGGTATTGGGAGGGAGGTTTGGTCATGGGGGGCCCAGGGACTTTGTGGCTTGTCTTGCTGGACACCGGCGGAACTGAAGCCCTGGACACTGCCTTAATATTAGACTATAGGGGTAACAAATGCTTAGATGAACTCAGCCCAAATTTACTAAAACTCTTAACATCTTTGCCCAGACAAGAGTTTGGGGGAAAGAGGCATACCATTGTCACCTCTGTCAATTCTGCACTCTCCAACCTGCCCCACCCTCCAAACCTTCCTGGGCTCAGGACCAGGTCAGCTCACTCCGCTCTGGCTACAGTTGCAGGGCCTTGGACCAGAGCCTCTGGTGCCCAGCAAGGTTGCGCCCTCTAGGAGCTGCTAATCAACCAGGAGATCCCCATCCTGTCCCTTAGGCTTAAGTCAAGAGGGCGCAACCTGCATTTTAGGAAGACAGCCGACAACCACGTGAGTGAGGGGTCACAAAACGGCTCCCCCCTAAACATCTGCCAACTATTAACAACTGAGAGTAAAACCTGTCCTGGGGGCTGCACTGCTCCCTCAGCATCTCAGTTAATGGAATTATGCCATATTTAGATTTCTGGATGTTTCCACGCGGCAAATTTTACATGAGACCAAGGGCCTCCTCTCTCTGTCGCCCCAGTTTCCCTCTCCCATCTTAGTATTTGGGTCCTTCTGCTGCATGAATATGTAGTCGAGAAAAGCCAGTGTAATAGAGCTCACTTTGGGGGGTTCGAGTGTACCAATGGTCAAATCTGCATAAATATAAGCAATGTGCAACGCTGGCTATGTGAGGTTCAGGCTGACACTACTTCCATATTTCCAATACTGGTTTCATAAAACAACTCCTACTGTCCTTGCAAACCAAGGGAGGGTGTCCATTAAATGTTTCTTTGGGACGCTCATGCTGTAGAGTTTGGAAATAGATGAAAACATTCTCCCGTCTTCTTCATGTGTTTCTTGTTGCTCCTTTTGCCTTCATAACTCCATTAAGAGACCACTACGTAAACCCAGGAGAAGCAAGCCACCAAAACTTCAGTTTTTCTTTTCCTCTGAGCTTGCTTTGCCTGCTTGACAAAGCAGAGGCCTGCGCCTCCCAAGCCCTGGCCAGACCTGACTGTGAGCCCAGCCCGTGGCCTTAGGCCGCCAGCACTGCTTTCCAGACCCCACCACCAGCTCTGCAGCCCGTGTCCATCACTGCCCTCCACGTGCTCTCTGCAGCAAAGCTAGTGAACCCATCCTGATTCTTCTTTCCTTCCTTCCTTCTTTCTTCCTTTCTATCAATCTTGTGATTTAAAAAAATATTCCTCTTCCACAACAAGCGAAGCCACGGCACTGAGAAGACCACGCACCACAACAAAGATTAACCCCAGCTCTCCTCAACTAGCAAAGAGCCCACGCACAGCAACGAAGACCCAATGCAGCCAAATATAAATAAATAAATATATTAAAAATATATATATACTCCTTTGATACAACTTACTGTGTTCTATGGACAGATAATCAGCTTCTGTGCCATGAGCTACCAACTAGTAACCACTACCTGAATGAATGAGCAAGTATTTCAAATTAACACAGGTAAGCGACTAGCTGAGAGCCAACCACTGACCATCACAAACAAAGTCTTCGAAACCAATCCCTCATAATAGTATGAAAAGGGAAGAAAAAAATTCTTAGACATTAGAAATTGCTCAAAATAATATTCACTGATACATTTGGTAGTTTCATAATGTTGAATTTACGCAGTATCTCCAAGACATGTATCGATAGTATCCAATTATTCTCAAACCCGTCCATCTATTGAGGTCAGTGGCAATTTATTCAAATTTGTTCTTTTTGTTTGTTTTATTGTTTTATGTGTTTAGACAACTTCCTAAAGGTTGCAAACCCTTCCCCCCTCCATCATACTGCATAACCTACTATGTTAGCAATGTTTTCAGGCTGCACATCCAAAAATTTCAGAAAATTAAAATTTACGGCTGAAACTCTCTACACTGCTCTACCAAACACATAAAAACAACAGCAAGAGGACCAGGCACTTGGAGTTCTAAGCTATTCGCCTCCCCATCCGTCTCATCTATACTAAACGTATATTAGTTGCTCACATGTTGTGTTCCGAGGTGAATTATGCCCTTACCCAATTGCCTGAACACTTGTAAATTCACTCCTTATACAAAGAGCTTAGGCCTGGCTTTAAAACTTTTAAATAATTTAGTATACTTGAACCCTCTTCTAACCCAGCTATTTGGTGCATTAATTTGAATAATTGTCAAGTCAGAATCATCCCCAACATGATTCCACAGAGACCTGTCCCCTAAGGGATACCAGTTTTGGAAGGAGTTTAACTTTACTGAACATACATATATTCTGGCCCCAAAGCCCCAAAAGTCCAAACCTTATTTCCAAAACATCAACAAGTGTACAAAAACACACCAACTTGAGAATGTCTAGGACAAGGTATCCAATTCCTAAAGCAGGTTTTAGATTGGCTGCCCTGCCAAGTTGCTTTTTTCAGGTTTACTGACCCTCACTCTGGCTTCAGTCACTCCCAGGCGTCTTGCAATCTCCTTTCTGAGGGGGAAAAATGTTGAAAATATTCAGCATTTGACATTATGGATGAAATGAAATATACAATGCACATTTCATGCTATGTTCAAATGTTTATTTAGAGAGTAACCAAGATGGTGACATAGGAAAAACCCCAAGCTTACCTCCTTCCATGGGTACACCAAAATTACAGCTATTTACAGAGCAACTTTTTTTTTTTTTTTTTTTTTTGCGGTACGCGGGCCTCTCACTGTTGTGGCCTCTCCCGTTGCGGAGCACAGGCCCCGGATGCGCAGGCTCAGCGGTCATGGCTCATGGGCCCAGCCGCTCCACGGCATGTGGGATCTTCCCGGACCGGGGCACGAACCCGTGTCCCCTGCATCGGCAGGCGTACCCTCAACCACTGCGCCACCAGGGAAGCCTACAGAGCAACTATTGATGAGAATGACCTGAAGACTAGCAGAAAAGAGCTTCCACAACTACAGATAAAAAGAAGGAAACACAATGAGATGGATAGGAAAGGCCGAGATGTGTTATAGTCAAGACCCACACCCCCAGGTTGGCGACCCATAAATGGGAGGATAATTACAATTGCAGAGGTTCTCCCCAAGAAGCAAGGGGTCCAAGCACATTAGATTTACGGACTGGGAGAAAATATTTGCACACAATGCAACTGACAAGGGCTTAATTTCCACAACACGCCAATAGCTCATACAACTCAATAACAAAAAAACAAGCAACGCAATCAATAAATGGGCAGAAGATCTAAATAGATATTTCTCCAAAGAAGACATACAGATGGCCAACAGGCACATGAAAAGATGCTCAACATCAGTAATCCCATATCTCGGCATATACCTGAAAAAGATGAAAGCTCTAATTTGAAAAGATACATGCACCGCAATATTCAGAGCAGCACTGTTTACAATAACTAAGATGTGGAAGCAACCTAAGTGTCCATCAACAGATGAATGGATAAAGACGATGTGGTATATATATATACAATGGAATATTACTCAGCCATAAAAAGGTATGAAATCCTGCCATTTGTAACAACATGGACGGACTTAGAGAGTATTATCCTAAGTGAAATAAATCAGACAGAGAAAGACAAATATTACATGATATCACTTATATGTGGAATCTAAAAAACAGAACAAGTGAACTTATTTACAAAACAAAAACAGATTCACAGACATAAAAAACAAACTTCTGGTTTCCAAGTGGGGGGATAAATTGGGAGCACAGGATTAACAGATGCACACTACCATAGATACCAGATAAACCACAAGGATTTATTGTATAGCACAGGGAACTCTATTCAATATCTTGTAATAAAATATAATGGAACAGAATAAGAAAAAAGAATATAGATATATACATATATATATGTATAATCTAATGCACTGCTATATATAAACCTCATGGTAACCACAAACCAAAAATCTATAATAGATACATACACACAAAAAAGAGAAAGGAATCCAAACATAACACTAAAGACAGTCATCAAATCACAAGGGAAGAGAGCAAAAGAAGAAGGAACAAAAAAGAACTCCAAAAACAATTAGAAAAACGGCAGTAATTACATACTTACCAATAATTACTTTAAATATAAATGGAATAAATGCTCCAATCAAACGACAAAGAGTGGCTGAATGGATACAAAAACAAGACCCACATACATGCTGCCTACAAGAGACGCACTTCAGATCTAAAGACTCAGACAGAAAGTGAAGGGATGGAAAAAGGTATTCCATGCAAATGGAAATCAAAATAAAGCTGGAGTAGCATTTCTCATATGAGACAAAATAGACTTTAAAATAAAGACTATTACAAGAGACAAAGAAGGACACTACATAATGATCAAGGGATCGATCCAAGAAGAAGATATAACAATTGTAAATATTTAAGTACCCAACATAGGAGCACCTCAATACATAAGGCAAAGGCTAACAACCATAAAAGGGGAAATCGACAGTAACACAATCATAGTAGGGCACTTTAACACCTCACTTTCACCAATGGGCAGATCATCCAAAATGAAGATAAATAAGGAAACACAAGCTTTAAATGATACATTAAACAACATGGACTTAATTGATATTTATAGGACATTCCATCCCAAAGCAACAGAATACACATTCTTCTCAAGTGCTCATGGAACACTGTCCAGGATAGATCATATCTTGGATCACAAATCAAGCCTTGGTAAATTTAAGAAAACTGAAATCATATCAAGTATCTTTTCAGACCGCCACGCCATGAAACTAGATATCAATTACAGGAAAAGATCTGTAAAAAATACAAACACATGGAGGCTAAACAATACACCACTTAATAACCAAGTGATCACTGAAGAAATCAAAGAGGAAATCAAAAAATACCTAGAAACAAATGACAATGGAGACACGACGACCCAAAACCTGTGGGATGCAGCAAAAGCAGTTCTAAGAGGGAAGTTTATAGCAATACAATCCTACCTTAAGAAACAGGAAACATCTCAAATAAACAACTTAACCTTGCACCTAAAGCAATTAGAGAAAGAAGAACAAAAAAACCCCCCCAAAGTTAGCAGAAGGAAAGAAATCATGAAGATCAGATCAGAAAAAATGAAAAAGAAATGAAGGAAATGATAGCAAAGATCAATAAAACTAAAAGCTGGTTCTTTGAGAAGATAAACAAAATTGATAAACCATTACCCAGACGCATCAAGAAAAAAAGGGAGAAGACTCAAATCAATAGAATTAGAAATGAAAAAGGAGAAGTAACAACTGACACTGCAGAAATACAAAGGATCATGAGCGATTACTACAAGCAACTATATGCCAATAAATTTGACAATGGAAAAAATTGGACAAATTCTTAGAAAGGCACAACTTGCCGAGACTGAACCAGGAAGAAATAGAAAATATGAACTGACTGATCACAAGCACTGAAATTGAAAGTGTCATTAAAAATCTCCCAACGAACAAAAGCCCAGGACCAGATGGCTTCACAGGCGAATTCTATCAAACATTTAGAGAAGAGCTAACACCTATCAATCTCAAACCCTTCCAAAATATAGCAGAGGGCGGAACACTCCCAAACTCATTCTACAAGGCCACCATCACCCTGATACCAAAACCAGACAGGATGTCACAAAGCAAGAAAACTACAGGCCAATATCACTGATGAACATAGATGCAAAAATCATCAACAAAATACTAGCAAACAGAATCCAACAGCACATTAAAAGGATCATGCACCATGATCAAGTGGGTTTTATTCCAGGAATGCAAGGATTCTTCAATATACGCAAATCAATCAATGTGATACACCATATTAACACATTGAAGGAGAAAAACCATAGGATCATCTCAATCGATGCAGAGAAAGCTTTTGACAAAATTCAACACCCATTTATGATAAAAACCCTGCAGAAAGTAGGCATAGAGGGAACTTTCCTCAACATAATAAAGGCCATATATGACAAGCCCACAGCCAACATCGTCCTCAATGGTGAAAAACTGAAAGCATTTCCACTAAGATCAGGAACAAGACAAGGTTTCCCACTTTCACCACTATTACTCAACATAGTTTTGGAAGTTTTAGCCACAGCAATCAGAGAAACAAAAAATAAAAGGAATCCAAATTGGAAAAGAAGAAGTAAAGCTGTCACTGTTTGCAGATGACATGATACTATACATACAGAATCGTAAAGATGCTAGCAGAAAACTACTAGAGTGAATCAAGGTATTTGGTAAAGTAGTAGGATACAAAATTAATGCACAGAAATCTCTGGCATTCCTATACACTAATGATGAAAAATCTAAAAGTGAAATTAAGAAAACACTCCCATTTACCACTGCAATAAAAAGAATAAAGTATCTAGGAATAAACCAACCTAAGGAGACAAAAGACCTGTATGCAGAAAATTATAAGACACTGATGAAAGAAATTAAAGATGACACGAATAGATGGAAGATATACCATGTTCTTGGAATGGAAGAATCAACATTGTGAAAATGACTCTACTACCCAAAGCAATCTACAGATTTAATGCAATCCCTATCAAACTACCACTGGCATTTTTCACAGAACTAGAACAAAGCATTTCACAAATTGTATGGAAACACAAAAGACCCCGAATACCTAAAGCAATCTTGAGAACGAAAAATGGAGCTGGAGGAATCAGGCTCCCTGACTTCAGACTATACTACAAAGTTACAGTAATCAAGACAGTATGGTACTGGCACAAAACCAGAAATACAGATCAATGGAACAGGATAGAAAGCCCAGACATAAACCCACGCACATATCGTCACTTTACCTTTGATAAAGGAAGCAACAATATATGGTAGAGAAAAGACAGCCTCTTCAATAAGTGGTGCTGGGAAAACTGGAGAGGTACATGTAAAAGTATGAAATTAGAACACTCCCTAACACCATATACAAAAATAAACTAGAAATGGATTAAAGACCTAAATGTAAGGCCAGACACTATCAAACTCTTAGAGGAAAACATAGGCAGAACACTCTATGACATAAATCAGAGCAAGATCCTTTTGACCCACTTCCTAGAGAAATGGAAATAAAAACAAAAATAAACAAATGGGACCTATTGAAACGTCAAAGCTTTTTCACAGCAAAGGAAAACACAAACAATACCAAAAGACAACCCTCAGAATGGAAGAAAGTATTTGCAAATGAAGCAAGTGACAAAGGCTTAAGCTCCAAAATTTACAAACAGTTCATGCAGCTCAATATCAAACAAACAACAGCCCAATCCATAAATGGATTGATGTGGCACATATATACAATGGAATATTACTCAGCCATAAAAAGAAACGAAATTGAGTTATTTGTAGTGAGGTGGAGTCTGTCCTACACAGTGAAGTAAGTCAGAAAGAGAAAGAAAATACCGTATGCTAACACATATATATGGAATCTAAGAAAAAAAAGGTCATGAAGAATTAGGCGCAAGACAGGAATAAAGACACAGACCTACTAGAGAATGGACTTGAGGATACGGGGATGGGGAAGGGTAAGCTGGGACAAACTAAGAGAGTGGCATGGACATATATATACTACCAAACCTAAAATAGATAGCTAGTGGGAAGCAGCCGCATAGCACACGGAGATCAGCACGGTGCTTTGTGACCGCCTGGAGGGGTGGGATAGGGAGGGTGGGGGGGAGGGAGATGCAAGAGGGAAGAGATATGGGAACATATGTATATGTATCACTGATTCACTTTGTTATGAAGCAGAAACTAACACACCATTGTAAAGCAATTATACTCCAATAAAGATGTTAAAAAATCAAAAAAACAAAATAAGAGAACAAAACCCAAAGTTAGTACAAGGGACAAAGTCACAAAGATCAGAGAAGAAAGAAATGAAATAGATTTTAAAATATATAAAATACCAATGGAGGTAAGAGATGATTCTTTGAAAAGGTAAATAAAATTGATAAACCTTTCGCCAGACTCATCAAGAAAAAGAGAAAGAGGGTCCAAATCAATAAAATCAGAAAAGAAAAAGAGGTTAGAACCAACACCACAGAAATACAAAGGATCATAAGAGATTACTATGAACAATCATACATCAATAAAATGGACAAACTAGAAGAAATGAACAAATTCCCAGAAAGGTACCGTCTCCCAAGACTAAAGCAGTAAGAAATAGAAAATTTGAATACATCAATTATCAGTAATGAAACTGAATTGGATAATAAAAAAAGGATATATTTTATAGCCCCAGGAATACAGCCAATATTTTATAATAACTTTAAATGGAGAATAATCTATGAAAATGTTGAATCACTGTGTTGCACGTCTGAAACTAATATAACATTGCAAATCAAATATACCTCAATAAAAACAGACATTAGGGAGTAGAGAGCAGAAACAAGAAGAACTACAATCCCACAGCCTGTGGGACAAAAACCACAATCACAGAAAGATAGACAAGATGAAAAAGCAGAGGGCTATGTACCAGATGAAGAAACAAGATGAAACCCCAGAAAAACAACTAAATGAAGTGGAGATAGGAAAACTTCCAGAAAATGAATTCAGAATAACGATAGTGAAGATGATCCAGGACCTCGGAAAATGAATGGAGGTAACGATTGAGAAGATGCAAGAAATGTTAAACAAAGATCTAGGAGAATTAAAGCACAAACAAACAGAGATGAACAATACAATAACTGAAATGAAAAATACACTAGAAGGAATCAAGCGCAGAATAACTGAGGCAGAGGAACAGATAAGTGACCTGGAAGACAGAATGGTGGAGTTCACTGCCACGGAACAGAATAATGAAAAAAGAATGAAAAGAAATGAAGGCAGCCTAAGAGACCTCTGGGACAACATTAAACGCAACAACATTTGCATTGTAGGGGTCCCAGAAGGAGAAGAGAGAGAGAAAGGACCCGAGAAAATATTTGAAGAAATTATAGTGGAAAACTTCCCTAACGTGGGAAAGGAAATAGCCACCCAAGTCCAGGAAGCACAGAGAGTCCCAGGCAGGATAAACCCAAGTGGAAACACACCGAGACACATAGTAATCAAATTGACAAAAATTAAAGACAAAGAAAAACTACTGAAAGCAACAAGGGAAAAATGACAAATAATATACAAGGGAACTGCCATAAGGTTAACAGCTGATTTCTCAGCAGGAACTCTACAAGCCAGAAGGGAGTGGCATGATATACTTAAAGTGATGAAAGGGAAGAACTTACAACCAAGATTACTCTACCCGGCAAGGATCTCATTGAGTTCGATGGAGAAATCTAAAGCTTTACAGACAAGCAAAAGCTAAGAGAATTCAGCACTACCAAGCCCGTTTTACAACAAATGCTACAGGAAGTTCTCTAAGTGGGAAACACAAGAGAGGAAAAGGACCTACAAAAACAAACCCATAACAATTAAGACAATGGTAACCGGAACATACGTATCGATAATTACCTTAAACGTGAATGGACTAAATGCTCCAACTAAAAGACACAGGCTCGCTGAATGGACAGAAAAATAAGGACCATATAGATGTTGTCTACAAGAGACCCACTTCAGACCAGGGGACACATACAGACTGAAAGTGAGGGGATGGAAAAAGATATTCCATGCAAATGGAAATCAAAAGAAAGCTGGAGGGCTTCCCTGGTGGCACAGTGGTTGAGAGTCTGCCTGCCGATGCAGGGGACACGGGTTCGTGCCCTGGTCCGGGAAGATCCCATATGCCACGAAGCGGCTAGGCCCGCGAGACATTGCCGCTGAGCCTGCGCGTCCAGAGCCTGTGCTCTGCAACGGGTGAGGCCACAACAGTGAGAGGCCCACGTACCACAAGAAAAAGAAAGAAAGAAAAAAAAAGCTGGAGTAGCAATACTTGTATCAGATAAAATAGACCTTAAAATAAACAATGCTACAAGACACAAGGAAGGACACCACATAATGATCAATCCAGGAAGAAGATATAAGAATTATAAATATATATGCTCAACATAGGAGCACGTCAATACATAGGGCAACTGCTAACAGCTATAAAAGAGGTAATCGACAGCAACACAAAAACAGTGGGGGACTTTAACACCTCACTTACACCAATGGACAGATCATCCAAACAGAAAATTAATAAGGAAACACAAGCTTTAAATGACACAATAGACCAGATAGATTTAATTGATATTTATAGGACATTCCATCCAAAAACAGCAGATTACACTTTCTTCTCAACTGCGCATGGAACATTCTCCAGGACAGATCACATCTATGGCCACAAATCAAGCCTCAGTACATTTAACAAAATTGAAATGATATCAAGCATCTATTCTGACCACAACGCTATGAGATTAGAAATCAATTACAGGGAAAAAAACGTAAAAAACACGAACACATGCAGGCTAAACAATACGTTACTAAATAACCAAGAGATCACTGAAGAAATCAAAAAATACCTAGAGACGAATGACAATGAAAACACGATGATCCAAAACCTATGGGATGCAGCAAAAGCAGTTCTAAGACGGAAGTTTATAGCAATACAAGCCTACCTCAAGAAACAATAAAAATCTCAAGTAAACAATCTAAACTTACACCTAAAGGAAGTAGAGAAAGAAGAACAAACAAAACCCAAAGTTAGCAGAAGGAAAGAACTCATAAAGATCAGAGCAGAAATAAATGAAATAGAAACAAAGAAAACAACAGCAAAGATCAATAGAACTAAAAGCTGGTTCTTTGAGAGGATAAACGAAATTGATACACCATTAGCCAGACTCCTCAAGGAAAAGAGGGAGAGAACTCAAATCAATTAAATTAGGAATGAAAAAGGAAAAGTTACAACAGACACTTCAGAAATACAAAGCAACCTAAGAGACTACTACAAGCAACTCTATGGAAATAAAATGGACAACCTGGAAGAAACGGACAAATTCTTAGAATGGTATAACCTTCCAAGACTGAACCAGGAAGAAATAGAAAATATGAACAGACCAATAACAAGTAATTAAATTGAAACTGTGATTAAAAGTCTTCCAACAGGGCTTCCCTGGTGGCGCAGTGGTTGAGAGTCCACCTGCCGATGCAGGGGATGCGGGTTCGTGCCCCGGTCTGAGAAGATCCCACATGCCGCGGAGCGGCTGGGCCCGTGAGCCATGGCTGCTGAGCCTGCACGTCTGGAGCCTGTGCTCTGCAACGGGAGACACCACAGCACTGAGAGGCCCGCGTACCGCAAAAAATAAATAAATAAATAAATACATCTTCCAACAAACAAAAGTCCAGGACCAGATAGCTTCACAGGTGAATGCTATCAAACATTACAGAAGAGCTAACACCCATCCTTCTCAAACTCTTCCAAAAATTTGCAGAGGAAGGAACACTCCCAAACTCATTCTATGAGGCCACCATCACCTGGATACCAAAACCAGACAAAGATACTACAAAAAAGAAAATTACAGACCAATATCACTGATGAATATAGATGCAAAAATCCTCAACAAAATACTAGCAAACAGAATACAACAACGCATTAAAAGGATCAGACACCGTGATCAAGTGGGATTTATCCCAGGAATGCAAGGATTCTTCAATATATGCAAAACAATCAATGTGCTACACCATATTAACACATTGAAGAAGAAAAACCAAATGATCATCTCAATAGATGAAGAAAAAGTTTTGAGAAAATTCAACACCCATTTATGATAAAAACTCTCCAGAAAGTGGGCATAGAGGGAACCTACCTCAATATAATAAAGCCCATATACGACAAACCCACAGCAAACATCATTCTCAGTGGTGAAAAACTGAAAGCTTTTCCTAAGATCAGGAACAAGACAAGGTTGCCCACTCTCACCACTATTATTCAACATAGTTTTGGAAGTCCTAGCCACGGCAATTGGAGAAGAAAAAGAAATACCAGGAATAGAAATTGGAATAGAAGAAGTAAAGCTGTCACTGTTTGCAGATGGCATGATACTATACATAGAGAATCCTACAGATGCCAACAGAACACTACTAGAGCTAACCAATGAATTTGGTAAAGTAGCAGGATACAAAATTAATGCACAGAAATCTCTGGCATTCCTATACACTAATGATGAAAAATCTGAAAGAGAAATTAAGGAAACACTCCCATTTACCATGGCAACAAAAAGAATAAAATACCTAGGAATAAACCTACCTAGAGAGACAAAAGACCTGATTGCAGAAAACTATAAGACACTGATGAAAGAAATTAAAGATGATACCAACAGATGGAGAGATATACCATGTTCTTGGATTGGAAGAATCAACATTGTGAAAATGGGAATACTACCCAAAGCAATCTACAGATTCAATGCAATCCCTATCAAATTACCAATGGCATGTTTTACAGAACTAGAACAAAAAAATCTTAAAATTTGTATGGAGACACAAAAGACCCCGAATATCCAAAGCAGTCTTGAGGGAAAAAATGGAGCTGGAGGAATCAGACTCGCAGACTTCAGACTATGCTACAAAGCTACAGTAATCAAGACAATAGGGTACTGGCACAAAAACAGAAATACAGATCAATGGAACAGGATAGGAAGCCCAGACATAAACCCACGCACCTATGGTCAACTAATCTATGACAAAGGAGGCAGGGATGTACAATGGAGAAAAAGACAGTGTCTTCAATATGTGGTGGTGAGAAAACTGGACAGCTCCATGTAAAAGAATGCAATTAGAACACTCCCTAACACCATACACAAATATAAACTCAAAATGGATTAGAGACCTAAATGTAAGACCAAGCACTATAAAACTCTTAGAGGAAAACATAGGAAGAACACTCTTTGAGATAAATTGCAGCAAGATCTTTTTTGTTCCACCTCCTAGAGTAATGAAAATAAAAACAAAAATAAACCAATGGGACCTAATGAAACTTCAAAGCTTTTGCATAGCAAAGGAAACCATAAACAAGGCCAAAAGACAACCCTCAGAATGGGAGAAAATATTTGCAAATGAAGCAAGTGACAAAGGATTAATCTCCAAAATTTACAAGCAGCTCATGCAGCTCAATAGCAAGAAAACAAACAACCCAATCCAAAAATGGGCAGAAGACCTAAACAGACATTTCTCCAAAGAAGACATACAGATGGCCAAGAAGCACATGACAAGCTGCTCAACATCACTATTATTAGAGAAACGCAAATCAAAACTACAATGAGGTATCACCGCACACCAGTTAGAATGGGCATCATCAGAAAATCTACAAACAACAAATGCTGGAGAGGGTGTGGAGAAAAGGGAACCCTCTTGCCCTGTCGGTGGGAATGTAAATTGATATAGCCACTATGGAAAACAGTATGGAGGTTCCTTAAAAACTAAAAATAGAATTACCATATGAGCCAGTAATCCCACTCCTGGGCATATACCCAGAGAAAACCGTAATTCAAAACGACACATGCACCCCAATGTTCACTGCAGCACTATTTACAATAGCCAGGTCATGGAAGCAGCTTAAATGCCCATCGTCAGATGAATGGATAAAGAAGATGTGGTACATATGTACAATGGAATATTACTCAGCCATAAAAAGGAACGAAATTGGGTCATTTGTAGAGATGTGGATGGATCTAGAGACTGTCATACAGAGTGAAGTAAGTCAGAAAGAGAAAAACAAATATCCTATATTAATGCATATATGTGGAACCTAGAAGAATGGTACAGATGAACCAGTTTGCAGGGCAGAAATAGAGACGCACATGTACAGAACAAACATATGGACACCAAGGGGGGACAGTGGCGTGGTGGTGGTGGTGGGATGAACTGGGAGACTGGGATTGACATATATACACTAATATGTATAAAATGGATAACTAATAAGAATCCGCTGTATAAAAAAATAAATAAAATTCAAAAATTCAAAAAGGTAAATATATAAAAAAAAATAAAAACAGACGTCACTAATCATCAGAGTAATGCAAACCACAAGTACAATGAGATATCACCTTAGAATAGCTACCGTCCAAAAGACAACAGGGACTTCCCTGGTGGCGCAGTGGTTAAGCATCCACCTGCCAGTGCAGGGGACACGGGTTTGAGCCCTGGTCCAGGAAGATCCTACATGCCACAGAGCAACTAAGCCCGTGCACCACAACTACTGAGCCTGCGCTCTAGAGCCCTCGAGCCAGAACTACTGAGCCCGTGTGCCACAACTACTGAAGCCTGTGCACCTGCAGCCTGTGACCCACCACAAGAGAAGCCACCGCAATGAGAAGCCCGTGCACCGCAGCAAAGAGCAGCTCTGGCTCACCTGCAACTAGAGTAAGCTCGCGCACAGCATCGAAGACCCAATGCAGCCAAAACTAAGTAAATTAATTAATTCTTAAAAAGACTACAAATAACAAATATTAGTGAGGATGTGGAGAAAGGGGAACCCTTGTACACTGTTGGTGGGAATGTAAATTGGTGCAGCCACTGTGGCAAACAGTATGGAGGTTTCTCAAAAAACTAAAAATAGGACTACCATATGACCCAGCAATTTCAATCTTGGGTATATATCTGAAGAAAACAAAAACACTAATTCAAAAAGATACATGCACCCCAATGTTCACAGCAGCATCATTTACAATAGCCAAGATATGGAAGCAACCTGAGTGTCCATCAATAGAGGAACGGATTAAGAAGATGTGGTATGCATATACAATGGAGGATAAAAAGAATAAAAATTTGCCATTTGCAACAACATGGATGGACTTGGAGGGTATTATGCTTAGTGAAATAAGTAGGACAGAGAAAGACAAATGATCTCACTTATATGTGGAATCTAAAAATGAAAGCAAACTATTGAATACAACAAAAAAGAAACACTCTCATAGATATAGAGAACAAACTAGTGGTTACCAGTGGGGAGAAACAGGGGAGAAGGACGAGATAGGGGCTGTGGATTAATAGGTACAAACTACTATGTATAAAATAAATAAGCTACAAGGATATATTGTACAGCATGGGGAATATAGCCAATATTTTATAATAACTATAATGGAGTAGAACCTTAAAAAATTGTGAATCACTATATTGTACACCTGAAACTTATATAATATTGTACATCAGCTGTAACTCAATTTTAAAAAACCCCGATAACCCTAAAGTCTCCACCAAGAAACTGCTAGAACTAATAAATGAATTCAGTAAAGTTTCGGGATTTAAGTTAATATACAGAAATCTGCTGCTTTTCTCTACACTATAATACACTATACTCTGAGAGAGAAAGCAAGAAAACAATCCCATTTAAAATAGCTTCAAGGGCTTCCCTGGTGGCGCAGTAGTTAAGAATCCACCTGCCAATGCAGGGGCCACGGGTTCAAGCCCTGGTCTGGGAAGATCCCACATGTCACGGAGCAACTAAGCCTGTGGGACACAACTACTGAGCCTGCGCTCTGGAGCCTGCGAGCCACAGCTACTGAGCCCGTGTGCCACAACTACTAAAGCCCGCGTGCCTAGAGCCTGTGCTCTGCAACAAGAGAAGCCACCGCAATGAGAAGGCCCCACTTGCCGCAACTAAAGAAAGCCCACGTGCAGCAACAAAGACCCAATGCAGCCAAAAATAAAATTAATTAGTTAATGAATAATAATAAATAAAATAGCATCAAAAAGAATAAAATACCTAGGAATAAACTTAACCAAGGAAGTGAAAGACCTATACTCTGAAAACTATATATAAAACACTGATGAAGGAATTTGAAAATGTTCCCCCCAAATGGCAAGATATACTGTGTTCTTGGATTGGAAGAATTAATATTGCTAAAATATCCATACAGGAAACACAGGGGACCCTGAATGGCCAGGGCAGTCTTGAGAATGAGGAATGGAGCTGGAGTATCGGGCTCCCTGGCTTCGGGCTATACTACAGAGCTGCAGTGGTCGGGACACTGTGGTACTGGCACAGAGGCAGGGAGATGGATCAATGCAACAGGATGGAAAGCCCAGAGATGAACCCACGCACATATGGTCACCTTATCTTTGATAAAGGAGGCAGGAGTGTACAGTGGAGAAGGGACAGCCTCTTCAATGGGTGGTGCTGGGAAGACTGGACAGGTACATGTAAAGGTATGAGATTAGATCACTCCCTGGCACCATGCACAAAAGTAAGCTCAAAATGGATTGAGGGCCTGAATGTAAGGCCAGAAGCTGTCGGGCTCTTAGAGGAAAGCATAGGCAGAACACTCTATGACATAAATCACAGCAAGATCCTTTTTGACCCACCTCCTAGAGAAATGGAAATAGAAACAAGGGTGAACAGGTGGGACCTAGTGAAACTTCGGGGCCTTTGCACAGCGGAGGAAACCATAAGCAAGACCAGGGGACCACCCTCAGAATGGAAGAAGGTGTTTGCAGATGGAGCAACTGACAAAGGATTAATTTCCAAAATTTGCAAGCAGCTCGTGCATCTCAATAATAGAAAAAGGGGCAACCCAATCCAGGAATGGGCAGGGGACCTGGGTAGACATTTCTCCAAGGAAGTTGTGCAGACTGCCAGCAAGCACATGGAGGAATGCTCAACATCATTAATCATTAGGGAAATACAGATCAGGGCTGCAGAGAGATATCATCTCACACCGGTCAGAATGGCCATCATCAAAAAATCTAGAAACAAAGAATGCTGGAGAGGGTGTGGAGAAAGGGGAACGCTCCTGCACTGCTGGTGGGAATGTGAATTGGTACAGCCACTATGGAGAACAGTATGGGGGTTCCTTGGAAAACTACAAGTGGATCTGCCACGTGACCCAGCGGGCCCACTACTGGGCATATACCCTGGGAGGACCATGGTTCAAAGGGAGTCATGTACCAGGATGTTCATTGCAGCTCTATTTACAATGGCCCGGAGATGGAAGCAACCTAGGTGCCCATCATCGGATGAATGGATGGGGAAGATGTGGCACATATATACCATGGAATATTACTCAGCCATAAAAGGAAATGAAATTGAGTGAGGTGGGGAAATTGGATGAAGGCAGTCAAAAGGTACAAACTTCCAGTTATAAGATAAATAAGTACTAGGGATATAATGTACAACATGATAAATAAAATTAACACTGCTGTATGTTATATACGAAATCTGTTAAGAGAGTTCCTAAAAGTTCTCATCACACAAAAACCTTTTCTTCTGTTTAATTATGTATCTATGTGAGATGATGGATGGTCACCAAACTTATTATGATAATCATTTCATGATGCACGTAAGCCAACTCATTATGCTGTGCACCTTAAACTTATACAGTACCGAATGTTAATTACATCATAATAAACTGGAAGAAAAAATATTTATCAGGCAGCTCTAGACATCCAAATCAAGGGGCATCTTGAGTTTGACACTTTTGAGAAAGGGAGAAATTGGGCTGATCCAATTATCACACCACAGCAAAAAGCAACCGAACTTGGAGTAATCGAGTTGAACAGAAAATCCTAAACCGAAGTTGATGCTACTTACCATCCCTTCTTGTTGAATCGTCTCCTACCGCCATCCAGGTTTCCACGATACGGTTTGCCTACAAACAGCCTCTCCAAACACTCCTCCTCTGTCTCTTGCACGCTTCTTTTATTGTCTTTCAATATTCCCTAGCTCAGTGAATATACCAGCAGCCATTCATTTGGGCAAATCAGAAATTTATACATTTTTCTTAAACATTTCCTTTTACCCCCGTGTTCAAATTACCATGAATTGCTATCAATTTTACCTGCTAAATATCTCTTTAATCTGTTCACTTCTCTCCATCGCCACTACCCTGGACCAACACACCATCACCTTTGGCCTTGTCTACTGAACAGCCTCCTAGGATTGAATCCCAGCTCTGCCACACTCCAGCTGTGCCATCTTGGGCAAGTCTCATCACTTCTCTGAGCTTCAGTTTTTTCACAGTTATAAGTGGGGATAATAACAGTGGCTACCACATTCACAAGGGGCTGTGAAGATTCAATGACAGTATGGAGAAAAACCCTTTAAAACAAGTGCTTAACACACAGTAAGCACAATGTAAATGATAGCTTTTTAAATTTTAGCCGCATTCACAGGTACACAGCAACCCATTCATTCTCCACACTGAAGTTTGCTTTAGGGAACAATTCTACCTCAGGCACAAACTTCAGGGGTAACTAAAAATTCAGTAATCGGGCTTCCCTGGTGGTGCAGGGGTTAAGAATCCACCTGCCGATGCAGGGGACACGGGTCCGAGCCCTGGTCCGGGAAGATCCCACATGCCGCGGGGCAACTAAGCCCGTGTGCCACCACTACGGAGACTGCGCTCTAGAGCCCGCGAGCCACAACTACTGAGCCCACGTGCCACAACTACTACGGAAGCCCACCCGCCTAGAGCCCGCGCTCTGCAACAAGAGAAGCCACCACAATGCCTGCACCGCAACTTAGGGTAGCCCCCGCTCGCCGCAACTAGAGAAAGCCCGCGCCCAGAGCCCAAGAGCAGAAACAAAGACCCAATGCAGCCAGAAATGAATAGATTGATTTCTTTTTAAAAATTCAGTAATCAAGATAAAGGATGTTTTCATGTAGTGTTTAAACTAATGCAAATATAATCCATGAATAACTGATGATCAAAGTTTCAGATAAAAGTATACTCCAACTCTGCATTTGCTCCAGCACGTCTCGGGCAACTCATTATTTATGTGAACCGGTGGCCCACAAAGCTCCCCAATGTGACTTATTCAAACACCGCACGGAAATATCGACCTCGATTCCCGCCAGGCAGAGTCCCCGCCCCCGTCCTGGGCCTCGAGTGTACCGGAAGGGCGGGCCGCCGTCACGCCCCGGGGCTTTCAGATCCGGAGCCGAGGAGAGGGACTCACGAGAGCGCCGCCCACCACCCGCGCGGCAGCCCGCGCCACCCGAGACGCCCGCTTACCGCGTGAGTGCGTTGGGGTACTGAGTGTGCTGGAAAACGCTCTCCAGGTCCTGCACCTGCACCTGCGTGAACCTGGCGCGGGGGGCCCGCCGCTGCCCGTCTGCGGCCTCGGGACCCTCGACGGCGGCCCGCGGGGTCTGCTCCTCGCCGCCCGCCTCGGCCTCGGCCTCGTCCTCGCAGCTTTCGCCGTCCGCGGGGCCGGCGGCTCCGACGCTGACCTCACAGCCTTCCTTTCCTTCTCCTTCGTCTCCCGCCTCTTTTCCCTCCGCGGCTGCTCCCTGCTCCGGTTCGGACTGAGCTTTCTGCTCCTCTCCCCCCTCTCCGGGAGGCGACATCTCCGCGGGCTTCACCTCTGCAAGGGAGGAAACCCAAAGAGAAAGATTAGGCCGTCGAGTGAGCCCGGCTCTGGGGAGGGCCTGCGTCCGAGGGGGTCCTGCCGTTCGCCCCGCCCTGGGAAAGTACCTTTCCTGGAATCCGCTAAAGCGAGTGCCCCACCCGCCACTGACCTTTCGCTTCTTCCCGCTCCTCTTCGACCCCCAGCTTGAAGAAGCCGGCAACGGCTGCATCCGTGACGTCATAGGCATCGTGGCTACTCTTCCGCTGACGCTCCATGTTCCGACTGCTGTCGAGGAGGCTGTGAGCTTCAGCGGAGGCTGCTCTGGATCTTCTGAGACACCCGGCTCACGACTCAAGGCTAGAGCGGTGGCCCACGATCCGGCACGTTAAGGCTCCTCTGGCGGCTGGTGGGGTTTCAGAGAGAGATTTTCAGTATGACGCCCACTGTGGGTTTACCGCAGCCTGCTGGGGGTTGGGTTAGCTGATGTGCGCATGCGGCAGGGCGTCGGCCGTCTAGGGGCCGTCTAAGGGGGCGTGGGCAGGGCGGGGAGGATGTTGCGTGCCGCCCAGGCGCTGGTAGGGAGCATGTGTGAGAGCAGAATTCCGGGTCCCAGGTTGCAACCTAGCTGACTAAGTACTCCGCACTGGGTCGGGCGCCTTCCCAGACCAAGGGGCTGTGCCCGATTTGTGGAGGGTAAGAGAGAGACCTCACCCCAGCTCCATAGACCTTGGAGAAGCGTTTGGGGACTATCTTGACCGAGCCCTCCATATCCGGCAGCCAGTACCAAGAAGGGAACAGTAATCAAAGTAATACGGTCGCCCCTTGGTATCCGTGGGGGATTGGTTCCAGGACCCGCCTCGGATACCAAAATCGGCGGATGCTCAGGTCCCATAGTCGGCCCTCCACATCTGCTGATGTGAAACCCATGGCTATGGAGGGCCGCCTGTATATTTATTGAAAATTTTTTTAAGAACACCAAAAACCTGTGTTTAAATGGACTTGCAAGTTCAAAAGCCGTGTATTTGAAGGGTCAACCGTATTATTAGCTAGGAGTTTGCTTGCTCTGAATTTTTGCAATGAGGTTGAAGTCAGAGTCCACCATACTCCCCGGGTCTCCAGGAGCAGGAGTTCAGGGCTGGGTTTTCTGAGCATGCCTGGTGCTCAGATGCACTATGCAAACAAAACAAAAGAAAGCGCAACCCAGCGCCCCCGCCCCATTAGCCTATAGATTTTTAGTAATGAATCAACATCAGATTGCAGGTGTAGAACCCTGCACAGTGTTTCAAGCACTCAAGAATGCTTACCGGGTACAGAATTCCTGCCTTTTTTCTTTTTTTTTTTTTGTCCTTGTTGCAGCTATGGACTATGCTACAACTTTGTGCACAGCCCCTAAGCTCCTATTGCTTCTGGCTGTAGATCTTCTACAAAAGCATACATGTCCCTTGTGGTGGGCCCCTGTGGACATGGGTAAATTTACCCGCTTTCTTGCCGCTGCCTATCCCCCCATCTCATCTCCTCACGTTTTCTCGAAATGTTCTCCTGAGCCCTTGCTGAGGAGTAAATAAATTTTATTTATTGTCAAATAAAAGAGGGCCAGGCCAGATTTACAGCTCTATGGTTATTCCTAGGAGAAGTGTTTTATAGATGCCCCAAGACTTAATATCCTAAATATTGAAAATAGCTTATAATAATGGGCCCTGTACTTGACAATGTACTTGATTTAGCCTGTGTTTCCTTGGACGCCATTTTCATCAACCCCATTGGGGATCAGAAGCCAAATCATTTTTGTGGGCTCCTAAATATATATTTTGTGGGCTCCTAAATAGATATAAATATATATATATATATATATATATGGGACCTAGTCCCCTCACCTACAGTGCCTAAGGGATAAGTGCCCCTGCCTCATGTCTGTGGAGGGTGGTCCAGAAACTAAAAAAGGTTTGTTGACCAATTCTCTTTCAAAAACTGGTAAGACATGGCAATATGAGTACCTCCTCCTGATTTTAACCAAGACATTTCCTCCTCAGGTTGGCCCTCGGTGAGTTCGGCAGGCCTCTCCCTCTCTTGGCTGGATACCCTATACACAATTTTGGTTCCATATTAGTTATCGCATGAGAGACCTATGAGGGTTTTTATCATGATTTGCATTAGACAAGCTAGGAGGTCTGTGACAGCTCCGGAGGTGTGTCCTTCCACATCTCAGATTTCCACAGTGAATTTGTGTTTTCTCAACTTTAGTCACCCATGTGACCCTTGACAAGTGTTGCCCTACCTTGGCATCAGTCATGGTCGTATTTATTTAAAAGTTTTACTTAACTTCACACTTTGAAAACCTTAAATACTGAATGGAGCTTCATCCTAAGCAGTAACAGCCATGAATCGTAGTCGATGTAGAAGATTTATGGGAGCAGGGGCCCTGGAGCCAGATTGCTGGCATCTAAATCCTGGCTTTGCTCAACGCTTGCTAGCTGGCTAAACTGTTAGGTTGCTTATTCTCACTTAATCGTGGTTTCCACATCTGTAAAATGAGGATAGCAATAGTAACTACCTCACCAGGTTATCGTGAGGATTAACTGAGATGGTAAAAACACAGTGTTACCAATGGCCATACCGTGCTGTCTCACATTTCCAATTTTCATCAATTTTGTGGTTTATTTATTCACAAAGGTCCATGAGAGAAGAAAGATGATGGCTATTCTCTGGCCGTTGGCAGTGAGGACAGAAAGTTTTCTTGTGAATATGTCGCTACCATGTTTTTGTGTCCCTTTATATGCTTCAGTCAGTAATCCTCTGTTGGCTGCTCTGTTTACAAGGCCCTGCCTCAGGCAGTGTGGAGAGTGTCATGATTCCAGACGCAGCTATTGTGCCATGGGTTCTCACAGTCTGGGGAGAGAGATCAGCCCACGTGAGAGAAAGAAGCTGAAAATTCTGGAGACAGAGTGCCCAGCCCCACCACCACTAACTTGCTGTGTGGCCAGAGCTAAATTAGCTGACCTCTCTGTGCCTCAGGTGCCACATCTGTAGGATGGGGATCGTGATGGTACCTGCTGTACCGTGTTGTGAAATTTACATGAAGGAATACAAATAAGGCCCATGGTGAGGGCTCAGATAACTTTAGCTGATGCTAGAGTTAAGGGGTCGGGACTGACTGCGGTCATTCTGCACAGGGGCCTGCACTGTGACTGAGGATGCTGGACACGGAGTGTCGCCCCTGCCCCTGAGTGGATATGAGAGTCTGTGGAGTGGCACAGAGCTGTGCTTGCTCAGGCTGGTGACACCATGTGGGTGCTCACTGTGCACCAGGGCCTGGCTAATCGATCTTATAGCCGTCCCCTGAGGAGGGGGCCATCACTCTCCTTAGTTCCTAATGGAAGAAGTGGAGGCTCGGAGAGGTTCAGTGACTTTCCTAAGGTTACATAGGTCAGTGGAAGAGGGCCAGGATTCAAACCGTTGAAGAGACTTTGTTCTTAGCAGCCCGTGGTAGAAGCAGATTTGGCTTTTTTTGCAGGGTGGTGGGGTTTCCCTTACACCTCACAGAGTGAGTCAAATTTTGGTAAATGCTAAGCAGGCCGTGCATGGAACTTCAGTTCAGGGAGGTAGTATGAGCAGCCCCAGGAGTGATCAAGTGTAAAGCTTGTCTTAGGGAACACCAACCCAAACAGGGTGGCCAGGAGAATGAATGCATATGAGGTGCTGACCTTGAGAGGGAGCTGGAGGGGGAGCCTGGAGAGAACTCTGTACTGGGTGGGAACTAAAGTTTAAAAGTTAGGTTGGGGTCCAATTTATGGAAGGAGTTAGAATGTCTGCATTTGGGATCATGGAAAACTGTAAGAGTTTTGTGCCGGGGGAGTGCCTTAATGAAAGCAGTGTTTTAGGATGTGTTTATAGGAAGGGAATCTCTAGGCTGGCTCTTGGTTCAGTTCACTGCAGTTACTGGGCCTGCGGGACAAGGTACAGATCCGGAGGGCTTACTTGGAGGCCACAGCTGGCTGTCAGCGGGATTGGGAGTCCCCTTGAATTTGAATGTAAAGTTCTGTGTGTATGGTGGCATTAGAATAGTGTGTGCACTTTTCATCAGAAAAAGTGGGACACAGTGCCCCTAACCACCCCCTCCCACCCAAAATAATAAGAAGAATAAATAATAAGTAATGATAATAATCGGAAAGACCAAGGAATTGAGTAATGGAAGCAGTCTCTGGAGTTGCAGCATATGCATCTGGTTTTAGGGCACTTCTACTTTCCTGCTCATAGCAAGAGCTTTGGCCCTGAATTCTCACTACACGACACTGACAAGCCTTATTGTCCCTGAGCCTTAGTTTCCCGAACTATAAACAACTATTACTCTTACTACTACTATTTGCTAAGATAAAGATAATCATCTCACGGGATTCTTATGAAGTCAGAATGAAGTATGGAAAGATACTCTATTAACTTTAATTGTGTATAAACATAAGGGGTGATTTATGTAATTGTTTTATTCTTTTATTGAAGTATAGTTGAATTATAATGCTTTGTTAATTACTGCTGTACAGCAGAGTGACTCAGTTATACATATATATATATATATATATATATATACATTCTTTTTCATACTCTTTTCCATTATGGTTTATCATAGGATATTGAATATAGTTCCCTGTGCTATACAGTAGGACCTTGTTGTTTATCCATTTTATATATACTAGCTTGCATCTGCTAATCCCAAACTCCCAATCCATCCCTCTCCCACCCCACCTTCCCCCTTGGCAGCCACCGGTCTTTTTTTTTTAATATTTAATTTTATTTATTTTTGGCTGAGTTGGGTTTTCGTTGCTGCGCGCGGGCTTTCTCCAGTTGTCGCGAGCGGGGGCTACTCTTCGTTGCGGTGCACGGGCTTCTCACTGCGGTGGATTTTCTTGTTGCGGAGCATGGGCTCTAGGCATGCGGGCTTCAGTAGTTGTGGCACGCGGGCTCTAGAGCGCAGGCTCGGTAGTTGTGGTGCACGGGCTTAGTTGCTCCACGGCATGTGGGATCTTCCTGGACCAGGGGTCAAACCCGTGTCCCCTGCATTGGCAGGCAGATTCTCAACCACTGCGCCACCAGGGAAGTCCCACCGGTCTATTCTGTATGTCCCTGATTCTGTTTCTGTTTCATAGATAAGTTCATTTGTGTCATATTTTAGATTCCACATATAAGTGATATCATATGGTATTTGTCTCTCTGACTTACTTCACTTAGGATGATAATCTCTGGTTGCATTGTAATTGTTACTTGTGATAGGGGTTTTACTCATTTCTTTTGAAAAACACTTTTTATCATGAAAATATTCAAATATACACAACAATGGCAAGAGTACTGGAACGGACTCCCATAAAAACCATCATCCAGCTTCAGCATTTATCACGATCTTACCAAATTGTTTCATCTATCTTCTTTCCTTGCTCCCTCCCTCCCTGCTTCCCTCCCTCCCTCCCTTCTTTCCTCCCTTCATTCTTTCTGTCCTTCTCTCTTCCTCCCCTCCCCACTCACTCTCCTCTTCTTGCTATGCTGATTTAAAACAAACTCAAGACAACTTGTGTTTTCATCCCTGTATCTTTATGTGTATATGCACTTTCTAAAAAATACAGTCTTTTTTCCTACATAACCAGAGTGCCATCCAGGCGCCTGAATGGTAATACTAATCCGTTGGCGCCATCACCCAGTCGCTTGTATTCTGAATTCCCTGATTGCCTCAAAAAATGACTTTTTACAGTTGGTTTTTTTAGGATATAAGTTTTTCTGTGTCTACGCTGATAAAATAAAAGGAAAACTTGAGGGGGTGGGCATTTGCATATCTAATCCCAGCCTTAGAAAGCGGAGGAGGAAATTAAAGACAGCCCTGGATATATACTACTGCTGGTGGTTGTATGTGGCAATAAAAGTGATTCAGTGTTTGCATTCACTGCCCTATCTCAGGACAGCATGGACCCTTTGGGTTTGTTCCAAATCATTTGCAGACTAAATCCCAGTCCAGACACTGGGACAGTGCATCCCTTTGCTGTAACCAGGCATTAAGGGTAAAATTGCATGATTTTCCTTTAAATTCTGCCGGAGATATTAGGCCATTATGAGCAGCAAGCTTGTAGAACCACCGCTGTTCGTGGCTCCCTGTGGTGAAGCATGAACCAGGCGTCTCGCTAAGGATGTCTTTACCTTAGGCAGCCTGGGCTCAAGCCTCAAGGGCTGCTCCCTGAAGCCACATTCTCTGCGGGCATCCTTCAGAGGGAAACCTTACATGACATTCTTGAGCCTTGCTAGGACTGGGAAAAGCTATTTGCTCTTTATTTATTTATTTATTTTATTTGGCTGCATTGGGTCTTCGTTGCTGCGTGCAGGCTTTCTCTAGTTGCGGCGAGCAGGGTCTGCTCTTCGTTGCAGTGCACGGGCTTCTCATTGCGGTGGCTTCTCTTGTTGCGGAGCATGGGCTGTAGGCACGCAGGCATCAGTAGTTGTGGCACACGGGCTCAGTACTTGTGGTCTCAGTAGTGGTCTCTTAATGGAGTTGAAGGCAAAAGGAGCAACAAGAAACACATGAAGAAGACGGGAGAATGTTTTCATCTATTTCCAAACTCTACAGCATGAGCGTCCCAAAGAAACATTTAATGGACACCCTCCCTTGGTTTGCAAGGACAGTAGGAGTTGTTTTATGAAACAAGTATTGGAAATATGGAAGTAGTGTCAGCCTGAACCTCACATAGCCAGCTTTGCACATTGCTTATATTTATGCAGATTTGACCATTGGTACACTCGAACCCCCCAAAGTGAGCTCTATTACACTGGCTTTTCTCGACTACATATTCATGCAGCAGAAGGACCCAAATACTAAGATGGGAGAGGGAAACTGGGGCGACAGAGAGAGGAGGCCCTTGGTCTCATGTAAAATTTGCCGCGTGGAAACATCCAGAAATCTAAATATGGCATAATTCCATTAACTGAGATGCTGAGGGAGCAGTGCAGCCCCCAGGACAGGTTTTACTCTCAGTTGTTAATAGTTGGCAGATGTTTAGGGGGGAGCCGTTTTGTGACCCCTCACTCACGTGGTTGTCGGCTGTCTTCCTAAAATGCAGGTTGCGCCCTCTTGACTTAAGCCTAAGGGACAGGATGGGGATCTCCTGGTTGATTAGCAGCTCCTAGAGGGCGCAACCATGCTGGGCACCAGAGGCTCTGGTCCAAGGCCCTGCAACTGTAGCCAGAGCGGAGTGAACTGACCTGGTCCTGAGCCCAGGAAGGTTTGGAGGGTGGGGCAGGTTGGAGAGTGCAGAATTGACAGTGGTGACAATGGTATGCCTCTTTTCCCCCAAACTCTTGTCTGGGCAAATATGTTAAGAGTTTTAGTAATTTGGGCTGAGTTCGTCTAAGCATTTGTTACCCCTATAGTTTAATATTAAGGCAGTGTCCAGGGCTTCAGTTCCGGTGTCCAGCAAGACAAGCCACAAAGTCCCTGGGCCCCCCATGACCAAACCTCCCTCACAATACCATCTCCATCTTTTTAACAATCCCAAGGTTCCAGAGAACGAATGACCTTTTTCAGTCATCCTCGGGGAAAGCTTTTGTTTAAAAATCCAACCCACTCCTATTGATTATTTACTGTAACCAAAGATGGGTTTTTCAAAATGGGGACCCTTCCCATCAGTATGATTTTAAAAGGCACCCACTTTTTCCTATGCACAACTTCCCCCATAACTAAGGTGACACCTGCCCAATGAGTAGGGATTAGTGGCAGCTGGAGCTGACGGTCAGTTGTCAGGACGCAGACCTACCAGGCATAGTAATAACAGCAGGGACAGAGCGCAGTTGGTCAGCTCCACCTGCGTGTAAGAGTGGGGGAAACAATAGTAAATGTGGGAGGGGAGGGACAAAGCCATATGCCAATCCAGAGCCTGGCACATAGTCGGTGCTCGCTGTTGGGGGGGAGGGCGGCTGAAGGGAGCGCCTTCAGCTACATATCCTAAGATACTTTAGCAAGAAGGAAATAGCTTCTCCTGATGCACTTTCAAATCTTCAAGGCACCGAGAGCTCCCTGCTGCAATTTTTCATGTCTGACATGAAATGCTCAATATACTAATCAATCCCTTTTTCTCTCTGCTTGAAGGTTTGGTTTAAGAGTAGAAGGGCCAAGTGTCGGAGACGTCAGAGGGCAGTAATGCTCAGAAACGTGCCCCACGTGCCCCCGGTCCTCCCTGCTGTCATCAGCCTGTGTGAACACTGCCGTGCCATTCTGCTTCAGGAGCTGGATTGGGTCCACGTTTTTGTGGAGCAAGTGCCGCTGGAGCTGCCTCTGCTGCCCATGCCGCCCATGCCACCCATGCCGCCCATGCCACCTAACCTGCCCGTGCCACCCGTGCCGCCTGAGCCACCCAGGCCGCCCATGGCACCCTTTCCTCCTATGCTGTTGCCTCCTCCGCCCTGTCATTTTCCCCACGTGCTTCACTGTAGGTGCCCTCATGTGGCATGGCGTCATTCCTTTCCATTGGAGATCCTTCAGCTGCCCCAACTTTCTATTGAATTGTGTCTGTGACAGTTTTTTCCAAAGGGCCTTTGAGCCAGTTTCATGTTCTGCATACCTCACCACCAAGAAGAGTTCCCCAAAGTCCTGCAAAGTATATTAATTAGAAGTAGAGTCCTTGACCCACTGTTTTAGGGCATGTTTTGTATTTTCAATAAAGTTGTGAGTTCTCTGCATAGTTGTTCTCTGTGTCACATGGGGTTAGTAAATTTGATGGAAATTGCTAAGCCAACGCCATACAGACCAAATGCCCAAGAGGCCTCCTTTCATGCAGTTACAGCCGTGAGTCACCATCATAGGCCATGCACATCTCAGAAGTTTGCCAGGTGCCCGCGAGGGGTGTACACAGACTCACCTGTTCTCTTCCACCCTCTCCCCCAGCACCCATGCTCCCCGCACCCTGCCCCATTGGGACCACGTAAATGTGCAAGACGGGTGGTGTGAGTCTCGAATGGGAGAACAGTGTGTTTCAAAGCAGGCCTGAGGCCCATTCATGGTGACCAGCTCAGGTACAAGGAGGACTCCAAGGGACACTTCTGCAGTGACTACTCATAGGGCTTTACGGAAGAGAGGGAGTGGGGCACCGTCGCCTTCTCTCCCAGTTTTGTTCACTGCCTTCCCTGTTGTGAAGGGCACGTGGGGAGAGAAACCACGCTAGTGGAGGCTTAGGGGCCTACCTTTGCGAAGGTAACACAAGAGGAGACTCTCCAGGCCCGCATGCGGCTCTTATCACCCCCTCTCCCCCACCCCCAGATACGGAAAGCATATCGTAGCTCCTTCCCCAGCTCAGAGCTGACGGATGATGTGGCCTTCAACTGTATTTTGTCACCTTCAACATCCTTGGGAGAACCCTGGTTCCAGCTAATTCAACACTGAAAGGGAGCCTCTTGGGTGAGTGTTGCCTGAAGCCAGGAGGTGGTGGTCCCTGAGCACTGATCCAGGATAATCACTTTATTTAAAAGAAGCAGGTAGGGCTTCCCTGGTGACGCAGTGGTTAAGAGTCTGCCTGCGGGAAGGTCCCACATGCCGCGGAGCAACTAAGCCCGTGCGCCCCAACTACTGAGTCTGTGTGCCACAACTACTGAAGCCCGCACACCTAGAGCCTGTGCTCCACCACAAGAGCAGCCACGGCAATGACAAGCGTCGCAACTACAGAAAGCCCGCACACAGCCAAAAAGACCCAATACAGCCAAAAATAAATTCTTTTTAAAAAAAAAAATAAATAAAAGCAGCAGGTATGGGAACATATGTATATGTAAAACGGATCCACTTTGTTATAAAGCAGAAACTAACACACCATTGTAAAGCAATTATACTCCAATAAAGATGTTAAAAGAATAAAAATGAAAAATAAAATAAGAGCAGCAGGTAGACCTTACCTTTGCTCATGGGGCCTTCTTCAAATGGAAGTGTCAGGTAGAAAACACACACGCACACACACAGATACTACACAGGTATGCACCCTATATCCCATGTCTGTGATAGAAGCACAAACATACCCAGAAAATACCCGGAACACAAGCAGAATTGGCTTGTGTTATTAAAATAACCCTTCTGAAATGTATCTAGTGGCCTGTTGTCCTTGCCTTCGGTTATTTCAGGTTCGATGTGGGGAAAGAACGTGTGTCCTCGTCCACCCTGGCCTTGCGGACGGGGAGGGGCTCATGCGGAACTGAAGAAGTGTCCATGCTGCATCGCCAGTTTATTTACACAGGCACACACAACCCTTCTTGTTGGTAGGACGACCCCAGCCTGAGGAAGAATTTTGCTGACGGACCAAAAACCGTTTTCACGGCTAGTCAGGTTTGGGCGGTAGCACTGCAGAGGGTTCTTGGAACCTGGACACCTGAGATCTTCTCTGAGATCGGAATCGCCTCCTTCTTACGCAGTAGCGATGGTTTCAGCATCGTGCCTCCAGATGGAGAAAAACATAGCCTTTCTTTGAAGTTCCCCAAGCCCAGCAAAGTCGCAGGCTCCACGCTTAGACACCACTCTCGCTCCCATTCTAACCTCAGGCCCGATGCCTGGATGGCCTCAGCCATCACCTGTCGAGGCTTCAGCCCAGGCTCCCGAAACCAATCCTACAGCTCCTGCTCAAGGTGTCACTCTCAAGAGCTGTCCTGGGCACCATCTTCCCTTGTGACTCCAGGATACTTCTGCGCAAATGGCAAGTTTTGAAACTGCCTCTTGGTACGTTCCTTGATGGAGGTCTTGCTATTCTTTTCCTTTGTGCATTTTAATAGTCAGTTGCTAGAGGGAAACTGGCTATTTTCATTTATTTATTTTATTTGGGTGGGATAATGACATCTTTATTTTGGACTACCTCGTAAAGAAATGTAGCATTTCCTTCCTCCCCCCAGTTTTATTGAGATATAATTGACATACAACACTGTATAAGTTTAAAGTGTGCCGTATAATGATTTGACTTACATACATCATGAGATTATTAGCACAAGTTTAGTGAACATCCATCATCTCATATAGATGCATGAATACATAGAAAAAAAAATTTGTGTGTGATGAGAACTCTCAGGATTTGCTCTCTTAACTTTCATATGTAACATACAGTTGTGTTAATTGTATTTATCGTGTTGTGCATTACATCCCCAGTGCTCATTTGGCTTATAACTGGAAGTTTGTTTCATTTGATTGCCTTCATCCGTTCCCCACCCCACCACAAATCAGATCTCTTTTTCTATGAGTTTGTGTGTTTCTTTTTCAAGTATAATTGACCTACAACACTCAGTTAGTTCCTGTTACATAGTGATTGGGTATTTCTATCTATTTCAAAATGATTTCCACGATAAGTCTAGTCATGATATGTCACCAGAGATATCACATTATATTCCCCACACTGTACATTTCATACCTGTGACTCATTTATTTTGCAAGTGGAAATTTGTACCTCTTAATTTCCCTCACCTGTTTCTTTCTTCCACCCCCCTCCCCCTCTGGCAACCACATGTTTGTTCTCTGAATCTATGACTTTGTTTCTGTTATGTAATGTTTACTCACTTGTTTTGAACCCATGTCCCCTGCGTTGAAAGGCAAATTCTTTACCACTGGACCACCAGGGAAGTCCCCAGTATTCTCTCTTTATCTTTAAGTTTTGCCATTTTTATGACAATGTGTCTTGCTGTGGTCCTGTTTGGGTTCATCCTGTTTGGGACTCTATGTGCTCTCTGGACCTAGATGTGTGTTTCCTTTCCCAGGTTAGGGATGTTTTCTGCTATTATGTCTTCAGATATGTTCTCTGCCCCTTTCTTTCTCTCTCTCTCTTTTCCGTCTGTGACTCCTATAATGTGAATATTAGTATGCTGGACATCTCTTAAACTGTCCTCATTTTGTTTTATTCGTTTTTCTTTGTTCTGTTCAGCTTCAGTGATTTCCACTCCCGTGTCTTTGCATTCACTGATCTGGAATGTAAAGACAGGGTGGACTGTTGATTTCTTCTAGTGTGTTTTTCATTTCAGTTATTATAGTCTTCATCTCTGTTTTGCTCCTCTTTACATTTTCTAACTCTTTGTTTAAAAACTGCTAATTTCTCACAAACTGGCTATTTTGAATTGTAACAACTGGCTTCATTGGTCCTCTGGCTTTGATTGTCTCATGACTATCCTAAGGGATTTAACTACTGTGAGCCCTCAGATGGAATGCTGTCATGACATAGGTCACGTTTTTAGTGCTCATTTAAAGTCTTACTTGCATCATCTGTATTAATTTCAGTATAAACACGTAAGCCCAAATGTAGCATATGGTTTTAAGCTCTTACCTGACCTTGAAATCTGGCCATTAGATCTCCGTTTTCCATAGATAAAAATATCATCAAGCATCTCACAACTCAAAAGTTGACACAAATTTCTGAAAGAATTAAAAATATAAAAGGACTAATTACCTAATTTTAGATGTAGCCCCTTTATACCTGAAGGCTTTTCTTCTCAATATTTATTCTGCTATCACCAGGTGCATCCAAGAGGACAACAATAGGTGCCCAAACAAACAAACAAAAATAAGAGTTAATGAGAGTGGGATTGGGTTAGGGGAACACCAATACATGAAAGAGGCTTAGGACAGTCAAACTGACGCCTTGTCCCACGTCTTATTCCACTCATACCCTTTATCACAGTCTATCCACAACAATTATTTTCCTCTTATATCATTTTTTAGAATTGTGGTAAAATTCAAATAATATATAATTACCCGTTTTAAAGTGTATGGTTCAGTGGCATTTAGAACATTCACAATGTTCTGCCACCATCACCACCATCTAGCTTCAAAACATATTCATCGGGACTTCCCTGGTGGTCCAGCGGTTAAGCCTCTGCACTCTAATGCAGGGGGCCTGGGTTCAATCTCTGGTCAGGGAACTAGATCCCACATGCCCCAATTAGAGATCCTACACGCGGCAGCAAAGATCCCGCATGCCGCAACTAGGACCTGGTGCCGCCAAATAAAAGCAGACAAACGTATTCATCACCCCAAAATGACACCCCTATTTATTCAGCAGTCATTCCCCAGTCCTCCCTCCTCCAGCCCCTGGCAACCACTAATCTGCTTTCTGTCTCTGGATTTGCCTACTCTGGATATTTAGTACTCGGGGAATCATACAATATGTGACCTTTGCTGCCAGCTTCTTTCACTTGGCATAATGTTTTTGAGGTTCATCCACACTGTAGGAGGTGTTAGCACCTCATTCTTTTTTTCTCTATGTGCCATTGTATGTTAAGATTTATAGGTGACAAAAGAACTGAACGGGGCCCTGGGGATTTACAAATTTTCAAAATATACATGTAAAAAGTATAATAAAATATTTAAGTTTAAAACCAAACCAAGCCAAATCGTTCTAAACGGAAGAGAAGAAAGTGCTTTCAAATCTCAGATTTCTCTTACTGGATTAATAAACTGGACTTGATTTTATAGTCACTAATGTTAAAAGAATAATATGGATGTATAATTTTTCATTTTCTGATAACATATCACTTTAAATGAAAGAACTGTACCCTACACCCAGGAGACTAGGGTCAAGCGATAATCATCTGGATCATTATGTAAGTACCTTCTGTGAGTCAGAGAACAGTAAAGTCAAGTCCTTTTTATAAAATAGCCAACATGCGATAGAAACTATTTTTTTCATTCCACAGATGAGGAAGTTGAGTCTCAGGTGTGTAAAGCCATTTGCTGGGAATTACCTGCCGGTCCAGTGGTTAGGACTCGGCGCTTTCACTGCCAAGGGCCCTGGTTCAATCCCTGGTCGGGAAACTAAGATCCCTCAAGATGCACGGTGTGGCCAGAAAACGAAACCAAACCAAACCAAAACACTCACTTGCTTAAATCAGTAGGGGAGCAGAAAAACCAAGGGTAGGATTGCAGGCTTCCCTCTGCATGTTCTGGGTGTTGGGGCTTGGAGAAGAGGAACTTTGGGGTTTTTCTCTGTATTATCAAAACTTTTGAAATAAGATGTACTGATGAATTAATTATGTCATAAAAAAAACTAATTCAGCTTCTAGAATAGACTTTGTAGATAGTGGGCCACAAAACAAATCTAAGCTATCACTCTGTAAGTAGCCGAAACAGATTTGGACAGGTGGCTGCTTGTACTCATGATTTAATCATCAAACAAGTACCTATAACGCATGATTACTGTTAGGAATTAAAATGATACTATCATTTCTCCTAACTAGCTATAATCTATTTCTAGATAGAGCATAATGTTACATGATTCTTTGTGGTGTAATACAAGTGAGCCCAAGATAAACTCTGTATATTGGTTCTATATTGTTTACTTCTTCACAGCAGACCGGGACCCGTTAGCTCAAAGGTACCTATCCAACTGGTGTAAATATAGCCTAAATAAGCAGACACTTATAATATTGTTAAAATGGCCACACGACACAAGGGAACTGACAAACAAGCCGTAGAGTCTGCTCCGCAGTTGGAGAACGCATTAAACAACCTCCTGCAACACGTGAAGGCCTCGGCTTCTAAAAATACAGAAACCAATCTCTCACGCTTCATGAAAAAGTTCCTGGATCAACACACCAGGAACATAAGCTATCTGGAATACCAACTTAACTATCCCAAGGACTTAGAAAAGGCAGCCCAGAGTGAGGGACAGCTTGAAAAGGCTGCTAAAGCATCTGAAGCATCAGGTAAAGAGACAACATCTGAAGGCAACACAGCAAGTCTTCCCGCCCAGCAGGTCCCAAAGTCAGCTACTTAAGAATCTTGATCTTCTTCTCTGTTGGACAGAAGTATTCTTTCCTTTTCATCTTGGATCCTAATCCTCATAGTCGTGCATGCCGATAAATCTGTTTTGCATTATAAAAGAAAGGCAGTCTACAGATTCAATGCAATCTCTTATCAAAATACCAACTGGATTATCACAGAACTAGAATAAATAATTCTAAAATTTGCATGGAAACACAAAAGGCCCCAAATAGCCCAAATGACCTTGAGAAAGAACAAAGCTGGAGGTATCATGCTCCCTGATTTCAAACTATACTACAAAGCTACAGTCATCAAAACAGTACAGCACTGGCATTAAAAACAGACACATAGACCAATGGAACAGAACATAGGGCTCAGAAATGAACCCACGGGGGGGACCTTGAAGATGGCAGAAGAGTAAGACGCGGAGATCACCTTCCTCCCCACGGATACACCAGAAATACATCCACACGTGGAACAACTCCTACAGAACTCCTACTGAAGGCTGGCAGAAGACCTCAGACCTCCCAAAAGGCAAGAAACTCCCCACGTACCTGGGTAGGGCAAAAGAAAAAAAGAAAAAACAGAGACAAAAGAATAAGGACGGCACCTGCACCAGTGGGAGGGAGCTGTGAAGGAGGAAAAGTTTCCACACACTAGGAAGCCCCTCCGCGGGCGGAGACTGCGGGAGGCGGAGGGGGGAGTTTCGGGACCGCGGAGTAGTGCACAGCGACGGGTGCGGAGGGCAAAGCGGGGAGATTTCTGCACAGACGATCAGTGCCGACCGGCACTCACCAACCCGAGAGGCTTGTCTGCTCACCTGCCGGGGCGGGCGGGGCTGCGAGCTGAGGCTCGGGTTTTGGTTTTGGACGGAGCTCAGGGAGAGGACTGGGGTTGGCGGCTTGAACATAGCCTGAAGGGGTTAGTGCACCACGACTAGCCAGGAGGGAGTTCGGGGAAAAGCCTGCACCGGCCGAAGAGGCAAGAGACTTTTTCTTCCTTCTTTGTTTCCTGGTGCGCGAGGAGAGGGGTTTAAGAGCACTGCTTAAAGGATCTCCAGAGACGGGCGCGAGCCGCGTCTAAAAGCGCGAACCCCAGAGATGGGCGCGAGCCACGGCTAAAAGCGCGAACCCCAGAGACGGGCGCGAGCCACGGCTGAAAGCGCAAACCCCAGAGACGGGCGCGAGCCGCGGCTAAAACCGCGGACCCCAGAGACGGGCGGGAGATGCTAAGGCTGCTGCTGCTGCCACCAAGGGGCCTGTGTGTGAGCACAGGTCACTCTCCACACCCCTCTTCCGCGGAGCCTGTGCAGCCGGCCACTGCCAGGTTCCGGGGATCCAGGGACAACTTCCCCGGGACAACGCACGGCGGGCCTCAGGCTGGTGCAACGTCACGCCGGCCTCTGCCGCAATGTCACGCCGCCTCTGCCGCCGTAGGCCCGCCCCGCACGCAGTGCCCCTCCTTCCCCCATCCCCCAACCCCCGGCCTGAGTGAGCCGGAGCCCCCGAATCAGCGGCGCCTTTAACCCCGTCCTGTCTGAGTGAAAAAACAGACGCCCTCCAGCGACCTACACGCAGAGGCAGGGCCAAATCCAAAGCTGAGCTCCTGTGAGCTGTGAGAACAAAGAAGAGAAAGGGAAATCTCTCCCAGCAGCCTCAGAAGCAGCGGATTAAAGCTCCACAATCAACCTGATATACCCTGCATCTGTGGAATACCTGAATAGACAAGGAATGATCCCAAATTGAAGAGGTGGAATTTAGGAGCGAGATCTATGATTTTTTTCCCTTTTCCTCTTTTTGTGAATGTGTGCATGTATGCTTCTGTGTGAGATCTTGTCTGTATACTCTTGCTTCCACCATTTGTCCTAGGGCTCTATCCGTCCATGATTTTTTTTTTTAATTCTTTTTCTTAATAACTAAGTTTAATTGTAATAACTTTATTATACTTTACCTTCGTTCTTTCTTTCTTTCCTTCCTGCCTTCCCTCCTTTAGACAACGAATCACCCCAAATTGAGGAGGTGGTCTCTGAGAGCAGCATTTATGATTTTTCCCCCTTTACCTCTTTTTGTGAAGGTGTATGTGTATGCTTCTGTGTAAGATTTTCTCTGTATAGCTTTGCTTCCAACATTTGTCCTAAGGTTCTATCCGTCCCTTTTTTTTTTTTCTAAATATTTTTTAATTCAATAATTATATTATACTTTATTTTATTTTTACTGTATCTTCTTTCTTTCTGTCTTTTTTCCTTCTTTCCCTCCTTCCTTCCTTCCTCCCTCCCTCCCTCCCTCCCTCCCTCCTTTCTTTCCTTCTTTGCTTCTTTCTTCCTTCCTTCCTTTCCTCCTTTCCTTCTTTCTTTACTCATACTTCTACTAATTCTCTCTACTTTTTCTCCCTTTTATTCTGAGCTGTGTGGATGAAAGGCTCTTGGTGCTCCAGCCAGGAGTCAGGGCTCTGCCTCTGAGGTAGGAGAACCAACTTCAGGACACTGGTCAACAAGAGACCTCCCAGCTCCACATAATATTAAACGGTGGAAATCTCCCAGAGACCTCCATCTTAACACCAGCACCCAGCTTCACTCAACGACCAGCAAGCCACAGTGCTGGACAACCTATGCCAAACAACTAGCAAAACAGGAACACAACCCCACCCATTAGCAGAGAGGCTGCCTAAAATCATAATAAGGCCACAGACACCCCAAAACACACCACCAGACGTGAACCTGCCCACTAGAGAGACAAGATCCAGCCTCATCCAGCACAACACAGGCACTAGTCCCCTCCACCAGGAAGCCTACACAACCCACTGAAACAACCTTAGCCACTGGAGACAGACATCAAAAACAACGGGAACTACGAAAGTGCAGCCTGCAAAAAGGAGACCCAAAACACAGTAAGATAAGCAAAATGAGAAGACAGAAAAACACACAGCAGATGAAGGAGCAAGATAAAAACCCACCAGACCTAACAAATGAAGAGGAAATAGGCAATCTACCTGAAAAAGAATTCAGAATAACGATAGTAAGGATGATCCGAAATCTTGGAAGTAGAATGGACAAAATGGAAGAAACAGTTAACAAGGACCTACAAGAACTAAAGATGAAACAAGCAATGATGAACAACGCAATAAATGAAATTAAAAGTACTCTAGATAGGATCAATAGCAGAATAACTGAGGCAGAAGAACGGATAAGTGACCTGGAAGATAAAGTAGTGGAAATAACTACTGCAGAGCAGAATAAAGAAAAAAGAATGAAAAGAACTGAGGACAGTCTCAGAGACCTCTGGGACAACATGAAACGCACCAACATTCGAATTATAGGGGTTCCAGAAGAAGAAGAAAGAAAGAAAGGGACTGAGAAAATATTTGAAAAGATTATAGTTGAAAACTTCCCTAATATGGGAAAGGAAATAGTTAATCAAGTCCAGGAAGCACAGAGAGTCCCATACAGGATAAATACAAGGAGAAACACGCCAAGACACATATTAATCAAACTGTCAAAAATTAAATACAAAGAAAGCATATTAAAAGCAGCAAGGGAAAAACAACAAATAACACACAAGGGAATCCCCATAAGGTTAACAGCTGATCTCTCAGCAGAAACCCTACAAGCCAGAAGGGAGTGGCAGGACATACTGAAAGTGATGAAGGAGAAAAGCCTGCAACCAAGACTACTCTACCAGCAAGGATCTCATTCACATTTGATGGAGAAATTAAAACCTTTACAGACAAGCAAAAGCTGAGAGAGTTCAGCACCACCAAACCAGCTCTACAACAAATGCTAAAGGAACTTCTCTAGACACGAAACACAAGAGAAGGAAACGACCTATAGTAGCGAACCCAAAACAATATAGAAAATGGAAATAGGAACATACATATCGATAATTACCTTAAATGTAAATGGACTAAATGCTCCCACCAAAAGACACAGATTGGCTGAATGGATACAAAAACAAGACCCTTATATATGCTGTCTACAAGAGACCCACTTCAGACCTAGAGACACATACAGACTGAAAGTAAGGGGATGGAAAAAGATATTCCATGCAAATGGAAACGAAAAGAAAGCTGGAGTAGCAATTCTCATATCAGACAAAATAGACTTTAAAATAAGGACTATTAAAAGGGACAAAGAAGGACACTACATAATGATCAAGGGATCGATCCAAGAAGAAGATATAACAATTGTAAATATTTATGCACCCAACATAGGAGCACCTCAATACATAAGGCAAATACTAACAACCATAAAAGGGGAGATCAACAGTAACACATTCATAGTAGGGGACTTTAACACCCCACTTTCACCCATGGACAGATCATCCAAAATGAAAATAAATAAGGAAACACAAGCTTTAAATGATACATTAAACAAGATGGACTTAATTGATATTTATAGGACACTCCATCCAAAAACAACAGAATACACATTTTTCTCAAGTGCTCATGGAACATTCTCCAGGATAGATCATATCTTGGGTCACAAATCAAGCCTTGGTAAATTTAAGAAAACTGAAATTGTATCAAGTATCTTTTCCGACCACAACGCCATGAGACTAGATATCAATTACAGGAAAAGATCTGTAAAAAATACAAACACATGGAGGCTAAACAATACACTACTTAATAATGAAGTGATCACTGAAGAAATCAAAGAGGAAATAAAAAAATACCTAGAAACAAATGACAATGGAGACACAACGACCCAAAACCTATGGGATGCAGCAAAAGCAGTTCTAAGAGGGAAGTTTATAGCAATACAAGCCCACCTTAAGAAGCAGGAAACATCTCGAATAAACAACCTAACCTTGCACCTCAAGCAATTAGAGAAAGAAGAACAAAAAAACCCCAAAGCTAGCAGAAGGAAAGAAATCATAAAAATCAGATCAGAAATAAATGAAAAAGAAATGAAGGAGACGATAGCAAAGATCAATAAAACTAAAAGCTGGTTCTTTGAGAAGATAAACAAAATAGATAAACCGCTAGCCAGACTCATCAAGAAAAAAAGGGAGAAGACTCAAATCAATAGAATTAGAAATGAAAAAGGAGAAGTAACAACTGACACTGCAGAAATAAAAAAAATCATGAGAGATTACTACAAGCAACTCTATGCCAATAAAATGGACAATCTGGAAGAAATGGACAAATTCTTAGAAATGCACAACCTGCCAAGACTGAATCAGGAAGAAATAGAAAATATGAACAGACCAATCACAAGCACTGAAATTGAAAATGTGATTAAAAACCTTCCAACAAACAAAAGCCCAGGACCAGATGGCTTCACAGGTGAATTCTATCAAACGTTTAGAGAAGAGCTAACACCTATCATTCTCGAACTCTTCCAAAATATAGCAGAGGGAGGAACACTCCCAAATTCCTTCTACGAGTCCACCATCACCTTGATACCAAAACCAGACAAGGATGTCACAAAAAAATAAAACTACAGGCCAATATCACTGATGAACATAGATGCAAAAATCCTCAACAAAATACTAGCAAACAGAATCCAACAGCACATTAAAAGGATCATACACCATGATCAAGTGGGGTTTATTCCAGGAATGCAAGGATTCTTCAATATACGCAAATCTATCAATGTGATAAACCATATTAACAAATTGAAGGAGAAAAACCATATGATCATCTCAATAGATGCAGAGAAAGCTTTCGACAAAATTCAACACCCATTTATGATAAAAACCCTCCAGAAAGTAGGCATAGAGGGAACTTTCCTCAACATAATAAAGGCCATATATGACAAGCCCACAGCAAACATCATCCTCAATGGTGAAAAACTGAAAGCATTTCCACTAAGATCAGGAACAAGACAAGGTTGCCCACTCTCACCACTCTTATTCAACATAGTTTTGGAAGTTTTAGCCACAGCAATCAGAGAAGAAAAGGAAATAAAAGGAATCCACATCAGAAAAGAAGAAGTAAAGCTGTCACTGTTTGCAGATGACATGATACTATACATAGAGAATCCTAAAGATGCTACCAGAAAACTATTAGAGCTAATCAATGAATTTGGTAAAGTAGCAGGATACAAAATTAATGCACAGAAATCTCTGGCATTCCTATATACTAATGATGAAAAATCTGAAAGTGAAATCAAGAAAACACTCCCATTTACCATTGCAAAAAAAAGAATAAAATATCTAGGAATAAACCTACCTAAGGATACGAAAGACCTGTATGCAGAAAATTATAAGACACTGATGAAAGAAATTAAAGATGATACAAATAGATGGAGAGATATACCATGTTCTTGGATGGGAAGAATCAACATTGTGAAAATGACTCTACTACCCAAAGCAATCTACAGATTCAATGCAATCCCTATCAAACTACCACTGGCATTTTTCACAGAACTAGAACAAAAAATTTCGCAATTTGTATGGAAACAAAAAAGACCCCGAATAGCCAAAGCAAGCTTGAGAACGAAAAAAGGAGCTGGAGGAATCAGGCTCCCTGTCTTCAGACTATACTACAAAGCAACAGTAATCAAGACAGTATGGCACTGGCACTAAAACAGAAAGATAGATCAGTGGAACAGGATAGAAAGCCCAGAGATAAACCCACGCACATATGGACACCTTATCTTTGATAAAGGAGGCAGGAATGTACAGTGGAGAAAGGACAGCCTCTTCAATAAATGGTGCTGGGAAAACTGGACAGGTACATGTAAAAGTATGAGATTAGATCACTCCCTAACACCATACACAAAAATAAGCTCAAAATGGATTAAAGACCTAAATGTAAGGCCAGAAACTATCAAACTCTTAGAGGAAAACATAGGCAGAACACTCTATGACATAAATCACAGCAAGATCCTTTCTGACCCACCTCCTAGAGTAATGGAAATAAAAACAAAAATAAACAAATGGGACCTAATGAAACTTCAAAGCTTTTGCACAGCAAAGCAAACCATAATCAAGACCAAAAGACAACCCTCAGAATGGGAGAAAACATTTGCAAATGAAGCAACTGACAAAGGATTAATCTCCAAAATTTACAAGCAGCTCATGCAGCTCAATAACAAAAAAACAAACAACCCCATCCAAAAATGGGCAGAAGACCTAAACAGACATTTCTCCAAAGAAGATATACAGAATGCCAACAAACACATGAAAGAATGCTCAACATCATTAATCATTAGAGAAATGCAAATCAAAACTACAATGAGATATCATCTCACACCAGTCAGAATGGCCATCATCAAAAAATCTAGAAACAATAAATGCTGGAGAGGGTGTGGAGAAAAGGGGACACTCTTGCACTGCTGGTGGGAATGTGAATTGGTTCAGCCACTATGGAGAACAGTATGGAGGTTCCTTAAAAAACTACAAATAGAATTACCATATGACCCAGCAATCCCACTACTGGGCATATACCCTGAGAAAACCAAAATTCAAAAAGAGTCATGTACCAAAATGTTCATTGCAGCTCTATTTACAATAGCCCGGAGATGGAAAGAACCTAAGCGCCCATCATCGGACGAATGGATAAAGAAGATGTGGCACATATACACAATGGAATATTACTCAGCCTTAAAAAGAAATGAAATTGAGATATTTGTAATGAGATGGATAGACCTAGAGTCTGTCATACAGAGTGAAGTAAGTCAGAAAGACAAAGACAAATACCGTATGCTAACACATATATATGGAATTTAAGGGGAAAAAATGTCATGAAGAACCTAGGGATAAGACAGGAATAGAGGCGCAGACCTACTGGAGAACGGACTTGAGGATATGGGGAGGGGGAAGGGTGAGTTTTGACAGGGCGAGAGAGAGTCTTGGACATATACACACTAACAAACGTAGTAAGGTAGATAGCTAGGGGGAAGCAGCCGCAAGGCACAGGGATATAAGCTCGGGGCTTTGGGACAGCCTGGAGGGGTGGGAGGGGGAGAGTGGGAGGGAGGGAGACGCAAGAGGGAAGACACATGGGAGCACATGTATATGTATAGCTGATTCACTTTGTTATAAATCAGAAACTAACACACCATTGTAAAGCAATTATACCCCAATAAAGATGTTAAAAAAAGAAAAAAAAATACTAGCAAACAGAATCCAACAGCACAATAAAAGGATCATACACCATGATCAAGTGGGGTTTATTCCAGGAATGCAAGGATTCTTCAATATACGCAAATCTATCAATGTGATAAACCATATTAACAAATTGAAGGAGAAAAACCATATGATCATCTCAATAGATGCAGAGAAAGCTTTCGACAAAATTCAACACCCATTTATGATAAAAACCCTCCAGAAAGTAGGCATAGAGGGAACTTTCCTCAACATAATAAAGGCCATATATGACAAGCCCACAGCAAACATCATCCTCAATGGTGAAAAACTGAAAGCATTTCCACTAAGATCAGGAACAAGACAAGGTTGCTCACTCTCACCACTCTTATTCAACATAGTTTTGGAAGTTTTAGCCACAGCAATCAGAGAAGAAAAGGAAATAAAAGGAATCCAAATCGGAAAAGAAGAAGTAAAGCTGTCACTGTTTGCAGATGACATGATACTATACATAGAGAATCCTAAAGATGCTACCAGAAAACTACTAGAGCTAATCAATGAATTTGGTAAAGTAGCAGGATACAAAATTAATGCACAGAAATCTCTGGCATTCCTATATACTAATGATGAAAAATCTGAAAGTGAAATCAAGGAAACACTCCCATTTACCATTGCAACAAAAAGAATAAAATATCTAGGAATAAACCTACCTAAGGATACGAAAGACCTGTATGCAGAAAATTATAAGACACTGATGAAAGAAATTAAAGATGATACAAATAGATGGAGAGATATACCATGTTCTTGGATGGGAAGAATCAACATTGTGAAAATGACTCTACTACCCAAAGCAATCTACAGATTCAATGCAATCCCTATCAAACTACCACTGGCATTTTTCACAGAACTAGAACAAAAAATTTCGCAATTTGTATGGAAACACAAAAGACCCCGAATAGCCAAAGCAAGCTTGAGAACGAAAAAAGGAGCTGGAAGGAATCAGGCTCCCTGACTTCAGACCATATTACAAAGCAACAGTAATCAAGACAGTGTGGTACTGGCACAAAAACAGAAAGATAGATCAGTGGAACAGGATAGAAAGCCCAGAGATAAACCCACGCACATATGGACACCTTATCTTTGATAAAGGAGGCAGGAATGTACAGTGGAGAAAGGACAGCCTCTTCAATAAATGGTGCTGGGAAAACTGGACAGGTACATGTAAAAGTATGAGATTAGATCACTCCCTAACACCATACACAAAAATAAGCTCAAAATGGATTAAAGACCTAAATGTAAGGCCAGAAACTATTAAACTCTTAGAAGAAAACATAGGAAGAACACTCTATGACATAAATCACAGCAAGATCCTTTCTGACCCACCTCCTAGAGTAATGGAAATAAAAACAAAAATAAACAAATGGGACCTAATGAAACTTCAAAGCTTTTGCACAGCAATGGAAACCATAACCAAGACCAAAAGACAACCCTCAGAATGGGAGAAAACATTTGCAAATGAAGCAACTGAAAAAGGATTAATCTCCAAAATTTACAAGCAGCTCATGCAGCTCAATAACAAAAAAACAAACAAACCATCCAAAAATGGGCAGAAGACCTAAATAGACATTTCTCTAAAGAAGATATACAGAATGCCAACAAACACATGAAAGAATGCTCAACATCATTAATCATTAGAGAAATGCAAATCAAAACTACAATGAGATATCATCTCACACCAGTCAGAATGGCCATAATCAAAAAATCTAGAAACAATAAATGCTGGAGAGGGTGTGGAGAAAAGGGGACAATCTTGCACTGCTGGTGGGAATGTGAATTGGTTCAGCCACTATGGAGAACAGTATGGAGGTTCCTTAAAAAACTACAAATAGAATTACCATATGACCCAGCAATCCCACTACTGGGCATATGCCCTGAGAAAACCAAAATTCAAAAAGAGTCATGTACCAAAATGTTCATTGCAGCTCTATTTACAATAGCCCGGAGATGGAAACAACCTAAGCGCCCATCATCGGACGAATGGATAAAGAAGATGTGGCACATATACACAATGGAATATTACTCAGTCTTAAAAAGAAATGAAATTGAGATATTTGTAATGAGATGGATAGACCTAGAGTCTGTCATACAGAGTGAAGTAAGTCAGAAAGAAAAAGACAAATACCATATGCTAACACATATATATGGAATTTAAGGGGAAAAAAATGTCATGAAGAACCTAGGGGTAAGACAGGAATAAAGATGCAGACCTACTGGAGAACGGACTTGAGGATATGGGGAGGGGGAAGGGTGAGTTTTGACAGGGCGAGAGAGAGTCATGGACATATACACACTAACAAACGTAGTAAGGTAGATAGCTGGGGGGAAGCAGCCACCAGGCACAGGGATATTAGCTCGGTGCTTTGTGACAGCCTGGAAGGGTGGGATGGGGAGAGTGGGAGGGAGGGAGACGCAAGAGGGAAGACATATGGGAACATATGTATATGTATAGCTGATTCACTTTGTTATAAAGCAGAAACTAACACACCATTGTAAAGCAATTATACCCCAATAAAGATGTTTAAAAAAAAACAAATAAATAAATAAAATAAAAATAAATGGTGTTGGGAAAAGTGGACAGCTACATGCAAAAGCATCAAATTGTACTACTCTCACACCATGCACAAAAATCAATTCAAAATGGATTAAAGACTTAAATGTAAGACCAGAAACCATAAAACTTGGAGAAGAAAATAGAGGCAGTAGTCTCTTTCACATTGGTCTTAGTAATATTAATTAGACATTTCTCCTCAGGCAAGGGAAACAAAAGCAAAACTAAACAAATGGGACTACATCAGACTAAAAAGCTTTGCACAGTGAAGGAAACTGTCAACGGAACGAAAACGCCACCTACTGAATGGGAGAAGATATTTGCAAACAAATACCTGATCAAGGGTTAATATTCAAAATATACAAAGAACTGCCACAACTCAACATCAAAAAAACAAGAAATCTGAGTTAAAAATGCGCAGGGGGTCTGAATAGACATTTTTCCAAAGAAGGCATACAAATGGCCAACAGGAACATTAAAAGATGCTCAGCATCACTAATCATCAAGGATATGCAAATCAAAACCACAATGAGATATCACCTCACTCCTGTCAGAATGGCTTTTATCAAATAGACAACAGATAGCAAGTGTTGGTGAGGATGTGGAGAAAAAGGAACGCTTGTGCACTGTTGGTGGGAATGAAAATTGATACAGCCACTATGGAAAACAGTATGGAGATTCCTCAAAAAATTAAAAATAGAACTACCATATGATCCACTCCTTGGTATTTATCCAAAGAAAACAAGAACACTAATTAGAAAATATATATACACCTGTATGTTCATTACATGATTATTTACATTACCCAATATATGGAAGCAACCTAAGTGCCCATCAATAGATGAATGAAGAACTTGTATATTATATAAATACAATAGAATATTAGTCTGCCATTAAAAAGAATGAAATATCACCACTTGTGACAACGTGGATGGACCTAGAGGGTACTATGGTACGTGAAATAAGTCAGAGGACAACAAACACTGTATGATTTCACTTATGTGTGGAATCTGAAAAAGAAAACAAGTGAATAAACATAACAAACCAGAAACAAAGTCACAGATACAGAGAACAAACATGTGGTTGCCAGAGGGGGAGGGGGGTGGAAGAAAGAAAGAAATAGGTGAGGGAAATTAAGAGGTACAAATTTCCACTTGCAAAATAAATGAGTCACAGGTATGAAATGTACAGTGTGGGGAATATAACCAATACCTATGTGATATCTCTGGTGACATATCATGACTAGACTTATCGTGGAAATCATTTTGAAATAGATAGAAATACCCAATCACTATGTAACAGGAACTAACTGAGTGTTGTAGGTCAATTATACTTGAAAAAGAAACACACAAACTCATAGAAAAAGAGATCTGATTTGTGGTGGGGTGGGGAACGGATGAAGGCAATCAAATGATACAAACTTCCAGTTATAAGCCAAATGAGCACTGGGGATGTAATGCACAACACGATAAATACAATTAACACAACTGTATGTTACATATGAAAGTTAAGAGAGCAAATCCTGAGAGTTCTCATCACACACAAAATTTTTTTCTATGTATTCATGCATCTATATGAGATGATGGATGTTCACTAAACTTGTGCTAATAATCTCATGATGTATGTAAGTCAAATCATTATACGGCACACTTTAAACTTATACAGTGTTGTATGTCAATTATATCTCAATAAAACTGGGGGGAGGAAGGAAATGCTACATTTCTTTACGAGGTAGTCCAAAATAAAGATGTCATTATCCCACCCAAATAAAATAAATAAACGAAAATAGCCAGTTTCCCTCTAGCACCTGACTATTAAAATGCACAAAGGAAAAGAATAGCAAGACCTCCATCAAGGAACGTACCAAGAGGCAGTTTCAAACTTGCCATTTGCACAGAAGTATCCTGGAGTCACAAGGGAAGATGGTGTCCAGGACAGCTCTTGAGAATGACACCTTGAACAGGAGCTGTAGGATTGGTTTCGGGAGCCTGGGCTGAAGCCTCGACAGGTGATGGCTGAGGCCATCCAGGTCTCGGGCCTGAGGTTAGAATGCGAGCGAGAGTGGTGGCTAAGCGTGGAGCCTGCGGCTTTGCTGGGCTTGGGGAACTTCAGAGAAAGGCTATGTTTTTCTCCATCCGGAGGCACGATGCTGAAACCATTGCTACTGCGTAAGAAGGAGGCGATTCCGATCTCAGAGAAGATCTCAGGTGTCCAGGTTCCAAGAACCCCCTGCAGTGCTACCGCCCAAACCTGACTAGCCGTGGAAACGGTTTTTGGTCCGTCAGCAAAACTCTTCCTCAGGCTGGGGTCGTCCTACCAACAAGAAGAGTTGTGTGTGCCTGTGTAAATAAACTGGCGATGCAGCATGGACACAGCTTCAGTTCCGCATGAGCCCCTCCCAGTCCCCAAGACCAGGGAGGACCAGGACACACGTTCTATCCCAGCATCGACCCTGAAATAACGGAAGGCAAGGACAACAGGCCACTAGATACATTTCAGAAGGGTTATTTTAATAACACAAGCCAATTCTGCTTGTGTTCCGGGTATTTTCTGGGTATGTTTGTGCTTCTATCACAGACATGTGATACAGGGTGCATACCTGTGTAGTATCTGTGTGTGTGCGTGTGTGTTTTCTAGCTGGCAGTTCCATTTGAAGAAGGCCCCATGAACAAAGGTAAGGTCTACCTGCTGCTTTTATTTTATTTTTCATTTTACTTTTTTTAAACATCTTTATTGGAGTATAATTGCTTTACAATGGTGTGTTAGTTTCTGCTTTATAACAAAGTGAATCCATTTTACATATACATATGTTCCCATACCTGCTGCTTTTATTTATTTTTATTTTTAAAATGAATTTATTTTATGTTTGGCTGTGCTGGGGCTTTGTGGCTGTGCGCGGGCTTTCTGTAGTTGCGGCGCTTCTCATTGCAGTGGCTGCTCTTGTGGTGGAGCACGGGCTCTAGGTGTGCGGGCTTCAGTAGTAGTGGCACACAGACTCAGTAGTTGGGTGCACAGGCTTAGTTGTTCCGCGGCCTGAGGGACCTTCCCGCAGGCAGACTCTTAACCACTGCGTCACCAGGGAAGCCCTACCTGCTTCTTTTAAATAAAGTGATTATTCTGGATCAGTGCTCAGGGACCACCACCTCCTGGCTTCAGGCAACACTCACCCAAGAGGCTCCCTTTCAGTGTTGAATTAGCTGGAACAAGGGTTCTCCCAAGGATGTTGATGGTGACAAATTACACTTGAAGGCCACATCATCCGTCAGCTCTGAGCTGGGGAAAGAGCTATGATATGCTTTCCGCATCTTGGGGTGGGGGAGAGGGGTTGAGAAGAGCCGCATGCGGGCCTGGACAGTCTCCTCTTGTGTTACCTTCGAAGAGGTAGGCCCCTCCCCCTCCGCTAGCGTGGATTCTGTCCCCACGTGCCCTCCACAACAGGGAAGGTTGTGAACAGAACTGGGAGAGAAGCCGACTGTGCCCCGCTCCCTCTTTTCCGTAAAGCCCTATGAGTAGTCACTGTAGAAGTGTCCCTTGGAGTCCTCCTTGTACCTGAGCTGGTCACCATGAATGAGCCTCAGGCCTGCTTTGAAACACACTGTTCTCCCATTCGAGACTCACACCACCCGTCTTGCACATTTAGGTGGTCCCAATGGAGCAGGGTGCGGGGAGCATGGGTGCTGGGGGAGAGGGTGGAAGAGAACAGGTGGGTCTGTGTAAACCCCTCACGGGCAACTGGCAAATTTCTGAGATGTGCATGGCCTATGATGGTGACTCAGGGCTGTTACTGCATGAAAGGAGGCCTCCTGGGCATTCGGTCTGAATGGCGTTGGCTTAGCAATTTCCATCAAATTTACTAACCCCATGTGACACAGAGAACAACTATGCAGAGAACTCACAACTTTATTGAAAATACAGAACATGCCCTAAAACAGTGGGTCAAGGACTCTACTTCTAATTAATATACTTTGCAGGCCTTTGGGGAACTCTTCTTGGTGGTGAGGTATGCAGAATTTGAAACTGGCTCAAAGGACCTTTGGAAAAAACTGTCACAGACACAATTCAACAGAATGTCGGGGCAGCTGAAGGATCTCAAATGGAAAGGAATGACGCCATGCCACATGAGGGCACCTACAGTGAAACACGAGTGGAAGACGACAGGGTGGAGGAGGCAACAGCATAGGAGGAAAGGGTGGCATGGGTGGCACGGGTGGCTCAGGCGGCATGGGTGGCACGGTCAGGTTAGGTGGCATGGGAGGCATGGGTGGTATGGGCACCCCAGGCAGCAGAGGCAGCTCCAGCGGCACTTGCTCCAGAAGAACGTGGACCCAATCCAGCTCCTGAAGCAGAATGGCACTGCAGGGTTCACACACGCTGACGACAGCAAGGGGGACCAGGGGCACGTGGGGCATGTTTCTGAGCATTACTGCCCTCTGATGTCTCCGACACTTGGCCCTTCTACTCTTAAACCAAGCCTACAAGCAGAGAGAAAAAGGGATTAGTATATTGAGCATTTCATGTCAGACATGAAAAATTTCAGCAGGGAGCTCTCGGTGCCTTGAAGACTTGAAAGTGCATCAGGAGAAGCTATTTCCTTCTTGCTAAAGTATCTTAGGATATGTAGCTGAAGGCGCTCCCTTCAGCCGCCCTCCCCCCCAACAGCGAGCACCTACTATGTGCCAGGCTCTGGATTGGCATATGGCTTTGTCTCTCCCCTCCCACCTTTACTATTATTTCCCCCACTCTTACACGCAGGTGGAGCTGACCAACTACGCTCTGTCCCTGCTGTTATTACTATGCCTGGTAGGTCTGCGTCCTGACAACTGACCGTCAGCTCCAGCTGCCACTAATCCCTACTCATTGGGCAGGTGTCACCTTAGTTATGGGGGAAGTTGAGCATAGGAAAGAGTAGGTGACTTTTAAAATCATACTGAGGGGAACGATCCCCATTTTGAAAAACCCATCTTTGGTTACAGTAAATAATCAATAGGAGTGGGTTGGATTTTTAAACAAAAGCTTTCCCCGAGGATGACTAAAAAGGGTCATTCATCCTCTGGAACCTTGGGATGGTTAAAAAGATGGAGATGGTATTGTGAGGGAACTTTGGTCATGGGGGGCCCAGGGACTTTGTGGCTTGTCTTGCTGGACACCGGCGGAACTGAAGCCCTGGACACTGCCTTAATATTAGACTATAGGGGTAACAAATGCTTAGACGGACTCAGCCCAAATTTACTAAAACTCTTAACATATTTGCCCAGACAAGAGTTTGGGGGAAAGAGGCATACCATTGTCACCTCTGTCAATTCTGCACTCTCCAACCTGCCCCACCCTCCAAACCTTCCTGGGCTCAGGACCAGGTCAGCTCACTCCGCTCTGGCTACAGTTGCAGGGCCTTGGACCAGAGCCTCTGGTGCCCAGCAAGGTTGCGCCCTCTAGGAGCTGCTAATCAACCAGGAGATCCCCATCCTGTCCCTTAGGCTTAAGTCAAGAGGGCGCAGCCTGCATTTTAGGAAGACAGCCGACAACCACGTGAGTGAGGGGTCACAAAACGGCTCCCCCCTAAACATCTGCCAACTATTAACAACTGAAAGTAAAACCTGTCCTGGGGGCTCCACTGCTCCCTCAGCATCTCAGTTAATGGAATTATGCCATATTTAGATTTCTGGATGTTTCCACGCGGCAAATTTTACATGAGACCAAGGGCCTCCTCTCTCTGTCGCCCCATTTTCCCTCTCCCATCTTAGTATTTGGGTCCTTCTGCTGCATGAATATGTAGTCGAGAAAAGCCAGTGTAATAGAGCTCACTTTGGGGGGTTCGAGTGTACCAATGGTCAAATCTGCATAAATATAAGCAATGTGCAAAGCTGGCTATGTGAGGTTCAGGCTGACACTACTTCCATATTTCCAATACTGGTTTCATAAAACAACTCTTAGTGTCCTTGCAAACCAAGGGAGGGTGTCCATTAAATGTTTCTTTGGGACGCTCATGCTGTAGAGTTTGGAGATAGATGAACACATTCTCCCGTCTTCTTCATGTGTTTCTTGTTGCTCCTTTTCCCTTCAGAACTCCATTAAGAGACCACTACGTAAACCCAGGAGAAGCAAGCCACCAAAACTTCAGTTTCTGTTTTCCTCTGAGCTTGCTTTGCCTGCTTGACAAAGCAGAGGCCTGCGCCTCCCAGGCTCTGGCCAGACCTGACTGTGAGCCCAGCCCATGGTCTTAGGCCGCCAGCACTGCTTTCCAGACCCCACCACCAGCTCTGCAGCCCGTGTCCATCCCTGCCCTCCACATGCTCTCTGCAGCAAAACTAGTGAACCCATCCTGATTCTTCTTCCCTTCCTTCCTTCTTTCTTCCTTTCTATCAATCTTGTGTTTTAAAAAAATATTCCTCTTCCACAACAAGCAAAGCCACGGCACTGAGAAGACCATGCACCACAACAAAGAGTAACCCCAGCTCTCCTCAACTAGCAAAGAGCCCACGCACAGCAACGAAGACCCAATGCAGCCAAATATAAATAAATAAATATATTTAAAAAATACATATACTCCTTTGATACAACTTACTGTGTTCTATGGACAGATAATCAGCTTCTGTGCCATGAGCTACCAACTAGTAACCACTACCTGAATGAATGAGCAAGTATTTCAAATTAACACAGGTAAGCGACTAGCTGAGAGCCAACCACTGACCATCACAAACAAAGTCTTCGAAACCAATCCCTCATAATAGTATGAAAAGGGAAGAAAAAAATTCTTAGACAATAGAAATTGCTCAAAATAATATTCACTGATACATTTGGTAGTTTCATAATGTTGAATTTACGCAGTATCTCCAAGACATGTATCGATAGTATCCAATTATTCTCAAACCCGTCCATCTATTGAGGTCAGTGGCAATTTATTCAAATTTGTTCTTTTTGTTTGTTTTATTGTTTTATGTGTTTAGACAACTTCCTAAAGGTTGCAAACCCTTCCCCCCTCCATCATACTGCATAACCTACTATGTTAGCAATGTTTTCAGGCTGCACATCCAAAAATTTCAGAAAATTAAAATTTACGGCTGAAACTCTCTACACTGCTCTACCAAACACATAAAAACAACAGCAAGAGGACCAGGCACTTGGAGTTCTAAGCTATTCGCCTCCCCATCTGTCTCATCTAAACTAAACGTATATTAGTTGCTCACATGTTGTGTTCCGAGGTGAATTATGCCCTTACCCAATTGCCTGAACACTTGTAAATTCACTCCTTATACAAAGAGCTTAGGCCTGGCTTGAAAACTTTTAAATAATTTAGTATACTTGAACCCTCTTCTAACCCAGCTATTTGGTGCATTAATTTGAATAATTGCCAAGTCAGAATCATCCCCAACATGATTCCACAGAGACCTGTCCCCTAAGGGATACCAGTTTTGGAAGGAGTTTAACTTTACTGAACATACATATATTCTGGCCCCAAAGCCCCAAAAGTCCAAACCTTATTTCTAAAACATCAACAAGTGTACAAAAACACACCAACTTGAGAATGTCTAGGACAAGGTATCCAATTCCTAAAGCAGGTTTTAGATTGGCTGCCCTGCCAAGTTGCTTTTTTCAGGTTTACTGACCCTCACTCTGGCTTCAGTCACTCCCAGGCGTCTTGCAATCTCCTTTCTGAGGGGGAAAAGTGTTGAAAATATTCAGCATTTGACATTATGGATGAAATGAAATATACAATGCACATTTCATGCTATGTTCAAATGTTTATTCAGAGAGTAACCAAGATGGTGACATAGGAAAAACCCCAAGCTTACCTCCTTCCATGGGTACACCAAAATTACAGCTATTTACAGAGCAACTTTTTTTTTTTTTTTTTTTTTTGCGGTACGCGGGCCTCTCACTGTTGTGGCCTCTCCCGTTGCGGAGCACAGGCTCCGGCCGCGCAGGCTCAGCGGTCATGGCTCATGGGCCCAGCCGCTCCACGGCATGTGGGATCTTCCCGGACCGGGGCACGAACCCGTGTCCCCTGCATCGGCAGGCGGACCCTCAACCACTGCGCCACCAGGGAAGCCTACAGAGCAACTACTGATGAGAATGACCTGAAGACTAGCAGAAAAGAGCTTCCACAACTACAGATATAAAGAAGGAAACACAATGAGATGGATAGGAAGGGCCGAGATGTGGTATAGTCAAGACCCACACCCCTAGGTTGGCGACCCATAAATGGGAGGATAATTACAATTGCAGAGGTTCTCCCCAAGAAGCAAGGGGTCCAAGCACATTAGATTTACGGACTGGGAGAAAATATTTGCACACAATGCAACTGACAAGGGCTTAATTTCCACAATACGCCAATAGCTCATACAACTCAATAACAAAAAAACAAGCAACGCAATCAATAAATGGGCAGAAGATCTAAATAGACATTTCTCCAAAGAAGACATACAGATGGCCAACAGGCACATGAAAAGATGCTCAACATCAGTAATCCCATATCTGGGCATATACCTGAAAAAGATGAAAGCTCTAATTCGAAAAGATACATGCACTGCAATATTCAGAGCAGCACTGTTTACAATAACTAAGATGTGGAAGCAACCTAAGTGTCCATCAACAGATGAATGGATAAAGACGATGTGGTATATATATACAATGGAATATTACTCAGCCATAAAAAGGTATGAAATCCTGCCATTTGTAACAACATGGACGGACTTAGAGAGTATTATCCTAAGTGAAGTAAGTCAGACAGAGAAAGACAAATATTACATGATATCACTTATATGTGGAATCTAAAAAACAGAACAAGTGAACTTATTTACAAAACAAAAACAGATTCACAGACATAAAAAACAAACTTCTGGTTTCCAAGTGGGGGGATAAATTGGGAGCACAGGATTAACAGATGCACACTACCATAGATACCAGATAAACCACAAGGATTTATTGTATAGCACAGGGAACTCTATTCAATATCTTGTAATAAAATATAATGGAACAGAATAAGAAAAAAGAATATAGATATATACATATATATATGTATAATCTAATGCACTGCTATATATAAACCTCATGGTAACCACAAACCAAAAATCTATAATAGATACACACACACAAAAAAGAGAAAGGAATCCAAACATAACACTAAAGATAGTCATCAAATCACAAGGGAAGAGAGCAAAAGAAGAAGGAACAAAAAAGAACTCCAAAAACAATTAGCAAAATGGCAGTAATTACATACTTACCCATAATTACTTTAAATATAAATGGAATAAATGCTCCAATCAAACGACAAAGAGTGGCTGAATGGATACAAAAACAAGACCCACATACATGCTGCCTACAAGAGACGCACTTCAGATCTAAAGACTCAGACAGAAAGTGAAGGGATGGAAAAAGGTATTCCATGCAAATGGAAATCAAAATAAAGCTGGAGTAGCATTTCTCATATGAGACAAAATAGACTTTAAAATAAAGACTATTACAAGAGACAAAGAAGGACACTACATAATGATCAAGGGATCGATCCAAGAAGAAGATATAACAATTGTAAATATTTAAGCACCCAACATAGGAGCACCTCAATACATAAGGCAAAGGCTAACAGCCGTAAAAGGGGAAATCGACAGTAACACAATCATAGTAGGGCACTTTAACACCCCACTTTCACCAATGGACAGGTCATCCAAAATGAAGATAAATAAGGAAACACAAGCTTTAAATGATACATTAAACAAGATGGACTTAATTGATATTTATAGGACATTCCATCCCAAAACAACAGAATACACATTCTTCTCAAGTGCTCATGGAACATTCTCCAGGATAGATCATATCTTGGATCACAAACCAAGCCTTGGTAAATTTAAGAAAATTGAAATCATATCAAGTATCTTTTCCGACCACCACGCTATGAAACTAGATATCAATTACAGGAAAACATCTGTAAACAATACAAACACATGGAGGCTAAACAATACACCACTTAATAACGAAGTGATCACTGAAGAAATCAAAGGGGAAATCAAAAAATACCTAGAAACAAATGACAATGGAGACAAGATGACCCAAAACCTATGGGATGCAGCAAAAGCAGTTCTAAGAGGGAAGTTTATAGCAATTCAATCCTACCTTAAGAAACAGGAAATATCTCAAATAAACAACCTAACCTTGCACCTAAAGCAATTAGAGAAAGAAGAACAAAAACACCCCCCAAAGCAGAAGGAAAGAAATCATGAAGATCAGATCAGAAATAAATGAAACAGAAATGAAGGAAATGTTAGCAAAGATCAATAAAACTAAAAGCTGGTTCTTTGAGAAGATAAACAAAATTGATAAACCATTACCCAGACGCATCAAGAAAAAAAGGGAGAAGACTCAAATCAATAGAATTAGAAATGAAAAAGCAGAAGTAACAACTGACACTGCAGAAATACAAAGGATCATGAGCGATTACTACAAGCAACTATATGCCAATAAATTTGACAACGGGAAAAAATGGACTAATTCTTAGAAAGGCACAACTTGCCGAGACTGAACCAGGAAGAAATAGAAAATATGAACTGACCGATCACAAGCACTGAAATTGAAAGTGTGATTAAAAATCTTCCAACAAACAAAAGCCCAGGACCAGATGGCTTCACAGGTGAATTCTATCAAACATTTAGAGAAGAGCTAACACCTATCAATCTCAAACCCTTCCAAAATATACCAGAGAGAGGAACACTCCCAAACTCATTCTACGAGGCCACCATCACCCTGATACCAAAACCATACAAGATGTCACAAAGCAAGAAAACTACAGGCCAATATCACTGATGAACATAGATGCAAAAGTCATCAAAAAAAATACTAGCAAACAGATTCCAACAGCACATTAAAAGGATCATGCACCATGATCGAGTGGGGTTTATTCCAGGAATGCAAGGATCCTTCACTATACACAAATCAATCAATGTGATACACCATATTAACACACTGAAGGAGGAAAACCATAGGATCATCTCAATAGATGAAGAGAAAGTTTTTGAGAAAATTCAACACCCATTTATGATAAAAACCCTGCAGAAAGTAGGCATAGAGGGAACTTTCCTCAACATAGTAAAGGCCATATATGACAAGCCCACAGCCAACATCGTCCTCAATGCTGAAAAACCGAAACCATTTCCACTAAGATCAGGAACAAGACAAAGTTTCCCACTTTCACCACTATTATCCAACATAGTTTTGGAAGTTTTAGCCACAGCTATCAGAGAAACAAAAAATAAAAGGAATCCAAATTGGAAAAGAAGAAGTAAAGCTGTCAGTGTTTGCAGATGACATGATACTATACATAGAGAATCCTACAGATGCCAACAGAACACTACTAGAGCGAACCAATGAATTTGGTAAAGTAGCAGGATACAAAATTAATGCACAGAAATCTCTGGCATTCCTATACACTAATGATGAAAAATCTGAAAGAGAAATTAAGGAAACACTCCCATTTACCATGGCAACAAAAAGAATAAAATACCTAGGAATAAACCTACCTAGAGAGACAAAAGACCTGATTGCAGAAAACTATAAGACACTGATGAAAGAAATTAAAGATGATACCAACAGATGGAGAGATATACCATGTTCTTGGATTGGAAGAATCAACATTGTGAAAATGGAAATACTACCCAAAGCAATCTACAGATTCAATGCAATCCCTATCAAATTACCAATGGCATGTTTTACAGAACTAGAACAAAAAAATCTTAAAATTTGTATGGAGACACAAAAGACCCCGAATATCCAAAGCAGTCTTGAGGGAAAAAATGGAGCTGGAGGAATCAGGCTCTCTGACTTCAGACTATACTACAAAGCTACAGTAATCAAGACAGTATGGTACTGGCACAAAACCAGAAATACAGATCAATGGAACAGGATAGGAAGCCCAGACATAAACCCACGCACCTATGGTCAACTAATCTATGACAAAGGAGGCAGGGATGTACAATGGAGAAAAAGACAGTGTCTTCAATATGTGGTGGTGAGAAAACTGGACAGCTCCATGTAAAAGAATGCAATTAGAACACTCCCTAACACCATACACAAATATAAACTCAAAATGGATTAGAGACCTAAATGTAAGACCAAGCACTATAAAACTCTTAGAGGAAAACATAGGAAGAACACTCTTTGAGATAAATTGCAGCAAGATCTTTTTTGTTCCACCTCCTAGAGTAATGAAAATAAAAACAAAAATAAACCAATGGGACCTAATGAAACTTCAAAGCTTTTGCATAGCAAAGGAAACCATAAACAAGGCCAAAAGACAACCCTCAGAATGGGAGAAAATATTTGCAAATGAAGCAAGTGACAAAGGATTAATCTCCAAAATTTACAAGCAGCTCATGCAGCTCAATAGCAAGAAAACAAACAACCCAATCCAAAAATGGGCAGAAGACCTAAACAGACATTTCTCCAAAGAAGACATACAGATGGCCAAGAAGCACATGACAAGCTGCTCAACATCACTATTATTAGAGAAACGCAAATCAAAACTACAATGAGGTATCACCGCACACCAGTTAGAATGGGCATCATCAGAAAATCTACAAACAACAAATGCTGGAGAGGGTGTGGAGAAAAGGGAACCCTCTTGCCCTGTCGGTGGGAATGTAAATTGATATAGCCACTATGGAAAACAGTATGGAGGTTCCTTAAAAACTAAAAATAGAATTACCATATGAGCCAGTAATCCCACTCCTGGGCATATACCCAGAGAAAACCGTAATTCAAAACGACACATGCACCCCAATGTTCACTGCAGCACTATTTACAATAGCCAGGTCATGGAAGCAGCTTAAATGCCCATCGTCAGATGAATGGATAAAGAAGATGTGGTACGTATGTACAATGGAATATTACTCAGCCATAAAAAGGAACGAAATTGGGTCATTTGTAGAGATGTGGATGGATCTAGAGACTGTCATACAGAGTGAAGTAAGTCAGAAAGAGAAAAACAAATATCCTATATTAATGCATATATGTGGAACCTAGAAGAATGGTACAGATGAACCAGTTTGCAGGGCAGAAATAGAGACGCACATGTACAGAACAAACATATGGACACCAAGGGGGGACAGTGGCGTGGTGGTGGTGGTGGGATGAACTGGGAGACTGGGATTGACATATATACACTAATATGTATAAAATGGATAACTAATAAGAATCCGCTGTATAAAAAAATAAATAAAATTCAAAAATTCAAAAAGGTAAATATATAAAAAAAAATAAAAACAGACGTCACTAATCATCAGAGTAATGCAAACCACAAGTACAATGAGATATCACCTTAGAATAGCTACCGTCCAAAAGACAACAGGGACTTCCCTGGTGGCGCAGTGGTTAAGCATCCACCTGCCAGTGCAGGGGACACGGGTTTGAGCCCTGGTCCAGGAAGATCCTACATGCCACAGAGCAACTAAGCCCGTGCACCACAACTACTGAGCCTGCGCTCTAGAGCCCTCGAGCCAGAACTACTGAGCCCGTGTGCCACAACTACTGAAGCCTGTGCACCTGCAGCCTGTGACCCACCACAAGAGAAGCCACCGCAATGAGAAGCCCGTGCACCGCAGCAAAGAGCAGCTCTGGCTCACCTGCAACTAGAGTAAGCTCGCGCACAGCATCGAAGACCCAATGCAGCCAAAACTAAGTAAATTAATTAATTCTTAAAAAGACTACAAATAACAAATATTAGTGAGGATGTGGAGAAAGGGGAACCCTTGTACACTGTTGGTGGGAATGTAAATTGGTGCAGCCACTGTGGCAAACAGTATGGAGGTTTCTCAAAAAACTAAAAATAGGACTACCATATGACCCAGCAATTTCAATCTTGGGTATATATCTGAAGAAAACAAAAACACTAATTCAAAAAGATACATGCACCCCAATGTTCACAGCAGCATCATTTACAATAGCCAAGATATGGAAGCAACCTGAGTGTCCATCAATAGAGGAACGGATTAAGAAGATGTGGTATGCATATACAATGGAGGATAAAAAGAATAAAAATTTGCCATTTGCAACAACATGGATGGACTTGGAGGGTATTATGCTTAGTGAAATAAGTAGGACAGAGAAAGACAAATGATCTCACTTATATGTGGAATCTAAAAATGAAAGCAAACTATTGAATACAACAAAAAAGAAACACTCTCATAGATATAGAGAACAAACTAGTGGTTACCAGTGGGGAGAAACAGGGGAGAAGGACGAGATAGGGGCTGTGGATTAATAGGTACAAACTACTATGTATAAAATAAATAAGCTACAAGGATATATTGTACAGCATGGGGAATATAGCCAATATTTTATAATAACTATAATGGAGTAGAACCTTAAAAAATTGTGAATCACTATATTGTACACCTGAAACTTATATAATATTGTACATCAGCTGTAACTCAATTTTAAAAAACCCCGATAACCCTAAAGTCTCCACCAAGAAACTGCTAGAACTAATAAATGAATTCAGTAAGGTTTCAGGATTCAATTTAATATACAGAAATCTGCTGCTTTTCTCTACACTATAATACACTATACTCTGAGAGAGAAAGCAAGAAAACAATCCCATTTAAAATAGCTTCAAGGGCTTCCCTGGTGGCGCAGTAGTTAAGAATCCACCTGCCAATGCAGGGGCCACGGGTTCAAGCCCTGGTCTGGGAAGATCCCACATGTCACGGAGCAACTAAGCCTGTGGGACACAACTACTGAGCCTGCGCTCTGGAGCCTGCGAGCCACAGCTACTGAGCCCGTGTGCCACAACTACTAAAGCCCGCGTGCCTAGAGCCTGTGCTCTGCAACAAGAGAAGCCACCGCAATGAGAAGGCCCCACTTGCCGCAACTAAAGAAAGCCCACGTGCAGCAACAAAGACCCAATGCAGCCAAAAATAAAATTAATTAGTTAATGAATAATAATAAATAAAATAGCATCAAAAAGAATAAAATACCTAGGAATAAACTTAACCAAGGAAGTGAAAGACCTATACTCTGAAAACTATATATAAAACACTGATGAAGGAATTTGAAAATGTTCCCCCCAAATGGCAAGATATACTGTGTTCTTGGATTGGAAGAATTAATATTGCTAAAATATCCATACAGGAAACACAGGGGACCCTGAATGGCCAGGGCAGTCTTGAGAATGAGGAATGGAGCTGGAGTATCGGGCTCCCTGGCTTCGGGCTATACTACAGAGCTGCAGTGGTCGGGACACTGTGGTACTGGCACAGAGGCAGGGAGATGGATCAATGCAACAGGATGGAAAGCCCAGAGATGAACCCACGCACATATGGTCACCTTATCTTTGATAAAGGAGGCAGGAGTGTACAGTGGAGAAGGGACAGCCTCTTCAATGGGTGGTGCTGGGAAGACTGGACAGGTACATGTAAAGGTATGAGATTAGATCACTCCCTGGCACCATGCACAAAAGTAAGCTCAAAATGGATTGAGGGCCTGAATCTGTCGGGCTCTTAGAGGAAAGCATAGGCAGAACACTCTATGACATAAATCACAGCAAGATCCTTTTTGACCCACCTCCTAGAGAAATGGAAATAGAAACAAGGGTGAACAGGTGGGACCTAGTGAAACTTCGGGGCCTTTGCACAGCGGAGGAAACCATAAGCAAGACCAGGGGACCACCCTCAGAATGGAAGAAGGTGTTTGCAGATGGAGCAACTGACAAAGGATTAATTTCCAAAATTTGCAAGCAGCTCGTGCATCTCAATAATAGAAAAAGGGGCAACCCAATCCAGGAATGGGCAGGGGACCTGGGTAGACATTTCTCCAAGGAAGTTGTGCAGACTGCCAGCAAGCACATGGAGGAATGCTCAACATCATTAATCATTAGGGAAATACAGATCAGGGCTGCAGAGAGATATCATCTCACACCGGTCAGAATGGCCATCATCAAAAAATCTAGAAACAAAGAATGCTGGAGAGGGTGTGGAGAAAGGGGAACGCTCCTGCACTGCTGGTGGGAATGTGAATTGGTACAGCCACTATGGAGAACAGTATGGGGGTTCCTTGGAAAACTACAAGTGGATCTGCCACGTGACCCAGCGGGCCCACTACTGGGCATATACCCTGGGAGGACCATGGTTCAAAGGGAGTCATGTACCAGGATGTTCATTGCAGCTCTATTTACAATGGCCCGGAGATGGAAGCAACCTAGGTGCCCATCATCGGATGAATGGATGGGGAAGATGTGGCACATATATACCATGGAATATTACTCAGCCATAAAAGGAAATGAAATTGAGTGAGGTGGGGAAATTGGATGAAGGCAGTCAAAAGGTACAAACTTCCAGTTATAAGATAAATAAGTACTAGGGATATAATGTACAACATGATAAATAAAATTAACACTGCTGTATGTTATATACGAAATCTGTTAAGAGAGTTCCTAAAAGTTCTCATCACACAAAAACCTTTTCTTCTGTTTAATTATGTATCTATGTGAGATGATGGATGGTCACCAAACTTATTATGATAATCATTTCATGATGCACGTAAGCCAACTCATTATGCTGTGCACCTTAAACTTATACAGTACCGAATGTTAATTACATCATAATAAACTGGAAGGAAAAATATTTATCAGGCAGCTCTAGACATCCAAATCAAGGGGCATCTTGAGTTTGACACTTTTGAGAAAGGGAGAAATTGGGCTGATCCAATTATCACACCACAGCAAAAAGCAACCGAACTTGGAGTAATCGAGTTGAACAGAAAATCCTAAACCGAAGTTGATGCTACTTACCATCCCTTCTTGTTGAATCGTCTCCTACCGCCATCCAGGTTTCCACGATACGGTTTGCCTACAAACAGCCTCTCCAAACACTCCTCCTCTGTCTCTTGCACGCTTCTTTTATTGTCTTTCAATATTCCCTAGCTCAGTGAATATACCAGCAGCCATTCATTTGGGCAAATCAGAAATTTATACATTTTTCTTAAACATTTCCTTTTACCCCCGTGTTCAAATTACCATGAATTGCTATCAATTTTACCTGCTAAATATCTCTTTAATCTGTTCACTTCTCTCCATCGCCACTACCCTGGACCAACACACCATCACCTCTGGCCTTGCCTACTGAACAGCCTCCTAGGATTGAATCCCAGCTCTGCCACACTCCAGCTGTGCCATCTTGGGCAAGTCTCATCACTTCTCTGAGCTTCAGATTTTTCACAGTTATAAGTGGGGATAATAACAGTGGCTACCACATTCACAAGGGGCTGTGAAGATTCAATGACAGTATGGAGAAAAACCCTTTAAAACAAGTGCTTAACACACAGTAAGCACAATGTAAATGATAGCTTTTTAAATTTTAGCCGCATTCACAGGTACTCAGCAACCCATTCATTCTCCACACTGAAGTTTGCTTTAGGGAACAATTCTACCTCAGGCACAAACTTCAGGGGTAACTAAAAATTCAGTAATCGGGCTTCCCTGGTGGCGCAGGGGTTAAGAATCCACCTGCCGATGCAGGGGACACGGGTCCGAGCCCTGGTCCGGGAAGATCCCACATGCCGCGGGGCAACTAAGCCCGTGTGCCACCACTACGGAGACTGCGCTCTAGAGCCCGCGAGCCACAACTACTGAGCCCACGTGCCACAACTACTACAGAAGCCCACCCGCCTAGAGCCCGCGCTCTGCAACAAGAGAAGCCACCACAATGCCTGCACCGCAACTTAGGGTAGCTCCCGTTCGCCGCAACTAGAGAAAGCCCGCACCCAGAGCCCGAGAGCAGCAACAAAGACCCAATGCAGCCATAAATAAATAAATTGATTTATTTTTAAAAATTCAGTAATCAAGATGAAGGATGTTTTAGGGCTTCCCTGGTGGCGCAGTGGTTGACAGTCCGCCTGCTGATGCGGGGGACACGGGTTCGTGCCCCTGTCCGGGAACATCTACATGCCGCAGAGAGGCTGGGCCCGTGAGCCATGGCCCCTGAGCCTGCCCGTGAGCCATGGCCGCTGAGCCTGCACGTCCGGAGCCTGTGCTCCGCAACCAGAGAGGTCACAACAGTGAGAGGTCCGTGCACGGCCAAAAAAAAAAAAAAAAAAAAAAGATAAAGGATGTTTTCATGGAGTGTTCAAACTAATGCAAATATAATCCATGAAAAACTGATGATCAAAATTTCAGATAAAAGTACACTCCAACTCTGCATTGGTTCCTTCACGTCTCGGGTGACTCATTATTTATGTGAACCGGTGGCCCACAAAGCTCCCCAATGTGACTTATTCAAACACCGCACGGAAATATCGACCTCGATTCCCGCCAGGCAGAGTCCCCGCCCCCGTCCTGGGCCTCGAGTGTGCCGGAAGGGCGGGCCGCCGCCACGCCCCGGGGCTTTCAGATCCGGAGCCGAGGAGAGGGACTCGCGAGAGCGCCCCCCACCACCCGCGCGGCAGCCCGCGCCACCCGAGACGCCCGCTTACCGCGTGAGTGCGTTGGGGTACTGAGTGTGCTGGAAAACGCTCTCCAGGTCCTGCCCCTGCACCTGCGTGAACCTGGCGCGGGGGGCCCGCCGCTGCCCGTCGGCGGCCTCGGGACCCTCGACGGCGGCCCGCGGGGGCTGCTCCTCGCCGCCCGCCTCGGCCTCGGCCTCGGCCTCGCGGCTTTCGCCGTCCGCGGGGCCGGCGGCTCCGGCGCTGACCTCACAGCCTTCCTTTCCTTCTCCTTCGTCTCCCGCCTCTTTCCCTTCCGTGGCTGCTCCCTGCTCCGGTTCGGACTGAGCCTTCTGCTCCTCTCCCCCCTCTCTGGGAGGCGACATCTCTGCGGGCTTCACCTCTGCAAGGGAGGAAACCCAAAGAGAAAGATCAGGCCGTCGAGTGAGCCCGGCTCTGGGGAGGGCCTGCGTCCGAGGGGAGTCCTGTCTTTTGCCACGCCCTGGGAAACTACCTTTCCTGGAATCCGTTAAAGCGAGTGCCCCACACACCACTGACCTTTTGCTTCTTCCTGCACCTCTTCAACCCCCAGCTTGAAGAAGCCGGCAACGGCTGCATCCCTGACGTCATAGGCATCGTGGCTGCTCTTCCGCTGACGCTCCATGTCCAGACTGCTGTCGAGGAGGCTGTGAGCTTCAGCGGAGGCTGCTCTGGATCTTCTGAGACCCCCGGCTCACGACTCAAGGCTAGAGCGGTCGCCCACGACCCGGCACGTTAAGGCTCCTCTGGCGGCTGGTCGGGTTTCAGAGATTCTGGTATGACGCCCACTGTGGGTTTACCACAGCCTGCTGGGGGTTGGGTTAGCTGATGTGCGCATGCGGCAGGGCGTCGGCCGTCTAGGGGCCGTCTAAGGGGGCGCGGGCAGGGCGTGGAGGATGTTGCGCGCCGCCCAGGCGCTGGTAGGGAGCATGCGTGAGAGCAGAATTCCGGGTCCCAGGTTGCAACCTAGCTGACTAAGTACTCCGCACTGGGTCGGGCGCCTTCCCAGACCAAGGGGCTGTGCCCGATTTGTGGAGGGTAAGAGAGAGACCTCACCCCAGCTCCATAGACCTTGGAGAAGCGTTTGGGGACTATCTCTTGACCGAGCCCTCCATATCCGGCAGCCAGTACCAAGAAGGGAACAGTAATCAAAGTAATACGGTCGCCCCTTGGTATCCGCGGGGGATTGGTTCCAGGACCCGCCTCGGATACCAAAATCGGCGGATGCTCAGGTCCCATATTCGGCCCTCTGCATCTGCTAATGTGAAACCCATGGCTATGGAGGGCCGCCTGTATATTCATTGAAAATTTTTTTAAAAACACCAATAACCTGTGTTTAAGTGGACTTGCAAGTTCAAAAGCCGTGTATTTGAAGGGTCAACCATATTATTAGCTAGGAGTTTGCTTGCTCTGAATTTTTGCAATGAAGTTGAAGTCAGAGTCCGCCATACTCCCCGGGTCTCCAGGAGCAGGAGTTCAGGGCTGGGTTTTCTGAGCATGCCTGGTGCTCAGATGCACTATGCAAACAAAACAAAAGAAAGCGCAACCCAGTGCCCCCCCCCATTAGCCTATAGATTTTTAGTAATGAATCAACATCAGATTGCAGGTGTAGAACCCTGCACAGTGTTTCAAGCACTCAAGAATGCTTACCGGGTACAGATTTCCTGCCTTTTTTCTTTTTTTTTTTTTTTGTCCTTGTTGCAGCTATGGACTATGCTACATCTTTGTGCACAGCCCCTAAGCTCCTATTGCTTCTGGCTGTAGATCTTCTACAAAAGCGTACATGTCCCTTGTGGTGGGCCCCTGTGGACATGGGTAAATTTACCCGCTTTCTTGCCGCTGCCTATCCCCCCATCTCATCTCCTCACGTTTTCTCGAAATGTTCTCCTGAGCCCTTGCTGAGGAGTAAATAAATTTTATTTATTGTCAAATAAAAGAGGGCCAGGCCAGATTTACAGCTCTATGGTTATTCCTTGGAGAAGTGTTTTATAGATGCCCCAAGACTTAATATCCTAAATATTGAAAATAGCTTATAATAATGGGCCCTGTACTTGACAATGTACTTGATTTAGCCTGTGTTTCCTTGGACGCCATTTTCATCAACCCCATTGGGGATCAGAAGCCAAATCATTTTTGTGGGCTCCTAAATATATATTTTGTGGGCTCCTAAATAGATATAAATATATATATATATATATATGGGACCTAGTCCCCTCACCTACAGTGCCTAAGGGATAAGTGCCCCTGCCTCATGTCTGTGGAGGGTGGTCCAGAAACTAAAAAAGGTTTGTTGACCAATTCTCTTTCAAAAACTGGTAAGACATGGCAATATGAGTACCTCCTCCTGATTTTAACCAAGACATTTCCTCCTCAGGTTGGCCCTCGGTGAGTTCGGCAGGCCTCTCCCTCTCTTGGCTGGATACCCTATACACAATTTTGGTTCCATATTAGTTATCGCATGAGAGACCTATGAGGGTTTTTATCATGATTTGCATTAGACAAGCTAGGAGGTCTGTGACAGCTCCGGAGGTGTGTCCTTCCACATCTCAGATTTCCACAGTGAATTTGTGTTTTCTCAACTTTAGTCACCCATGTGACCCTTGACAAGTGTTGCCCTACCTTGGCATCAGTCATGGTCGTATTTATTTAAAAGTTTTACTTAACTTCACACTTTGAAAACCTTAAATACTGAATGGAGCTTCATCCTAAGCAGTAACAGCCATGAATCGTAGTCGATGTAGAAGGTTTATGGGAGCAGGGGCCCTGGAGCCAGATTGCTGGCATCTAAATCCTGGCTTTGCTCAACGCTTGCTAGCTGGCTAAACTGTTAGGTTGCTTATTCTCACTTAATCGTGGTTTCCACATCTGTAAAATGAGGATAGCAATAGTAACTACCTCACCAGGTTATCGTGAGGATTAACTGAGATGGTAAAAACACAGTGTTACCAATGGCCATACCGTGCTGTCTCACATTTCCAATTTTCATCAATTTTGTGGTTTATTTATTCACAAAGGTCCATGAGAGAAGAAAGATGATGGCTATTCTCTGGCCGTTGGCAGTGAGGACAGAAAGTTTTCTTGTGAATATGTCGCTACCATGTTTTTGTGTCCCTTTATATGCTTCAGTCAGTAAGCCTCTGTTGGCTGCTCTGTTTACAAGGCCCTGCCTCAGGCAGTGTGGAGAGTGTCATGATTCCAGACGCAGCTATTGTGCCATGGGTTCTCACAGTCTGGGGAGAGAGATCAGCCCACGTGAGAGAAAGAAGCTGAAAATTCTGGAGACAGAGTGCCCAGCCCCACCACCACTAACTTGCTGTGTGGCCAGAGCTAAATTAGCTGACCTCTCTGTGCCTCAGGTGCCACATCTGTAGGATGGGGATCGTGATGGTACCTGCTGTACCGTGTTGTGAAATTTACATGAAGGAATACAAATAAGGCCCATGGTGAGGGCTCAGATAACTTTAGCTGATGCTAGAGTTAAGGGGTCGGGACTGACTGCGGTCATTCTGCACAGGGGCCTGCACTGTGACTGAGGATGCTGGACACGGAGTGTCGCCCCTGCCCCTGAGTGGATATGAGAGTCTGTGGAGTGGCACAGAGCTGTGCTTGCTCAGGCTGGTGACACCATGTGGGTGCTCACTGTGCACCAGGGCCTGGCTAATCGATCTTATAGCCGTCCCCTGAGGAGGGGGCCATCACTCTCCTTAGTTCCTAATGGAAGAAGTGGAGGCTCGGAGAGGTTCAGTGACTTTCCTAAGGTTACATAGGTCAGTGGAAGAGGGCCAGGATTCAAACCGTTGAAGAGACTTTGTTCTTAGCAGCCCGTGGTAGAAGCAGATTTGGCTTTTTTTGCAGGGTGGTGGGGTTTCCCTTACACCTCACAGAGTGAGTCAAATTTTGGTAAATGCTAAGCAGGCCGTGCATGGAACTTCAGTTCAGGGAGGTAGTATGAGCAGCCCCAGGAGTGATCAAGTGTAAAGCTTGTCTTAGGGAACACCAACCCAAACAGGGTGGCCAGGAGAATGAATGCATATGAGGTGCTGACCTTGAGAGGGAGCTGGAGGGGGAGCCTGGAGAGAACTCTGTACTGGGTGGGAACTAAAGTTTAAAAGTTAGGTTGGGGTCCAATTTATGGAAGGAGTTAGAATGTCTGCATTTGGGATCATGGAAAACTGTAAGAGTTTTGTGCCGGGGGAGTGCCTTAATGAAAGCAGTGTTTTAGGATGTGTTTATAGGAAGGGAATCTCTAGGCTGGCTCTTGGTTCAGTTCACTGCAGTTACTGGGCCTGCGGGACAAGGTACAGATCCGGAGGGCTTACTTGGAGGCCACAGCTGGCTGTCAGCGGGATTGGGAGTCCCCTTGAATTTGAATGTAAAGTTCTGTGTGTATGGTGGCATTAGAATAGTGTGTGCACTTTTCATCAGAAAAAGTGGGACACAGTGCCCCTAACCACCCCCTCCCACCCAAAATAATAAGAAGAATAAATAATAAGTAATGATAATAATCGGAAAGACCAAGGAATTGAGTAATGGAAGCAGTCTCTGGAGTTGCAGCATATGCATCTGGTTTTAGGGCACTTCTACTTTCCTGCTCATAGCAAGAGCTTTGGCCCTGAATTCTCACTACACGACACTGACAAGCCTTATTGTCCCTGAGCCTTAGTTTCCCGAACTATAAACAACTATTACTCTTACTACTACTATTTGCTAAAATAAAGATAATCATCTCACGGGATTCTTATGAAGTCAGAATGAAGTATGGAAAGATACTCTATTAACTTTAATTGTGTATAAACATAAGGGGTGATTTATGTAATTGTTTTATTCTTTTATTGAAGTATAGTTGAATTATAATGCTTTGTTAATTACTGCTGTACAGCAGAGTGACTCAGTTATACATATATATATATATATATATATATACATTCTTTTTCATACTCTTTTCCATTATGGTTTATCATAGGATATTGAATATAGTTCCCTGTGCTATACAGTAGGACCTTGTTGTTTATCCATTTTATATATACTAGCTTGCATCTGCTAATCCCAAACTCCCAATCCATCCCTCTCCCACCCCACCTTCCCCCTTGGCAGCCACCGGTCTTTTTTTTTTAATATTTAATTTTATTTATTTTTGGCTGAGTTGGGTTTTCGTTGCTGCGCGCGGGCTTTCTCCAGTTGTCGCGAGCGGGGGCTACTCTTCGTTGCGGTGCACGGGCTTCTCACTGCGGTGGATTTTCTTGTTGCGGAGCATGGGCTCTAGGCATGCGGGCTTCAGTAGTTGTGGCACGCGGGCTCTAGAGCGCAGGCTCGGTAGTTGTGGTGCACGGGCTTAGTTGCTCCACGGCATGTGGGATCTTCCTGGACCAGGGGTCAAACCCGTGTCCCCTGCATTGGCAGGCAGATTCTCAACCACTGCACCACCAGGGAAGTCCCACCGGTCTATTCTGTATGTCCCTGATTCTGTTTCTGTTTCATAGATAAGTTCATTTGTGTCATATTTTAGATTCCACATATAAGTGATATCATATGGTATTTGTCTCTCTGACTTACTTCACTTAGGATGATAATCTCTGGTTGCATTGTAATTGTTACTTGTGATAGGGGTTTTACTCATTTCTTTTGAAAAACACTTTTCATCATGAAAATATTCAAATATACACAACAATGGCAAGAGTACTGGAACGGACTCCCATAAAAACCATCATCCAGCTTCAGCATTTATCACGATCTTACCAAATTGTTTCATCTATCTTCTTTCCTTGCTCCCTCCCTCCCTGCTTCCCTCCCTCCCTCCCTTCTTTCCTCCCTTCGTTCTTTCTGTCCTTCTCTCTTCCTCCCCTCCCCACTCACTCTCCTCTTCTTGCTATGCTGATTTAAAAGAAACTCAAGACAACTTGTGTTTTCATCCCTGTATCTTTATGTGTATATGCACTTTCTAAAAAATACAGTCTTTTTTCCTATATAACCAGAGTGCCATCCAGGCGCCTGAATGGTAATACTAATCCGTTGGCGCCATCACCCAGTCGCTTGTATTCTGAATTCCCTGATTGCCTCAAAAAATGACTTTTTACAGTTGGTTTTTTTAGGATATAAGTTTTTCTGTGTCTACGCTGATAAAATAAAAGGAAAACTTGAGGGGGTGGGCATTCGCATATCTAATCCCAGCCTTAGAAAGCGGAGGAGGAAATTAAAGACAGCCCTGGATATATACTACTGCTGGTGGTTGTATGTGGCAATAAAAGTGATTCAGTGTTTGCATTCACTGCCCTATCTCAGGACAGCATGGACCCTTTGGGTTTGTTCCAAATCATTTGCAGACTAAATCCCAGTCCAGACACTGGGACAGTGCATCCCTTTGCTGTAACCAGGCATTAAGGGTAAAATTGCATGATTTTCCTTTAAATTCTGCCGGAGATATTAGGCCATTATGAGCAGCAAGCTTGTAGAACCACCGCTGTTCGTGGCTCCATGTGATGAAGCATGAACCAGGCGTCTCGCTAAGGATGTCTTTACCTTCGGCAGCCTGGGCTCAAGCCTCAAGGGCTGCTCCCTGTAGCCACATTCTCTGCGGGCATCCTTCAGAGGGAAACCTTACATGACATTCTTGAGCCTTGCTAGGACTGGGAAAAGCTATTTGCTTTTTATTTATTTATTTATTTTGTTTGGCTGCATTGGGTCTTCGTTGCTGCGTGCGGGCTTTCTCTAGTTGCGGCGAGCAGGGGCTGCTCTTTGTTGCAGTGCGCGGGCTTCTCATTGCGGTGGCTTCTCTTGTTGCGGAGCATGGGCTGTAGGCACGCAGGCATCAGTAGTTGTGGCACGCGGGCTCAGTACTTGTGGCTCGCCGGCTCTAGAGCGCAGGCTCAGTCGTTGTGGCGCAGGGGCTTATTTTCTCCGCGGCATGTGGGATCTTCCTGGACCAGGGCTTGAACCCGTGACCCCTGCACTGGCAGGCAGATTCTTAACCACTGTGCCACCAGGGAAGCCCAAGCTATTTGCTTCTAGTCTACTCGATGGTAGAAGAAATGCAACGTGCTAATTCCTGTCAACTTTCAGATTTTTCAAGTTCTAGCTCAATCCCCATCTCTTGAAGGAAGCCACAGTACTCTCATCTTCTGAGCTCTTACTGCTCTTGAAATGGGACCAATTCATTGGATCCCTATCACACATTGCTTCCATTGCGAGTCAGTCTTAAATGTATGGAAGCATGAACGGTGTATGTATGTGTGTGTGTGTCCATGGGTGAATGTAATATGTATGTACACGTATGTGCATTTTGTGACTTCTCAGTTACGGTGTAAGCTGGCACTTGAAACACTTGTTAGCATTCCCCATGCAGTACCCCAGAGCAGTGCTGTGTACATAGCGGGCATTCAGTAAGGACTTGTTGATTGGTTGAAAGTGAATATAGAAGAAGGGTGGATGGCCTTGACTAAGGCCACTGAGCCTGGGGACTTTTACTAGCTGAGCTTGTCCAGTGTTGGCTCCATTCTCTTATTTTCCTCCCAGCCCATCTGGCAGTCGTGAGTGACAGACTCTGAGGTAGCAAAGATCTTCCCAGAAAGGCTCTAGCACTTAGCTGGTGGCCTTCCATGGGGGTGGAGAAACAGATCAGCAACGTGCTCTCCTCTGTGTCTGAAGCACTGTGTGTGGAGCTGCCCTGGAAGTCTGAATTGCAAAGGCTCTTCTCTCCTCTTTCTCTCTCCTTCCTCATAGTTATCATCCTTTTCCTCCCTATCATTAGTGTGTGTATGTGTCTGTGTGTGTGTATAATTTTTTAATTCATTGTCCATGTACTATAAATGAGGGCCAGAGAAAGACATAAGCAAGTCATGGAGAGAAAGAAAATACATGAGTTAAAGTCACATATATTCTGGAACAAGACAAATGCCACAGGTGAGTAACAAAGCAGTAATATGGGAGTTCAAAGAAGGTAGATGTTACTTTCAATACAAATCTGGAAGCATACTTGAAGAAGTGGACTTAAAGATGACTCAGGTGTGCGTGGGAGTTCTTATTGGCCTTCCCCAAAGAAACACTCAAGAACAAAAGTAACAGATTATCATTGTAATTTACATGGAGATGATGAAGAAAGCAAAACTGAAACAAATTAAACTGAACTATAACCTTGTCTAACATCCAAGGGTGATAATGAAAACTACCTTTTCAGTTTCTTATCCTATAATTTCTTTTACAAGTACTATATTCCACATACTGTAGATAGTGTGCAGAGTCCTGCTCTTTGTATAATTTGAATTCATGCTAGATTATCTTGGCACTCACAGGTAGAAGTTTAATTTCTAGGACACCAAAACTTCACAGACAGTAACTATACCCACCACTTAGCTCAATAGCTGATGGCGTGCAGGGGAAAAGGCTTTGTAGCCTGGTTCCCAAGCCCTGGGCAGCAATTACATAAATGTTGATGCAAATGAATATGAAGAAGGCATACAGACAATGAACTTAAAATGTTTGTACACCTTTTAAGGACCTATTCTTTTTTTTTTTTTTTTTGCCTTGTACACTTTTTTAACGTTTTTATTGGAGTATAATTGCTTTACAATGGTGTGTTAGTTTCTGCTTATGACGAAGCGAATCAGTTATACGTATACATATATCCTCATACCTCCTCCCTCTCGCGTCTCCCTCCCTCCCACCCTCCCTACCCCACCCCTCTAGGTGGTCACAAAGCACCGAGCTGATCTCCCTGTGCTATGCGGCTGCTTCTCACTAGCTGTTTTACATTTGGTAGTGTGTATATGTCCATGCCACTCTCTCACTTTGTCCCAGCTTACCCTTGCCCCTCCCCGTATCCTCAAGTCCATTCTCTAGGAGGTCTGCGTCTTTAGTCCTGTAAGAACCTATTGTTGAGCAATTGACTTCATATGTGCTTGAGTAGATGGATAGAGATCCATAATCAAATGTATGTATATAGGTATAGTTTATACAAAGGTGTATACATATATATACACACAGATATATATATGTGTGTGTATATATATACATATATGTGTGTGTGTATATATATATACATATATATATCTTTGTATAGACTCTGCCTATATAAACTTATATATTATATGTCTCTGAATTCTACACACACACTCACACACACACGTTCAATTCCTTCTAACACTGGCATCCTTTAGGTACCACTTCTGTGTGGAGTCACACTGAGGTTAAGTCTGAAGTGGCAATTATTCAAATTAATGCACCGAGGAGCCCAAGTATATTAAGTTATTTAAAACCAGGCATAAATGCTTTGCATAAGGAGTGAATATGTGAATACTTAGGCATTAGAGTGAGGGGATAATTCACACTCAGAACACAACAGACGAGCAACTGATGTATGTTTAGTGAAGGTGACGCTGATGCGGAGGGGAGAGCGTAGAGACCAAGTCTGCTCCTCCCGCAGCTGTTCTTTTGTTATCTTTTCCACAGAGAGTGGTTTCTTGCTTTTAGAACAAAATAAGATGCTCTCAGAACTTTGGTTAGCAAAGAAAATACTTTTAGGACTTTAGAATCTTTTAGAACTTTTGTAAAACACCATTTTGTCAGCTGATGAAGGAGGCACTTGAATGTCGAACACTTTCCAGAGGCGAGGGCCCGGGCTGGGTGGCACAGCTCACAGGCTTTGGGTCCCCGAGCTGTCCCACTGGAGGCAGCTTGCTGCCTAGGGCAGGGCTTGAGCTGCTGCCAGTGTGCTGAGGGGCAGGTCTGACTTCCTTGCCCTGACGCCCGCGGTGCCCTTCTTCTCCAGCACCCACTCAGGGCTCTTCCTCGCCACCCCCGCCACACAATCCTGCACGGGACCCTGTGCAGGAGACACAGCTGGGGGCTGAGGGCTGGAGCGGCCTGGCTGGCGCCCAGGTCAAACCAGGCAGGGAAAACGGTGAGCTTCCTCCCAACTGAGGTGGCCTCAGAAGCCCTTCTACAACAGCCTCCGTGCCTGGACCCCGTTCCAGGTGACATCCGCTGGGAACAAGCAGTTGTGTCTAGGAGGGCAGGAGGTTGAGAGGCCCCCTCACTGGCGGGTGTCTGTACAGTAGGTGATTACTTGTTGGGGGTGCATACGTCCTTGCCTGGGGACAACCTAGGCCAGGATCAGCCCATGAGAGCCTGGCAGTGTCTTGGGAAAGAAAGCCAGAGGCCCCGTGCCCAGTGCTGCCACATAAGGCCCAGCCTGGTGTAGACCAAGTAGGGGCTCCCAGCAACTACAAACGTCTGAGGTAGGAAAACAAGGCTGCCCAGCTCATGGCAGCCCCGTCAGGGATTCCCCCAGGGCTGATCTGCGCTTCCAGCCCAAGGGCTGAGGAGAAGAGGTCCCCTCCCCCCCCAAACACAGCCCCATGGGAGAGAGGCCCTCTCCTGTTGGGGTTTCTAAGTGTTTGGTAAAGTAGTGGAGAGAGTGGCAGCCCTAAATCCTCATTTTCTGGAATTCTTTGATATGCCAGCCTGAAAGCGTGGCTAACATAGTAGGTTTTGCATTATAGTGGAGGTGGGAGGGCGAGTTGCAACCTTTGAAATATGTCTAAAGAACAAAACAAACTAAAACAACAATTTCAAACAAAGTTTCACCGACCTGAGAAAGGTGGAAAAGAGTTATACAGAGTGGAACGTACGCCGTGAGGATTCCTCACACCTTCAAAGTTTTGAGACAACCAAATGCATTCATGAATAGTCTCTTGAGGAATTTCTGACACCTGAGGCTTTTCTTCCTTTTCGTGGTACTGTTAGGAAGAGATGGGCTGTGTGGAATTTGTTGGTAGTGGAGGATGACTCTTAGCTCAGGCAGGATTCTTACCTGTGGTAAGGTGAAATACTTATGCTCTTCCAGTGATGAGTAGTTTGTGAGTCAAAGGATCAGGAGTGATTATTTGAGACTATAGAAAAGCCTAAGTTAAATCAAAGGAGTATTTGTGGGGGGAAAGAAGAAGAAAAGAAAGAAAGAGAGAAAAAGAAGAATCGGGATGGGTTCACTAGCTTTGCTGCAGAGAGCGTGTGTGAGGGCAGTAATGAACACGGGCTGCAGAGCTGGTGGTGGGGTCTGGAAAGCAGTGCTGGCGGCCTAAGGCCACGGGCTGGGCTCACAGTCAGATCTGGCCAGGGCTTGGGAGGCTCAAACCTCTGCTTTCTCAAGCAGGCAAAGCAAGCTCAGAGGAAAGGAAAAACTGAAGTTTTGGTGGCTTACTTCTCCTGGGTTTATGTAGTGGTCTCTTAATGGTGTTATGAAGGCAAAAGGAGGAACAAGAAACACATGAAGAAGACGGGAGAATGTTTTCATCTATTTCCAAACTGTACAGCATGAGTGTCCCAAAGAAACATTTAATGGACACGCTCCCTTGGTTTGCAAGGACAGTAGGAGTTGTTTTATGAAACCAGTATTGGAAATATGGAAGTAGTGTCAGCCTGAACCTCACATAGCCAGCGTTGCACATTGCTTATATTTATGCAGATTTGACCATTGGTACACTCGAACCCCCCAAAGTGAGCTCTATTACACTGGCTTTTCTCGACTACACATTCATGCAGCAGAAGGACCCAAATACTAAGATGGGAGAGGGAAAATGGGGCGACAGAGAGAGGAGGCCCTTGGTCTCATGTAAAATTTGCCGCGTGGAAACATCCAGAAATCTAAATATGGCATAATTCCATTAACTGAGATGCTGAGGGAGCAGTACAGCCCCCAGGACAGGTTTTACTCTCAGTTGTTAATAGTTGGCAGATGTTTAGGGGGGAGCCGTTTTGTGACCCCTCACTCACGTGGTTGTCGGCTGTCTTCCTAAAATGCAAGTTGCGCCCTCTTGACTTAAGCCTAAGGGACAGGATGGGGATCTCCTGGTTGATTAGCAGCTCCTAGAGGGCGCAACCTTGCTGGGCACCTGAGGCTCTGGTCCAAGGCCCTGCAACTGTAGCCAGAGCGGAGTGAGCTGACCTGGTCCTGAGCCCAGGAAGGTTTGGAGGGTGGGGCAGGTTGGAGAGTGCAGAATTGACAGAGGTGACAAGGGTATGCCTCTTTTCCCCCAAACTCTTGTCTGGGCAAAGATGTTAAGAGTTTTAGTAAATTTGGGCTGAGTCCGTCTAAGCATTTGTTACCCCTATAGTCTAATATTAAGGCAGTGTCCAGGGCTTCAGTTCCGCCGGTGTCCAGCAAGACAAGCCACAAAGTCCCTGGGCCCCCCATGACCAAACCTCCCTCCCAATACCATCTCCATCTTTTTAACCATCCCATGGTTCCAGAGGATGAATGACCCTTTTTAGTCATCCTCCGGGAAAGTTTTGTTTAAAAATCCAACCCACTCCTATTGATTATTTACTGTAACCAAAGATGGGTTTTTCAAAATGGGGATCGTTCCCCTTAGTATGATTTTAAAAGGCACCTACTTTTTCCTATGCTCAACTTCCCCCATAACTAAGGTGACACCTGCCCAATGAGTAGGGATTAGTGGCAGCTGGAGCTGACGGTCAGTTGTCAGGTCGCAGACCTACCAGGCATCGTAATAACAGCAGGGACAGAGCGCAGTTGGTCAGCTCCACCCGCATGTAAGAGTGGGGGAAATAATAGTAAAGGTGGGAGGGGAGAGACAAAGCCATATGCCAATCCAGAGCCTGGCACATAGTCGGTGCTCGCTGTTGGGGGGCAGGGCGGCTGAAGGGAGCCTCTTCAGCTACATATCCTAAGATACTTTAGCAAGAAGGAAATAGCTTCTCCTGATGCACTTTCAAATCTTCAAGGCACCGAGAGCTCCCTGCTGCAATTTTTCATGTCTGACATGAAATGCTCAATATACTAATCAATCCCTTTTTCTCTCTGCTTGAAGGTTTGGTTTAAGAGTAGAAGGGCCAAGTGTTGGAGACATCAGAGGGCAGTAATGCTCAGAAACGTGCCCCACGTGCCCCCGGTCCTCCCTGCTGTCATCAGCCTGTGTGAACACTGCCGTGCCATTCTGCTTCAGGAGCTGGATTGGGTCCACGTTTTTGTGGAGCAAGTGCCGCTGGAGCTGCCTCTGCTGCCCATGCCACCCATGCCGCCCATGCCACCTAACCTGCCCGTGCCACCCGTGCCTCCTGAGCCACCCAGGCCGCCCATGGCACCCTTTCCTCCTATGCTGTTGCCTCCTCCGCCCTGTCATCTTCCACACGTGCTTCACTGTAGGTGCCCTCATGTGGCATGGTGTCATTCCTTTCCATTGGAGATCCTTCAGCTGCCCCAACTTTCTATTGAATTGTGTCTGTGACAGTTTTTTCCAAAGGGCCTTTGAGCCAGTTTCAAATTCTGCATACCTCACCACCAAGAAGAGTTCCCCAAAGGCCTGCAAAGTATATTAATTAGAAGTAGAGTCCTTGACCCACTGTTTTAGGGCATGTTTTGTATTTTCAATAAAGTTGTGAGTTCTCTGCATAGTTGTTCTCTGTGTCACATGGGGTTAGTAAATTTGATGGAAATTGCTAAGCCAGCGCCATTCAGACCGAATGCCCAGGAGGCCTCCTTTCATGCAGTAACAGCCCTGAGTCACCATCATAGGCCATGCACATCTCAGATGGTTGCCAGGTGCCCGTGAGGTGTTTACACAGACCCACCTGTTCTCTTCTACCCTCTCCCCCAGCACCCATGCTCCCCGCACCCTGCCCCATTGGGACCACCTAAATGTGCAAGATGGGTGGTGTGAGTCTCGAATGGGAGAACAGTGTGTTTCAAAGCAGGCCTGAGGCCCATTCATGGTGACCAGCTCAGGTACAAGGAGGACTCCAAGGGACACTTCTGCAGTGACTACTCATAGGGCTTTATGGAAGAGAGGGAGCGGGGCACCGTCGTCTTCTTCCCCAGTTCTGTTCACCACCTTCCCTGTTGTGGAGGGCACGTGTGGAGAGAAACCAAGCTAGCGGAGGGGAAGGGGCCTACCTCTGCGAAGGTAACACACGAGGAAACTGTCCAGGCCTGCATGCGGCTCTTCTCACCCCCTCTCGCCCACCCCCAGATACGGAAAGCATATCGTAGCTCCTTCCGCAGCTCAGCTCTGACGGATGGTGTGGCCTTCAAGTGTATTTTGTCACCTTCAACATTCTTGGGAGAACCCTGGTTCCAGCTAATTCAACACTGAAAGGGAGCCTCTTGGGTGAGTGTTGCCTGAAGCCAGGAGGTGGTGGTCCCTGAGCACTGATCCAGGATAATCACTTTATTTAAAAGAAGCAGGTAGGTCTTCCCTGGTGATGCAGTGGTTAAGAGTCTGCCTGCGGGATGATCCCACATGCCGCGGAGCAACTAAGCCCATGCGCCACAACTACTGAGCCTGTGTGCCACAACTACTGAAGCCCGCACATCTAGAGCCCGTGCTCCACCACAAGAGCAGCCACTGCAATGACAAGCGCCACAACTACAGAAAGCCCGCGCACAGCCACAAAGACCCAACACAGCCAAACATAAAATAAATTCATTTTAAAAATAAAAATAAATAAAAGCAGCAGGTATGGGAACATACGTATATGTAAACAAATTACCTAGATTCCACTGGATATCTGTACAATCAACTCGTTATTAGAACAAGGAATAAGAATTTAGACAGAAGATTGTGCTCTTCACCTTACTGGTTTGGACTGGTTATTCTAGTTATCACTAGTTATCTATAGCTAACAAATAGTCTAGGTCCCCTTACATATCTATGATACTGTGGATGAAAACTGTCTCCTGCCATATCAGTAAACAAGGGATGTTGCAGCCACCAAGCCAGCAGTCACTACAGCCCCGCATAACAGTGCACCCTGAGGGGATTCAGGATGGAGAAAAGCAGGAAACTGGCCCTAGATCGCTAAGGTGCCTATCAAGGGAATGATTTCAATGAGCCCAGACTCTTGCATCTTCTCAGACAAAGAAAAGCACGCTAAATTCAGTAACTTGAGATGTCTGGTTTTCTTTAATTAACAGTAATCTTTTGATGTTCCAACTACCTGGGTTTTGTTGCAAAACTCCTATATATCATGGCTTCTCCCTTTCCTCTTTGGAGCAGTCCCTCAGAGCTCTCTGAGAGGCTGTCTTCCGGGCTGAAGTCTTCAGTTTTGTTCGCCAAATGAAGCATAATTCTCAACTTTTAGGTTGCGCATTTTTTTAGTTGGCAATACCTTCTTCCTACTTAATTTGATCACCAACCTTACTATTTTGAAAGTTCACTAGCATGTGTTCTTCATTGTGAAAAACTTTAGAAAGCAAAACTACATCCAGAACTATTAGATTATTGTAATAGGCTGAGTCTACTGTACTCCTTACAAGATTGTGCTTATAACTTTTTAGCCAAAACTAACATCTGCAAAGACAACCTCCCTCAGGTCTCTGTATTTGTTGGTAGCTAGTTTCTAAAGATTTTTTTTTATAAATCAAAGTTATTTCATTATGTCAGAATAATTAATTTCTGATCTATGTCTGGGATATTTGAAATGTACATTGAGAGAAATTCTCTTTGGGGCACTAATTAATTTGGGGGATTAAATTTAGAAGACCTATCTATCTCTTTGCAAACCTAGACTAAGGGTAAATTATCATCTACAGCAATGTTTTGCTTATTTCTTATGCCTCATACCACCACTCTGCCTTAATATACCTGGCATCTGAAAGAAGTAGAGACATGTTTAAAAAAAAGAGTGTATATGATGAAGACACCAGCCACTTACAGGAAAGATACTCACTTTTTTGTTTGTTTGTTTCTCCCAGGCAGCCTGAGCATGAAAAAAGAATGTTGTTAGAGTGTGTCAGACTGGATGTGAGGGCTAACTGGGGGATTTGTGCTGAGCATTCTCTGACTTTCAGTCTCAGGTTGGAAAGGTTGAATGTGGTCCTTTCCGCTGTGGCCAAAACAGAGAAGGGGTCAGGACTGGGTCTGATGGTGTCCTGGAGCTTATTTGTACAGGCCCTGTAGTTCTGAGGGTCCTTAAAGCACCGAGAAACCTAATGTTTAAAAAAGGATAGTGGGGCTTCCCTGGTGGCGCAGTGGTTGAGAGTCCGCCTGACGATGCAGGGGACATGGGTTCGTGCCCCGGTCTGGGAAGATCCCACATGCCGCAGAGTGGCTGGGCCCGTGAGCCATGGCCACTGCGCGTCCGGAGCCTGTGCACCACAAAAAAAAATAAAATAAAATAAAATAAAATAAACGGATAGTGGTCAACATTAGGAAATAAGAATTTTTGGTTTCAGAATCATCTGGTAAGAATGACAGTGGGCATACACAGGAACATCCTCGAATTTCTCCCACTCCCCATAAGGTCTGGCGTCTCTGTGTAGCAGTAACATCCTTCTCTCTGTGGAAGCCTGACATTACAACCACTTGGCTGACATTTGACCCCCACAAGTGAGAAAGGTGGGAAGAAGGAATAAAAATTAGTGGACACCATGGCAGAGTGTAAGCTTTCCTGAGAAAACAGAGCCTCCTTCACACTGGGAACATAGAAGTGCTGTGAGACTGGTCTTTGATTAACTCCTCTGAGAGGAAAATCTGATGTAACCAAGGCACCTTATCTGTAGTCATTGAAATATTTAATTGCTTTTAACATCAAACCCCACTTAAGGAGCCTCACATTGCTAAAGATTACTCAACACCAAAGGTTCAACTGAGAAGAACATAATGCTTTTTAAAAAGTGGGCCTGGCTTTTCACTCTCCTAAACTTATTTTTTTCCTACCCTGGTAGTTTCACACAAGGAAGACAACATGAATAAAGCAAAAGTATGACTGCTTCTTTGCAATGAGTGATTATTCTGGAGCACTGCTTGGGAGAACATCTCCTTATTCTTGCTTTGAGCACCATTAAACCAAAAGTTTCCCTTTTAGTGTTTAACAGCAGAAATTGGGGTTCTCTCAAGGATGTTGAAGGTGACAAAATACATTTGAAGGTGTGATAGTCAGCTTCTCAGCTGGGGAAGGAGTGATGGATATGCTTTCCTGGGCTGGTGTGGGGAGGGAAGAAAAGTGAGAAGTGAACAGAATTTGGAGCATACTGGATGGATGCTCTGCTGCCACCTTCCCATGAATCTTTGTGAGCAGCCTCTTAAGGAAGATTCCCTTAGAGTCCAGTGTTCAGCCTGAACTTGTCAGCATGAACGGAGCTCATCCCTGTCTGGAAACACACTGTGCTCACACTAGGGACTCACCCCGCCCAATCGTGCATATGCACGTGGTCCCAAAGGGGCAGGGTGGGGTTAAGGATGGAGTGATGGGGGAGAGACGGAGGAGAATATATGGGTCAGTGCAAACTCACCAGTGGGCACTTGGGAAACTTCTGTGAGGTACAGGACCTACTGATAGTGATTCAGGGGTGTCACCTCATGAAAGGAGGCCTCCTTGCCATTCTGTTTAAATGGCATTTCCTTAACAATTTTCATACATACCCCGCTTGCCACATTTGACACACAAAGACAAACATATGGAGAATTTGCCTCTTTATTGATAATACAAGTACAGAGGAGATATGGCTGGCATGGGCAGCATGGGCAGCCCAGGTGTCAGTGGTATCAGAAGAACCCATCTCCAATCTGGCTCCTGAACGAGGATGGTATTTTAAGGGCCCATCCAACATTATGACGGCAAGGTGGTCCAGGGAAACAGGTGGTGCATCTTGAAGCATTGATGCTCTCTCATTTCTCCTGCACTTGGCCCTCCTACTCTTAAACCAGACCTACAATCAGAGCGGGAAAAGGATTGGTTTAGTATATTGAACAGTTAATGTCATAATACAAAAAGCATAGCATGCAACTTTATATGCCATTGAGATTTTAAACTGCATCAGGAGAAATATTTCATTCTTGCTAAAATACTTCAGGAAAGTTACCACCACACTCCCTCCCTTCAGCTTACCCTTAGTGAGCTCCCCCGTCTGTGTGCCAAGTTCTGGCTTAGGCTTATTATTTTGTCTCCTCGCAATTTTAATTTTTAATTGTTTTTCTTATTTTTTGGCCGTGCCACGCCATGTGGGATCTTAGCTCCCCAACCAGGGATCGAACCTGTTCCCCTTGCAGTGGAAGCTCAGAGTCAACCACTGGACTGCCGGGGAAGTCCCTCTCCTCTCAATTTTAATATTCTAATGTTTTTTTCCAGGTATTGGATGCAGGTTTAGCTTATGAATTGTTGTACCAGGTCCTTGCTGTTGATACAATGTCTGGTAACAGGATAAAAATAGTCTGTACCCTGGCAGCTGATCATCAGCCATCTGGCTGCCTCCTGCCCCCTCCTCACCTTGTTGTGGGGGTGGATTTGGGCATGGTAAATAGTGGGCCCCATGTAAAGTCATATTGAGGGGAACGGCTCCCTATTTGAAAAGCCTATCTTCAGTGTGAAGTAAATAATTAATAGGAAGGAACATGTTGGTGGTTTTTTGTTTTTTGTTTTTGGCTGTGCTGGGTCTCAGTTGGGGCGCACAGAATCTTCATTACGGTATGCGGGCTCCTAGTTGCAGCAGGTGGGATCTAGTTCCCCCACCAGGGATCGAACCGGGGCCCCCTGCATTGGGAGCACGGAGTCCCACCCAGTGGGCCACCAGGGAAGTCCTGGAACATGTTGGATTTTTAGACAGAAGGTCTCCTTCAAGGATGTCCAAGGGGTCATTAATCCTTTGAAATGTCTTGAGAGTTAGAATGGTGGTCTAGCAAGGGGGCCCAGGGGGGTTGTGACTTGTCTTACTGGAACGTGAGAGTTGCTGAAGCTCTGGACACTACGTTGATATTTTAGCCTGTAGTGTTAAGGAAAGTTGAGATCAACTCGACCCAAGTTAACAAAGACTGTCAAAAATCTTAGGCCACCCAAGAGTGTAGGGGAAAGAGGCATACCATTGTCACCACTGTCAATTCTGCACGCTCCAACCTGCCCCACCCTCCAAACCTTCCTGGGCTCAGGACCAGGTCAGCTCACTCTGCTCTGGCTACGGTTCCAGGATCCTGGACCGGAGCCGCTGTTGTCCAACATGGCAGGTTATCCTAGGCGCTGCTATTCAACCAGGAGGTCCCAATCCCATCCCTTATTCTTAAGACAAGAAGGTGGAACAGGCATTTTAGTAAGACAGTCAACAACAATGAGGGTAAAGGTCATAAAATAGCTCCTCCCTAAATATATGCCTACTATTTTTGCAAACAAAACTGTGGATTAGACTTCACTGTCTTCTCAATATCCTAGTTAATGGGGTTTAACACTATATTTAAATCCTGTTGAAAGTTTCCAAACTGTAAATTTTAAGTGACACAAAAGGCCTTCTCTCCCTGCCTGAGACCTCATTTTCATTCTCCCATCTTAGGACTTGCAGTCTTTCTGCTGCATGCATAGATAGTTTAAACCAGGCCGGTGTAACAGGGCTCATTTTGGGGGGTATATGAGTTATTTGCGCACACATGCTCACTGCAGCATTATTCACAATAGGCAAAAGGTAGAAGCAACCCAAGTGCTCATTAATAAAGGAACAGATAAACAAATGGCAGTATTTACATATAATGGAATATTATTCAGCCCTAAAAAGGAAGGAAATTCTGAGACATGCTACAACATGGCTGGATACTGAGGACATTATACTAAGCGAATATAGCCAGTTACAAAAAGACAAACACTGTACAACTCCACTAGTATGATGTGCCCACAGTAGTCAAATTCATAAAAAGAGAAAATAGAAAGGTGGTTCCCAGGGGCTTGGGGTGGGGTGCATACTGACTTGTCTTCCCCATACAGAGTTTTAGTTTTGCAAGACAAAAAGATTCTGGAGATTGCTTGCCTGACAACATTAATATCCTTAACAGTACTGAACGGAACACTTTAAAATGTTAAAATAGTAAATCTTATGTTTACGTACATTTTACCACAATTTAAAAAAAACAACACCAAACGACCACAAACCAGTTTCCAGACTTGATCCACGTAACTATTGTATGAAAATATTCCCTTTAATGTGCAGAAGGCATTCTCCTCCCCCCATCCTGGGGCACAGGTGGCTTTTATGGCTTCGGAGGGGAAGGAGGAGGCCCAGCAGAGGGACGAAGGTGCCTGGAAATGAGCCCGAACCACCCAGAGCCCGCCACATACCTGGTGAGTACGTCCGGGTACCGAGTGTTCTGGAAGAGGCCCTCCAGTTCCTGCAGCTGCAACGGTGTGAACTTATTGCACAGGACGCAACGTCAAGGCCGGTTTCTGGGCTGCTGGGCCTGAGCAGCCGTCGCCACATGGCCTGGCTCCTCAGGTGACTGCTTCCCGGGCTCCTGGCCGCCATCGCCACCCTCGTGGCTCCCGTCGCCTTCTTGGCTCATGTCGCCCACATGGTTCATGCCGTTCGCAAGGCCCGGACCTCCTTCCTCCACATAGAGTTCTCTGGCTTCTGGCGTTGGACCCTGCACAGATTCAGATCTTATTTCCACTTTGTACCCTCCCAGGATGTACTACCTGGGGTCATAGTGGTGGCCCCGGGGCGGAGGCTCCATGGCTGGCGCGCCATGGAAGTCCTGTGCCCCCATGAGCTCTGCTAGGTGCGAACAGAGGCTGAGGCTGGCGCTCTTTCTGATGCCTGGTACGGGTTACAACGGTCTCGGCTGGGTTCACCGCTTACTCACTCTGCTTTGGACGATTGCTATTGGCTTTTTTTTTTTACCGCCAGTCGCCGGGGGTGGCACTTGCTTAAGTGTGGCAGCGGCTGGGGCGTGGGCCCAAAATGGGGGCACCCTGGATAAGCAGGGTGCTGGTGGGGGCATGGGCATCTGCGGAATCGGGGCTCTGGTTTACAGTTCAGCTCACGACTGCCCACGCGAGCAGAGTGTCTGCCCTGAGGAAGGGGCTGTACTGGGTTATGCAAGCTCTTTTTGGGGGGGGGAGGGGGCATGAGCTCACAGTAACCACAGGAACCCTCGCGGAAATGTTTGGAGACCGTTGCAGAATCCAGCCTTTCATATTTGGCAGCCTGCACACGCCACGGGCTAGTAATTAAGCTGAAATGACTAACTAGGTTGCTCCTTGCTCTGAGCTTCTGCAGAGCCCGCTGTGCACCCTGGAGTGCTGGGAGCGTGATCTTGGAGCTGCATTTGCAAAGGATTCTGGGTCAGATAAGTTCTGCAAGAAACTTACTGCACCCCTTGAGAAAGTTCAAGCACTCCAGATTCTTAGTAATGAATCCACATCATAGTGGAAGTGTGGACTACAGCCCAAGGCTTAGTGCATCCAAGTGCACGCTTGCATTGCATGGGCTCAGGACTGCAGAATGGAGTATGCATCCTCTACTGTGCTCCACCCCAGCATCTCTAGTTGCAGGTCTTCTGCACAAGTTCAGGCTGTCCTGTGCTGAGCTCCTGCTGTGAACCCAGGTGAATTTACTCTTCCCCCTTCCACCTCCCCCCTCCCTTTCTCTATAAATAGCATCCTGATCTCTTGCTTGCTTAGGAAAAAGTTAAATTGTATTTGTTTATCTATTTTTAGCTGAGTTGGGTCTTCGTTGCTGGGCGCTGTCTTCCTCTGGTTGCCGCGAGCGCGGGGTGGGGGGGGCTACTCTTGTTGCGGTGCGCGGGCTTCTCATTGCGGTGGCTTCTCTTGTTGCAGAGCACGGGGCTCTAGGCACACGGGTTTCAGTAGTTGTGGCACGTGGGCTCCAGAGCGCAGGCTAAGTAGTTATGGCGCACAGGTTTAGTTGCTCCATGTTATGTGGGATCTTCCCGGACCAGGGATCAAGCCTGTGTCCACTGCATTGGCAGGCGGATTCTTAACCACTGCGCCACGAGGGAAGTCCGTCGGATAGCTATTTAAAAGCAAGTATGGGCACTTCCCTGGCGGTCCAGTGGTTAAGACTCCAGGCTTCCACTGCAGGGGGTGCGGGTTCAATCTCAATCCCTGGTCCGGGAACTAAGATTAAAAAAAAAAAAAAAAAAAAAAAGCAAGCACGAACAAAACATGGTGTATTTCATTTCACCTTCAACTCCAAACACTGAATATTTGTGGTTTTCTCCCTTCAGAAAGGAGCTTACAAGATGCATGTGTGTGACTGAAGCCAGAATATAGGTCAGTAAACCTGAAAAAATTGTGGAGGCAACCATTCTAAAACCTGCTTCAGGACTTAAACACCTTTGTCCTAGATATTCTTAAGTTGTGTGTTTTGTTGCCTTTTCCATGTTTGGAGAATAAGTTTTGAACTTTGGGTCTCTGTGAGTGGAAACTGGGATATGTAAACCCCAGCTTCTGGGAATTCCCTATTACCACCAGAAACATGATTTCCTAAAGGAAA